>NW_019154088.1:29976716-30220835 GCF_002288905.1 Enhydra lutris kenyoni | reverse complement strand
GAGGAGGGGGAGGAGGAGGAAGAGGAGGGGGAGGAGGGGGAGGAGGGGGAGGAGGAGGAAGAGGAGGGGGAGGAGGGGGAGGAGGGGGAGGAGGAGGAGGAGGAGGAGGAGAATGGCCATTGGGAATTGCTATGTACCAGACACAGTAAAAGGTACAGTGAGTCACAGACTTCATCTTCCACGAACTACGTAAAAGTCTAGAAGAAGGTAGATGTGAACACACTTCCCTTGTCTTCCTCCATGATAATACTTACCACGTAATATTGTCAACTACACTGACAACATCAAGGAGGTTATGAATGGTAGGTCAGAAGGCTTCAAAAATGATATGTGAGCTAAATCTCAAATGTTCCGTTGGAGCTGGCCAGACATTAGGAAGACCATGTGGAGAAGCACAGAAGTGTGAAGAGGGTTCCTTTTTGGGAAACAGGGAAGAGATCACTGTTCCCTTTTTGGGAAACAGGGAAAGGCCCCACTTTTACGAAGTACATTCAATATATACAGTTAACTGAGATTGATTCACAGGTTCAGAAATGGAGGTATCATTCAAATTTAAACTCTTACCCAATGACTGACATTATTAATGAATTAATTTTTAAAAATAAATTTTACCTTATGAATAACACAGTTATATGATGTTATGTTTTTTACGTATCAAAAGCATCATTAGATGTAAACATTTCAAATATGCTACAAAAAATGTCTGTTCGGGGGGCGCCTGGGTGGCTCAGTGGGTTAAAGCCTCTGCCTTCAACTCGGGTCATGATCTCAGAGTCCTGGGATCGAGCCCCACATTGGGCTCTCTGCTCAGCAGGGAGCTTGCTTCCCCCTCTCTCTCTGCCTGCCTCTCTGCCTACTTGTGATCTTTCTCTCTCTCTGTCAAATAAATAAAATCTTAAAAAAAAAAAAAAAGAAAGAAAGAAAATGTCTGTTCGGGCATTTCTTCAACTTTTAATTGGAAATGGGAGTATCCCTGGCTTCTCTCAATTTCTGAGAAGCTGTAACTATGAAAGAGTGTGGCCATTTTGAAACAGTAGGAAATGAAATTTGGCTGGAACCTAGGTAGAGTTAGTGGCTGAAAACATTGAGGTTAATTGGAATTAGTTTGCTAATGGTCTTGAACACAATGCTAAGGACTCTGAAGTTTGTTTTTTGGGCAATGGGGAGCCTTTGGACATTGTAAACAAAGGAGCACTGTGATATGAGGGAGGCTTTAGGATCATTAGCCATCTCAAGTTAAAAGTGAATTCTGTAACGGTGCCAGGCTGGCTCAGTCAGTAGAGCATGTGACTTTTGTTATTAGGGCTGTGAGTTCAAGACCTACGTTGGACATAGAGCTTACTTTAAAAAATTTAAAAAGCGGGGCACCTGGGTGGCTCAGTGGGTTAAAGCCTCTGCCTTCAGCTCAGGTCATGATCCCAGAGTCCAGGGATCGAGTCCTGCATAGGGCTCTTTGCTTAGCAGGGAGCCTGCTTCCTCCTCTCTCTCTCTGCTTGCCTCTCTGCCTACTTGTGATCTCTGTCAAATAAATAAATAAATAAATCTTTAAAAAAAATTTTTAAAAAGCCATAAAATTGATTTCTATAAAGCTTTACAGTTAGCAAAAGATTTTAACAAAAAATTTAATTCTCCAATATTATTTAATATATATGAAAAATGATCTGTGTTAGCATAAGCATTATTTTTTATTTTATGCAAGAGAAAATGCACAGACAAGTTAGGTGACTTTTTGCTCTCACAGCTATGTAAAGGACAGGTCTAATTCTCAAACCAAGTCCTTCAACTCTTTGGCTCTTAGAGTCTGAAGGAATATTCAAGATAACCTAGGGTGCCTGACTAGCTCAGGAGGGAAAGTATGCAACTCTTTTTTTTTTTTTTTAAAGATTTTATTTATTTATTTGACAGAGAGAAATCACAAGTAGGCAGAGAGGCAAGCAGAGAGAGAGGAGGAAGCAGGCTCCCTGCTGAGCAGAAAGCCCGATGTGGGGCTTGAACCCAGGACCTGGGATCATGACCTGAGCCGAAGGCAGCGGCTTAACCCACTGAGCCACCCAGGCGCCCCTATGCAACTCTTGATCTCTGGGTTGTGAGTTCAAGCCCCACATTGGGTGTAGAGATTACTTAAATAAATAAATAAACTTAAAAAAAAAGAGAGAGAGAGAGAGATAACCTATTCTACCTTCCTTCATGCTGAAAACAAAACAAAACAAAACAAAACAAAAACAAAAACAGTGTAGTCATCTGTGCCATCCCTGACTTATTATCTAGACTCTATTTATTCATTCATTCATTCTTTCATTTTTAAATGATTTTATTTATTTGTTTGAAAGAGAGAGAATGTGAGAGAATGTGAGAGAACGTGAGAGGGGAAGAGTCAGAGGGAGAAGCAGACTCCCTGCTGAGCAGGGAGCCCGAAGCTGGACTTGATCCCAGGACTCCAGGATCATGACCAGAGCCAAAGGCAGCCACCCAACAACTTAGCCACCCAGGTGCCCCTGTTATTCAGATTCTTCTATGATATTTCCAGTGTTGGGGAGTTATTACTTCATGAGGCAATGCATTTTTCTTTGCTCTACCAGCTTCAGTTATTAAAAGGTGGTATGGTAAAAAGGCTATACACATGAGAGTTGGCTGAGCAAATGTGTGAAAATCAGTTCCCATTTTACTAGCTTGGTGAACTCGGCAAACTATTTAATCCTTCCAGACCTCAGTTTCTTTATATGTAAAGTAGGATAACCACAGATACCTTATCAGATGGATATTAGAAGAATTGTTGGAGATTATGCATACAAAAACCTAGGCCAGTAGTTCTCAACCTTAGCAGCACATTAGATTCAGTTGGGGAACTTATTTTTTTAACAGACTAGACTATATTTTTAGAGCTGTTTTAGGTACACCAAAATTGAGCAGAAAGTACAGTTTCCTTATACCTCCTGCCCTTTACATGCACAACCTTCCTCACTTTCAATATTCCCTACCAGGGGCGCCTGGGTGGCTCATTTCATTAAGTATCTACCTTCAGCTCGGGTCATGGTCCTAGGTTCTGGGATCAGCCCCACATCAGCCTCCTACTCAGTAGAGAGCCTGCTTCTTCCTCTTCCACTGCCCCTGCTTGTGCTCTCTTTCTGTGTCAAGTAAATAAATAAAATCTTTATAAATAAATAAAATCTTAAAAAAAATCCCCACCAGACTGGTATATCTATTGCAATTAATGAATCTGCATTGACATATCACTATCACTTAAAGCCCATGGTTTACATTAGGATTCACCCTTGGTGTACATTCTATAGGTTTTGGCAAATGAAATGTATCATGACACATTTTCATCATTGTAGTATCATACAGAATGGTTTCGCTGCCTTAAGAAATCACCCGTATTCTATCTATTCAGCTCTCCCTCCCGTGTAGTCCTGGTAACCACAAATCTTATTTACTGTGTTCATAGTTTTGCCTTTTCCAGAATGTTATATAGTCGGAATCATTTAGTATGTAGCCTTTTTCGATTCGCTTCTTTCACTTAGTAATATGCATTTAAGGTTCTTCTGTGTCTTTTCATGGTTTAATAGTTCATTTCTTTCTTTCTTTCTTTCTTTCTTTTTTTAAGATTTTACTTATTTATTTGACAGAGAGAGATCACAGGTAGGCAGAGAGGCAGGCAGAGAGATCAGAGGAAGCAGGCTCCCCGTTGAGCAGAGAGCCTGATGCGGGGCTCGATCCCAGGACCCTGCGTTGGTGGTATAGTGGTGAGCATAGCTGCCTTCCGATCCCAGGACCCTGGGATCATGACTTGAGCCTAAGGCAGAGACTTTAATCCACTGAGCCACCCAGGCACCCCAGTAGTTCATTTCTTTTAGGACTGAATAATAGTCTGTTGTCTGGATGTATCACAGGTTATTATTATTAATCCATCCACCTCCTAAAGAACATCTTGGATGCTTCCAAATTTGGGCAATAGGAATAAAGTTACCATAAACATCCATGTGTATTTTTTTCTTTTTTCATGTGCAGGTTTTTATGTGGACATAAGATTTCAACTCATTTGGATAAATACCAAGGAGCACAATTTTTGGATCATATGGTAAGTATATGTTTAGTTTTTTGTTTTTTGTTTTTTTAAGATTTTATTTATTTATTTGAGAGAAAGAGAGAGCGAGAGTAGGGAATGGAAGAAGGAGAGACCCGTGGGAGAGGGAGAGGGTGAGAGACAAGCAGACTCCCTGTTGGAGCCCAACTTAGGGCTTATCCTACGACCCCAAGATCATGACCTGAGACGAAGTCAGAAGCCACAACAACTGAGCCACCCAGGTACCCCTGAATATATTTAGTTTTATAAGTGCCAAACTGTCTTCCAAAGTAGCTATACCATTTTGCATTCCCATAAGCAATGAATGAGAGTTACCTTTGCTCCACATTCTCATCAGCATTTGGTCTTACCATTGTTTTGGATTTTGCCCATTCTAATAGGTGTAGAGTGGTATCATACTGTGTTTTTGTTTTTAAAGATTTTATTTATTTATTTATTTGACAGACAGAAATTGTAAGTAGGCAGAGAAGCAGGCAGAGAGAGAGAGGAGGAAGCAGGCTCCCTGCTGAGCAGAGAGCCTGATGCCAGGCTGGATCCTCGGACCCTGGGATCACGACCTGAGCCGAGGGCAGAGGCTTTAACCCACTAAGCCACCCAGGTGCCCTGGTATCATACTGTTTTAATTTGCAATTACCTAATGATATGTAATATTGGACATCTCTTCATATAATTATTTGTCATGTCTTTGGTGAGGTGTCTGTTCGGATCTGTTGCCCATTTTTAAATTGAATTATTCGTTATTTATTGCTGAATTTTAAGAGGTTTTTTTTTTTTTTTAAAGATTTTACTCATTTATTTGACAGAGAGAGATCACAAGTAGGCAGAGAGGCAGGCAGAGAGAGAGGGGGAAGCAGGCTCCCTGCTGAGCAGAGAGCCTGATGTGGGGCTCCATCCCAGGATCCTGGCTTAAATTAAAAATAATAATAATAATAATAAATTAAAAAAAAATTTTTTTTTTAATTTAAAACTACTTATTCCCTGGGGAAAGGTTTTATTTGATAATCCAATTTGCTTAAAAAATTTTTTTTTAAAAGTCACATTCAACATGGGTCTAACAAACATGAACAAGCACATTATGGGCCCTCCACCGCCCTACAAAAAGCCTATGAAAAAACACACGATTAGAGAAAAGTGCAAACGAGGCTGCCTCACTTAGGACTCCAGCACAGGGCTGACTAAATGCTCATCGAAGAGGCGCTGTGTGCGGTAGTCAACCAACTCCACCTGCACGGAGGTCTGAACGTTCAGCCACAGTCCCTCCGCGAGCACCGTGCGCAGCTTCTCCGTGCTGCCCGCCACCAAGCGGTTCACCTTCGGGTAAGCGAGGAGTCTTTCCAGCGGCACGTAGAACTTCTCTCCCACACTGTATGGCTTGGGGGACTGCTCTATTCGGCTAAAGCCGAAGGCAGAGGCTTTAGCCCACTGAGCCACCCAGGCGCCCCAAGAGTCCTTTTTTAAGTAGGCTCCACCCAGCTTGAAGAATGCTTTATTTTCATAGTAGTTTTTGTCAGATGTATTTTTGTAAAATTTTCTTCACCTGGGGAGCTTTTAAAATGTCAGATGCCAACGTGGTGCCTGGGTGGCCCAGTTGTTAAGTGGCTGCCTTTGCTCAGGTCATGATCCCAGGATCCTGGAATCCAGCCTTCCTGCTCAGGAAGATTCTGAGGCTTCCTGCTCAGTGGAGATTCTGGCCGCCCCCTCAACCCCGTGCTGGTGCTTTCTCTCTCAAATAAATAAATAAAATCAGAAAGGGAGCAGGGGAGGAAGGGAGGAAGGAAGGAAGGAATAAATATGTCAGATGCCAGGGAGCCTGGGTAGTGCGGTTGGTTGGGTGACTGACTCTTGGTTTCCACTCAGGTCATGGTCTCAGGCTCCCATAGGACTGAGCCCTGATTCGGGCTCTGCACTGAGCAAGGAGTATGCTTGGGAATTTTTCTCCCTGTCCCTCTGCCCCTCCTGTTTGTGCATGCACGCTCAATCTCTCTCTCTCTCTCTCTCTCAGATAAATAAATAAATCTTTAAAATGTCAGATGATCAGGCCATATCTCAGACTACTTCAGTCAGAATCTCTAAAGGTAAGATCCAACCATCAGTATTTTTTAAAGTGCTCTAAGAGACTTCAATGTGTAGCCAAGGCTGAGAGTCATCAGCCTGTCAATGCAATAATAATAATAATAATATTTAAGTATAACTATAGTACTATTTGTTATTATTGCAGCTAGACTTTATTAGACATTTATCATGTCCTAACACTCTTCTAAATGTATTACAAGTATTACTTCACTAAGGGTATTAACTACTTTGACGTATTACCTGTGCGACCTTGGTCTTTCTGAGCTTTGTTTTACTATTCTGTAAGACAAGGATAATAATAGAAACTAAAGCCCTCATTGACTAATTATAGTAAACAAGATAATGCATGTAAAATGTGTATCATATATTAAATATTCAAAAATGTCAGCTATTAATATTATTGTATTATTAGTTCTGCTGTTTTGTGTGGCATGCTAGGTTGGCTCCCTCTTCCATAGGACAGGTCATGAAACAATTGAAGGTAATAGTCATGTTCCCACGTCCTCGCTTCTCCAGGCAAAACAAGTCCAGTCCATTCAACTGTTTTACCCTCCTTGGGCATGTTGCAGCTTCTCCATGTTAATTAACTGATTCCTAAGCCTAAAACAGTGCTTCAAATGAGGTCAGAGCAGAACAGAGGAGTGTAGTCTTTTTTGCCTTGAGTTAGGAGGGTGGTAACCACATCCTAAGCCTCCATTTTGGCTCACGCAGAGTATGCAGTAAACTGAAGTGCTAATGGCTTGTTCCCTAAACTTCGAAGGCAGCTTTCCTTCAATCTTTTAATATGATATTTTGTCCTTAATATTTAGACTTACTAAAATAATTTTGTTCATTTTGTCTCAGTGCTGCATTCTGTGGCAGTATCTTTGAATCTTCATCAGATACTACAACGTATCATCCATACCCTCAAATTTTTTGTTCAAAGTTAGTTAGATATGGATGCCTGGCTGGCTCAGTTGGTTAAGTGTCTACCTTTGGCTCAGGTCATGATTCCAGAATCCTGGGATCAAGTCCTGCATCGGGCTTCTTGCTCAGCAGGGAACCTGCTTCTCCCTTTGCCTGCTCCCCTGGCTTGTGCTCTCTGACAAATAAATAAATAAAATCTTAAAAAAAAAGAAGTTAGTTAGATAAAGTTGTCCAACAGTACATGGCCAACACAAAGGCTCTGGCATCTTACAAACTTTTCACCAAGGAGTTATTTGTCCATTAAGTAACATTCTCTGGGTATAGTTGTTCAGGTAACGAGGACTTCACCTTACAACTTTATCTAACAACACTATCATCTGACCCACCTCTTTCTTGGCAATAAGAATTTTAATATTTTTCATTTAAAAAGTGGCAATATGGAGCACCTGGGTGGCTCACTTGGTTAAGAGTCTGCCTTCAGCTCGGGTCATGATCCCAGGGTCCTGGGATTGAGCCCTGCATTAGGCTCTTTGCTCAGTGGGGAGCCTGCTTCTCCTTCTTCCTCTGCCTGCAGATCCCCATGCTCGGCTCTCTTTCTGTCAAGTAAATGCATAAAAATCTTTAAAAAAAAAAAACAGGCAATATTAAAAAAATGAAAATCAAAAGTGAATTTTGTAGTAGAGAATGCACATATTTATATCTAAGATATTTAAAAAAATTTTTTTAAAAGATTTTTTATTGGGGCACTGGGGTGGCTCAGTGGGTTAAGCCTCTGCCTTTGGCTCAGGTCATGATCTCAGGGTCCTGGAATCGAGCCCCACATTGGGCTCTCCGTTCAGCAGGGAGCCTGCTTCCTCCTCTTTCTCTCTGCCTGCCTCTTTGCCTACTTGTGATCTCTCTCTCTCTCTCTCTCTCTGTCAAATAAATAAATAAATAGAAAGATTTTTATTTATTTCTTTGAGAGAGAGCGCAAAAGTGTGCAAAAGTGGACACATGAAGTGGGGGAGGAGCAGGGGCAGAGGGAGAGGGAGAAGCAGACTCCCTGCAGAGCAGGGAACTCCACCTGGAGCCCGTTGTGTTGTTCAACACAGGGCTGGATGCCAGGACCCAGATCATAACCTGAGGTGAAGGCAGACGCATAACCAACTGAGCACCTTGTACCTAAGATTTTAAAGGAAATCTTGTCAAACGCCTTCTTGAAATTCACTTACTTCAACTATGGCATCCCAATTATAACATTTGTTTTTTTTTTTTTTTTTAAAGATTTTATTTATTTGACAGAGATCACAAGTAGGCAGAGAGGCAGGCAGAGAGAGAGAGGAAGGGAAGCAGGCACCCTGCTGAGCAGAGAGCCCGATGCGGGGCTCGATCCCAGGACCCTGAGACCATGACGTGAGCCGAAGACAGAGGCTTAACCCACTGAGCCACCCAGGCGCCCCCAATTATAACATTTGGAGAAGTTGCATGAGGGATATTAAGGAACTCTTAATTTTATTTGCAACTTTTTTTTTAAATGTCTAAGCTTATTTCAAAATTAAAAGTTAAAAAACAAAACGGTAAGTTTAGCTTAAGGTGACTAATCCTTGGGGCTCAGGGCTCTCTGCTCAGTGGAGAGTCTGCTTCTCCCTCTGCCTGTTTCTCCCTCTGCCGGCTTCTCCCTCTGCCTGCTGTTCCCCCTGCTTGTGCTCTCTCATTCACTCTCGCTCTATCTTCAATAAATAAAAATCTTAAAAAAAAAAAAAAAGAATAAAAAAGAATTGAAGTTAATATTTAAATTCTGATATATCTTTTTAAAAATAATTGTTACATTTATTGGCCCTTCCTTCCTCCACCATTGGAGGATTTCAGCAACCTCCCAGCTAACTGTTTTGTCTTGGTAGCTCCTTTTAGCCATTCCATCAATCTTTCTAAGACTCTAATTATTCTAGTCAGTGTTCTAATCCAAAACTTGTTACTTATCTAAGCCTAAATGCAGAAACTTTGTTTGGGGCACAGTTCCTCTTTCCTTTGTCAGACAATACCAGACTTTGCTTGTATTCTTCCCCCTCCCTTGCACTGTCCATATTCCACCAATTCTTCAAAGTCCAGAAAGATCTTCCTCCTTGAAGATTTTATTGGCAGCTCCACGTCATAGTCATAGCTCCCAACACACTGTCATGTGTTGTAGTTGTGACAAGATAGTAGAATCCTCTACCCTTTTCTCTTGATTTGAACTGTTAACAGGAGACCTAGGGACCATGACCTGTGACAGTGGGATCTGTGCCTATATGTATTTGAAGTGCAAATCTGTAATTTCCAGAATACTGGTTCTTCCAGCATATGAAGATTGCTTAAAGGAACACAACTCAAATACTATTATGTAATATTCATTTTTGTCATGAAAGATGAAAAGGGGAGAGTACAGTGAGAGTGACTGAGGTATGGGTTTACTTATCGCAGAAACCAAGGGATTCGTTTCTTTATTTAAAAAAAGCTATATTGGGGCGCCTGGATGGCTCAGTGGTTTAAAGCCTTTGCCTTCGGCTCAGGTCCTGGTCCCAGGGTGTTGAGATTGAGCCCCGCATCCGGCTCTCTGCTTGGCAGGGAGCCTGTTTCCCCCTCTCTCTCTGCCTGCCTCTCTGCCTACTTGTGACCTCTGTCAAATAAATAAATAAAATCTTAAAAAAAAAAAAAAGCTATATTCACATTTCCAATGAACTACATCCAAAAAATCTCCAAATAGGTCTTATAAGCAGGCTCATTTTATTTTTAAAGGGTGTGAAACACAAAACGTTTGACGGGAATAACCACGGATGTACTCGAGACCACAACCCACAGGAAAAAGAGTCAAAAGCACACTCTTAGCGGTGCTGCTTACCGGGACGTCACTGGGCCTGAATTTACGCTTTTTTTGGAGCCACAGTTCTCTTATCATTGCAATGGAGATACTGCTGGAAAATATTTACTTCCCAGGCCTGTGGTGAAAGGTTTTCCTTCTGGTGAACTGCGGGCGGCTTGCCTCCTAAGACCCCACGGTGGTGCTTTTCCTCCTGCGACGCACTTCCGTGCTCGAGTAAGGCTGCCCCGCGGGGAGGAGAGGAGCTCGCGGCGCAGTACGGGCCGCCAGGCCGGCGGAGGGCTCGGCAAGGACAGGTTGGCCACAGCGATGACGTGTAGCGTGGGGGCCTAACAGCAGCAGCACGCTAAGTGTGTAGGCACGGTGCAAAACAGGCTGAGCGTGCGTGCACCAGTGTGCGGGGGTGCTGGGAGCGGGTGCACGACAGAAAAGCGACAGCTGACAGGGGAGTCTGAGGCCCGCAGGGCCAGAGCGTCCTGGTACTGAGGGCCACGCGTCCGGCCGCCGGGTTCCCCAGGTTGGGGCTACCACGCCGCCGTCCGACCAGTCTCAGCAGCGCCCCACCTGGCGGCCGGTGGGTTCGCTGCCGGGAGAGTCGATTTGCTCCGCCTCCGCCGAGCTCCGCTGCCCTCCGCAGCTTCCCCGCCCCGCTCTCGCCCGACCCTCTTCCCTTCCCCCTCCGGGATCGCGATGGACGCGGCCGCCCCCAGCTGCTGCTGGCAGCACCGCGCGGGCCTCTGAGGTGCGGGCCTGAGGAGCCGCGTGCCGGGGACCGGACGTGCGCTGGCTGCCGCCGGTCGGGGGAACCTCTCGCTTCCCTGTTACCAGGTCCCCGCGGAGGAAGGGGAGGGACAAGGCGCGGCTTTTCCTGTGCCGCTTGCCCGGCTCGACCTGCGCGGCCTGCGGCTTCCTGGTAACTCGAGGGCCGCGGCCGGGCCTGGCTCTGCCCGCGGCCTGCTCGGAGCTGGACCAGAGCGGTTTGGGACGACAAGCCCGGGTAAGAGCTTGAGGGACGGGGAGGCGGAAGAGCCTCAGGCGGTCGGAAGGGCCCGACCTGGGGGCCGGGATCCCGGATGCCCGGCGGCGTGCGGAGAGCAAGACCCCGGCTCCGGGTGAGGTCGCCCGGGCTGCTTCCCGACTAACCCGCTTAGCCCCTTTGTTCCCGTCCCTCGGCCCTGTCCGCGGCGGGGCCCGGCTTGCTGGAGCCGGAGCCTGGCTTGGCCGAGCCGGAGCCCAAGGCGGGCCCCCCTTGCCCTTGAGAAAGGTTCGCCTCCCCGTCGGGCCAGGGACGTCCCCCCGAGCCTCGAAGTTCCGGGCGCCGCTCCCGAGAGACCCGCCGCCCTGCTTGGCCCGGCGGCCTGCTCTGGGCACTGAGGCTTGCTGCCTCTCCTCCAGAACTTCCCCCTCCTAGACACAGGTAGCTAACTTAGCAGGGTTTGGTGCCAAGAAACCAGAGCGCGGTGCCTGCGCCTTCCGGCGCGGGGCTCGGCTGGGCCCGGAGTGTTGGGTCATCCCTGCTGGCCGCCGCCGTTGGGTGCCCACCGGGACCCGTGGCTGGATTCACACACTTGAAGCTGGGTTACCTGGGATCCAAAGCTGTCCTTCCGTCAGGGAGCCTACGGGCTTTTGTAATGACTTGACTCTTGGGTATGCTTCTCTATTTTGTATTATAATTTTTTAACCAACTGCCCCATTCTGTGAGAATGGGGAAAGAGGGCCATAGAGTGGCCTGTATTCGGATCCGTAAGGTGTTAGTCCATTGCATTTACTTTTAGCATTTCTTTTTTAAACTTTTAAGAGTTGCCAAGACTGCCAGAATTCTTAACCATGCCTTTATTCATAGATACGACTTGTATCTAATTATTGTTTGTATGTGGACGTCTTAAGAAGCAGTAGGTAAATTGGGAATTCAGCAGAATTTGTGGAATTGGGAGATCATTTTAAAGCAGAAACTTAATTTGGAGGGGGAGTGGACAGAGTGCTTAGAATCTCAAAATACTGAATGTAACACTTATCTGAAGATCAGTTTTGGGTGAAGGAGTGGGGAAGAACTTTGTTGGGGAAAAAAAAAGAACCTTTAGTAAGGTGTTCTTTGCCTTTTGGCACAGACATTGGTGACAGCAGTAGTGGGATCTAAAGTTTGACTGTGTTTGACAGAGACAGCTCTGCTTTCCAGTTAAGTAGCAACCTAATCAGCTTATACTCTAATGCAAAACTGGTTTTTATTTAGTATGATATATGAACGTTAAACCAGAGAAATAAAGTTGAAAAACTGCATTAAAGTACTCTCTCAAACATACTTACAAGTCTTTTCTAATTCCTAAGAGAACACCAGGAACATTTGGTTCTAGCCGATGTAAAAGAAAAATTTTTGAACCCCAGCTGATCAGTCCTGGGTATTTAAAGGACTCTTTCCTTTTCCTTTTTTAATTTAAGCAAAGAGGCTTTTAAAAAACCATGGCAGATGTGGATCCTGATACATTGCTGGAGTGGCTGCAGATGGGACAGGGAGATGAAAGGGACATGCAACTAATAGCCCTGGAACAGCTATGCATGCTGCTTTTGATGTCTGACAACGTGGATCGTTGTTTTGAAACGTAAGTATATCCCTTCAGTCTTCTTTTGGGGTTGCTGTGGTGACATCTGTTTTCAGCCATTTGCTGACTTCAGTTTGTATAGACTTTTCTCTAATGAGTTTTATCTTTTTAGAAGTGTCTGCAGTTTTGTTTGCATTTACACTTTTCTGAGAAATCGACATTGGTAGGTGAAGTAATTCCTGTAATGATAATAGTGATGACACAAATATATGTTTGTTGAATGAATAGGAATTAGGGAATACTAAATTTAACCCATAGCTTGCTTGATTCATTTTCAAAATACATTATGAACTGGGAAAATACAAATACTTCTTTAAAGGTACCTGTTTCTGTACCAAGAAATTAACTTGAAGTAAACATTAAAGTACAGAAGATGATAACAGTTTCCAGGTGCCCCTTTCTTCATTAGTATTAACTCATATGACATTGTACTTTCCTTAAAGCAAATGATTGCTTTGTAAATTTAAGTTTGGAGAGTATAAATCGGATGTTACTCATAATAGCATATTTTTGAAATAGGAGAAACAGATTTTGAAATTTGGAGTTTAAACAATTTTATTCAGAGGTTTTAATGTAGAATTTGTGTGAAAATGTAAAAGAATTCATTACTAGATTGGCTATTAATGCTGTTTTTCCTCTTATATGATTACTTGCCTGGTTAGATTAACCATTCTGAATACTTTTACTCTTTATTTTATATTACTTATTTACAGTTTTGAATTCTAATAGTTAATGAAAACTCAGATTTCTGTGTTTGTTTTAATGCCATTTTGAGATAATTAGAAAATGTTTGAGATGTTGACTTAAAACTTTGTATAATTATCAATTTCTTTGAGGTGGCAATAAAGGCTGTTATAAAATTGACAAAGTATTTTTTTTTTCTTTAAGATTATTTATTAGAGAGAGAGAGTATGTGTGCTTGTGTATGAGTGGGTGGTGGTGGGGGAGAAGCAGAGGGAGAAGCTGAGCAGGGAAACCCATCTTGGGGCTTGATCCAAGCCCAGGACCTGGGGATGGTGACCTGAGCCAAAGGCAGCCGCTTAATGGACTGAGCCACGCAGGCACCTCTAAATTGACAAAGCATTTTTTAATTGTCTTCATTTTTGAATGAATAATTAATGAAGATGAATTAATAAAGTTAATAATTCTTAGTTGTAAATCCCATTAAGACAGTAAAAATCTTAGGATAAAAATTCTTATAAACAAAGTTTCAAATTCACTGTTTTTTATTTTTGTTTTCTTTCAAGAGTTTATTTGAATTCAGATTAGTCAGCTTGTAGTATAGTACTGGTTTCAAGGGTACAATTTAGTGATTCATCACCCAGTTACCCCATCCTCCTACCCCAAGTCACAATTTATTAGTGGCCCATTTATGTCAACTAGTTTTTGTTATTAACAAAACTTTGAATGCATATTAATAGCCCCCCTGTTGATACTTATTTTAGCAGGATTCATAGAAAGGTGAAATAGATTTTTGAGTATTTTCAGATTTCATTGGAGGGTCTTCATTACCTGAGAATTACTTTAAAAAAAAAAAAAAAGATTAGTTATTTATTTATTTGACAGAGATCCCAAGTAGGCAGAGAGGCAGGGAAAGAGAGGAGGAGGCAGTCTCCCCGCTGAGCAGAGAGCCCAATGCAGGGCTCGATCCCAGGACCCTGGGATCACGACCTGAGCTGAAGGCAGATGCTTTAACCCACTGAGCCACCCAGACGCTCCTACTTTGGTTTTTTAAAAGTTATACTTGCTGGGCGCCTGGATGGCTTAGTCTGTTAAGTGTCTGTCTTTGGCTCAGGTCATGATTCCACGGTCCTGGGATGGAATCCGCCATCAGACTCCTTGCTGGGTGGGGAACCTTCTTCTCTTTCCCAGCTTGCGCTTGCTTGTGCTCACTTGTGCTCCCTGTGGCTATCTTTGTCTCTCTCTCTCTCTCTCTCTCTCTCAGATAAATAGGGCCACCTCAGTGGCTCAGTCGTTAAGCATCTGCCTCAGGCTCAGGTTATGATCCTAGTGTCCTGGGATCCTAACGTCTTAGTCTCACATCAGGCTCCTTGCTCTCCCTCTACCTCTCCCCTTGCTTGTGTTCCCTCTCTCACTGTGTCTCTTTCTGTTGAATAAATAAATAAAATCTTTAAAAAATAAGAAATTACACTTGCCAATCAAAGTAATGATTGTTTTGTATCTTTACTAAGTACTAATATATAGTAGTTATTTGTAGTGGCATTTAAAAAAGGTGTTACCGATTAAAACAATTTTAAAGGAAATATTTATTTATTTTTACTGATTTTATTTATTTATTAGAGAGAGAAAGAGAGAGAGAGCATGAGGGGGGGAGGGTCACAGGGAGAAGCAGACTCCCCGCTGAGTAGGGAGCCAGATGTGAGACTCCATCCCAGGACTCCAGGATCATGAACTGAACCCCCAGGTGCCCTTAAAGGAAATTTTTAAAATAAAAAACATCCATATATAAAATCCTACCATCCTAACATAACTTGTTCTTTCCATTTTCTCTTCTAGGCTTATTTATATTTGATACAATACAGTGTTATGAAAGATAAAATTAAAGTCAGATAGGATTTATATTTTTTATTTACTAAGATAACAAGACTTATTTTCAAATTGGAATGGTTACCCCATTTCATGCAGCATACCAGTAATTTGTCTATCAAAAAACAGATCTTTGATTAAATTTGTAACAGTTTTTTAAAAAACGCATAGTTTGCTCTCTTTGTTCTATAGTCCAAGATTTTCTTGTCACAAGGGAACTTGTTTTGAGTCCCTTAAACCAGAGGCAGCTTGGTGACATGGAAAGAATGGGCGGTGGCATCAGAGACCTGGGTTCATGTTCCTGGATTCTTGGTCTACTACGTCTTAATTTAGCCTTTGAGAGCCTTAGTTTAGTTTCTTTCTGTGTAGAGTAGTAGTAGGTTCCTTGTGAGGATTAAAGGAAAGAATGTGTATGAAAAGTGATTTGGTTAAAGTGGGCTACCTACCAATACTACATTTCTAATTTTGAATTTTATTTTGGGACTTTATTTTGTGAAGCTGATTGATTTTGGAGAGTCTTTTTTAAAATTCTTGGCAAGAGTCAAGAAACAGGGTAGGGGAAAAGCAAGATGATGTGCATATTTTGAATATTGAAATTTGAATTTTTGAAAATTTCCCGTACCAACTTGATTTCCTAAGATACTAGCAAACAGTCCTTATTTATATTGAATAAAGTAGAAGATGTCTATATGTTCAGATATGTATTTCCCTTATTAGCCTGTATTAATAGTTACATGTCTCTTTAGTTAGGAAAGGCAGATGGTGTGGTAGAATAATGCCTTTGGGATGGGATAGATTTGGGTTCAGTTTTTGTGAAGATTAAAAGGGATGATAGATGTGAAATCCCTAGCATGGTGCTTTTCACTTAATGGTTGTCTTTCCTTTAGTATAGTATTATATGTGGCTCTCCATTTTTTGAAGAGTCTTGACAGTCTTTTTAAAGTTAAGGAATGTATATTTTCTGTGAAGCTGTGATATTTCCTATTAATGCCTGAACTTACAGGGTAATGCTCTAAAAAATAAAATTCAAGTTCAAGGTGAGTTTTTGCTTTCATCTGTGATATGTTAGTGAGTTAAATTTAATATGTTATAAATTTAATAAGAGTTAAATTTAATGAGTTACAAATGAGTTTGCATTCACATTAAAATGGATGATTATTGTACATGTTATTATAAATAGGTAAATCCTGGGCACTTGTAGATCCTGCCTCCTATCTCTTCAGATAGTATAATTAAAAAGTTCTATTTTCTGGGTAGAATCTAAGTTCTAGAAAATGGGATATTAGGGATAGTACTTTTATTTTATTTTTTTTTTAAGATTTTATTCATTTATTTGACATAGGGAGAGAGATCACAAGTAGGCAGAGAGGCAGATGGTGGGGCGGGGGGGAAGCAGGCTCCCTGCTGAGCAGGGAGTCGGATGCGGGGCCCAATCCCAGGATCCTGAGTTCATGACCTGGGCCGAAGGCAGAGGCTTAACCACTGAGCCACCCAGTTGCCCCTGGCCTTTGAAGAGGTGGTTTTTCCTAGAGTTATAAAGGATGAGTAAGTTTATGGGCTGAAGTATGAAGAGGAGGTAGAGGGGTGTTCGAAGAGGAGGCAATGTGCAAAGAATTTGAAGTGGGATAAGTAGGGCATGATTGAAGAACTTGAAGAAAACTAGTGTGACTGGGACAAGGAGTTTGCCGAAGTGCTGTAGGAGGTAGGGGCTAGATGGGTTGGAGTCTTTTGTATATGAGAAGTAAAGCTTTTGGTTTTATCTTAAGAGCAGTGCAAAGGCAGTGAAATAGTGCAAAAGAGTGATTGATAGGATTACATTTGTTTTTTAGAAACATTACCTAGGGGTGCCTGGGTGGCTCAGTGGGTTAAAGCCTCTGCCTTTGGCTCAGGTCATGATCCCAGACTCCTGGGATCGAGCCCTACATCGGGCTCTCTGCTCAGCGGGTAGCCTGCTTCCTCTCTTCTCTGCCTGCCTCTCTGCCTACTTGTGATCTCTGTCTGTCAAATAAATAAATAAAATCTTTAAAAAAAAGAAACATTACCTGCTCTTTTGAGAATAGAATAGATGAGTGGAGAGGACAGAAAGAACAATTTCTTCTAGGCTTTGCCGATTATGGTTGAGCGAGAGGTTTGTAGTAATAGAAGTATGAAGAAGTAGAGAGAGAGATTTAGGAAGAAAAATAGTCAGAACTTGTTGAATGATTGGATATGAGAGAGTGAGAAAGGAAGTATCATGCATTACTCAGGTTACAGTGGATGGTGATGCCATTCGGTGAGAAAGAACACTGGAATAGTTTTGAGGGGCTGGGATCATGAGTTTGGAATTTGGCTGGATTCTCATCTGCCTCTGCATTCAGCCTGCTGGATTCTGTTTTGACAGAAATATATGAAAAAAATCATCCTCCACAAGTGTGGTTGGAAAAGGGAGGAATGTTGTAGTGATTTTTTTATACATAATTATGGATATTCTTTGATACATTACCAAAACTGGACAAGTGATAGTTTCTTAAGGGTTAGTTCTAATGTGGATTGTGAATCATATCAGTGAGCTTCTTGTACTCTGTTACATAAAATTTATTGGTCTCTCTTGTACTTTGAGTGGATTTTTTTTTAGTCTGTGTTTAAGCTTGTAAAATTGTGCCCTGGTTATGGATTTACTGAGCTATACGATAATCCAAATATTGACATATGTCATTCTACAGTATCACAAACTCATAATTGTTTAATATTAATAATGATCTCATCAGAAAAGTTTCAATATTGGGAAGCTGTCTAGCTCATGGTAGCAGATACAAGTTTTCCAAAATTGTCATTTTTGCTTGAAAGCTTTAATGTTATCTTTGGCAATAAGTACTGTCAGTTGTTTTCCTTGTAGTGGAAGGCTTACTTTGTTAAATTTTGAGAAATGTTTGCCAGTTTCCAAGTCTGAATAATCACAGTTTGTCTGAAGTTCTTTAAAGTAAAAATGGGGGCGCCTGGGTGGCTCAGTGGGTTAAGCCGCTGCCTTCGGCTCAGGTCATGATCTCAGGGTCCTGGGATCGAGTCCCGCATCGGGCTCTCTGCTCGGCAGGGAGCCTGCTTCCCTCTCTCTCTCTGCCTGCCTCTCTGTCTACTTGTGGTCTCTCTCTGTAGAAAAAAAAAAAAAAAAAAAAGTAAAAATGGTGTTGCATGAAAAAAAGTGTCTGGTTGAGCTCTCCAACAGTCACACAAGTGCTTTCCCTTGACACAGCCATCATTCTTTAGGAGGCAGAAGTGCTTTATACTTACTTCCCATTACCTGTAGTAGGTTATTAAAAAGACAGGTATTCAAGGGTTGTGATGTAGTAAGATTAATAATTTTTTTTCCTTCATCAAAGTTATTCTGCTTCCCCTCCAGTCCCCCATGCCAAAGCTCGGCAGTGAAGACTACAGCTAATAGTAGTACAGTTTAGTACCCTTGCCTTGATTCATGCTGAAATGCCAGCAGTTTCATCCACCATTGCTTTTGCATCATTAGTGTACATGTCAACAGAGGAAGAAAGTGATTCAAAAAGAGAAAGGACAATTGTGTTGAATTGTGGTGAGAGGTTAAGTAGGGTGAAGACTGAAAGCGTCCTTTGGATTTAGCTACATTCTCAAGGACATTGATCTTAATGAGAGCTGAGTGGAGTGGTGGTGAGGGAGAGATTTGAATGGGTCCACGAATAAGTAGGATATGAAGAAATAGAGCCAGAGAGTGTGGAAAACTTTTTCAAGAAGTTAGATTGGAATGGGGGTATGGGATTTTGTCTTTTAAAGGTCAAAGAGATAGGAGAGAGAATATTCATAGTGTTTAGGATTCTGAGAAACTGGGAGAAGATTGGCTTCTGTTAAGACCAGTACTTTTTAAACTTTAGTGTGCATGATGTGAAATACCTGGGGATCTTGTTAAGCTGCAAATTATGATTCATTTGGTTTGGTGTGCTACCCGATAGTCTGCATTCCTAGTATGCTACCAGATAATGCTGAAGCTGTGGTCAGAAAAATCTTATGTTTAGGAGTAAAGCTCTGATCCGCTGGTGGAGAGATGGGTTTTATTTTAGGTAGTGTGTTCCTTGTAAAACAGGGCAGATGGGAAGATTAGATACAGATGTTTTAGGTTTTGTGGTTAAAAGTTGGAGGGATTTCTGTCGGATGACCTTTTGTTTCCCTGAAGTAGGAGATTGAAAAGAATGATAGTATCTTGGATTGGTATGGGGAAATAATTATAATTTGCTAGTAGCTTCATAATAGATATCTCTGTCTCCAAGCTAACAATGACCAGAGTCATATCTTAAAATATTTTTCATGGTCTTTTCCCCCCAGCTTTATTGAGGTTAAATTAAAAAAAACATTATTTGACTGTACCACTCTATTTTATAAAATCTTTGGATCTTTACCTAATGGATAAGATTGAGATGCCCTCAAAGACTTCTGTGTTCTCAAAGTACTACTAGATACATACCACTAGTACTTTTTCTTTTTCTTTTGTCATTTTAAAAAGTATTTATTTGAGAGAGAGCTCATGAGCTAGAGGGAGCATGAGCAAGCATGAGCAGAGGGGAGGGGCAGAGGGAGAAGCAGACTCCCCACTGAGCAGGGAGTTGGTGTGTTTAGGGTTCCATCCTAGGACCCTTGGATCATGAACTGAGCTGAGGGCAGCCACTGAACTGACGGAGCTACCCAGGCGCCCTTACTTTTTTTCTTCCTATTGCTAAGCATAGAGTTTGGCATATAAAAGCTAATAACCACATAGTAAACAAAATGAAGTTATTTATATTGTGCTTGCTTTTCATTTATGCCTAAAGAAAGTATTTTTGGGATCATGAAATTGGTTGGGGAGCATATAAAAAGAGGAGCATTGTATTCTTCTCTGTAGTACAGTGACAGAATCAATATATATATATTTTCCCTATCCCCCTGCATTTATGTACCTGCTTTTTCCATATTAACTTCTGTTTTCTTCTACCCGTTGGCAGAGTAGTAGGGAAGTGAAATTACTTTTTTTTTTTTTTATAAGCCCTACAGCTGATCCTTCCTTGGATAGGGAATGTTCATTATTTCAAATACATATAATACTAAAAAGTTAAGTAAGTAATTTCTGTTTACACAAATCAACTATTGTCTATGTACTTCTTTTCAATTAACAGCAGAAAGAAGTGTTAGAAGATGAGAACCATTCTCTGTAAGGGAGCTCATAGATAATGATCCTCAGTGAGCTTTTGTTAAGCTTACCAAAGTTTCTTTCACCTTAAAATACTTTTTTTTTTTAATAAATTTTATTTATTAATTTGACAGAGAGAGACACAGTGAGAGTGGGAACATAAGCAGGGGGAGTGGGAGAGGGAAAAGCAGGCTTCCTGCTGAGCAGGGAGCCGGATGCAGGGCTTAATCCCAGGACCCTGGAATCATGACCTGAGCTGAAGGCAGATGCTTAATGACTGAGCCACCCAGGTGCCCCTCACCTTAAAATACTAAAAAAAACAAAACACATATTCTTCTTCTTTGTAGCTGTAAACAATGTATGTTTTGCATACTTGTTGACTGTGCCATGAGACCTTTTAGTTCCTTAGAGCCCAGCACTGTCTTATTCATCTTTGTATCCTACCTTCCAATACCTAGCACAGTACTTGGCATAAAAAAGTACTGTCTGTTCAGTAGATACTTACTTAATGAATCGTAGTCGGATGTGTGTGTGTGTTTTAATTGGAGAAAAGCAAATCTACGTATTGGAATTTTACTCCTTTTCCTTTGAGAAGGAAGGCCATAATTTTCAACTGCTTTGCCAGGAGTTATTTTTAGTTAAGCAATACAGGGAGAGTCAAGGCTGGGAGCAGGGACAAAAATAAAAGATGAGGAGCACCTGGGTGGCTCAGTGGGTTAAGCCTCTGCCTTTGGCCCAGGTCATGATCTCAGGGTCCTGGAATAGAGCCCCACATTGGGCTCTCTGGGTTCAGCAGAGAGCCTGCTTCCTACTCTCTCTCTGCCTGCCTCTCTGCCAACTTGTGATTTCTCTCTCTCTCTCTCTCTCTCTGTTAAACAAATAAATAAAATCGGGGCACCTGGGTGGCTCAGTGTGTTAAGCCTCTGCCTTCGGCCCAGGTCATGATCTCGGGGTCCTGGGATCGAGCCCCGCATCGGGCTCTCTGCTCAGCAGGGAGCCTGCTCCCCCCCTCTCTTTCTGCCTGCCTCTTTGCCTGCTTGTGATCTCTGTCTGTCAAATAAATAAATAAAAATCTTTTAAAAATAAATAAATAAAATCTTTTTTTTAAAAAGGTTAAATTTTATATTGTAAATCTTCAAAAATCTTGGCCCAAGTCCAAGCAATATAGTCTAGAAAAAGGATAGGATAGTTACCGTATAAAAACTATTACAGTTCCCAAGGAAATTATTTATCTTTGGAACCTCGTGAAGCCTTTTGTTCTCATTTTTTTGTTTGTTTGTTTGTTTTAAGATTTTATTTATTTATTTGAGAGAGAAAGAGAGAGTGAGTGATAGAGAGCAGGGGCAGAAGGAGAGGGAGAGGGAGAAGCAGGTTCCCTGCTTAGCAGGGAGCCTGACGCAGGGCTTGATCTGAGGACTCAGGGATCATGACGTGAGCCAAAGGCAGATGCTTAACCAACTAAGCCACTCAGATGCCCCTATTCTTTTTTTTTTTTTTTTTTTAAGATTTTATCTATTTATTTAACACAGAGAGAGAGAAATCACAAGTAGGCAGAGAGGCAGGCAGAGAGAGAGGGGGAAGCAGGCTCTCTGCTGAGCAGAGAGCCGGATGCGGAACTCGATCCCAGGACCCTGAGATCATGACCTGAGCTGAAGGCAGAGGCTTAACCCACTGAGCCACCCAGGCACCCCTCAGATGCCCCTATTCTTGCTCTAAGTTACTTACTCTGCTTTCATCAGAGAAAGATTCTGTTGTCATTGCAGGTACCATTTCCTAATTAGGCTATTTTTAGGTCTGTAAACTGGTATTAGGTCTATAAACTGGTGTAGTACTAGGTTTAATTATATAAAAATAATTTCTACCCATAATGTGAGAGATAAATCTTCAACAAATTTAAAAGTTTGAAAAGCTCTTTAATTATAAATAAAAGTTTGTGCCATGGATGTATACTTTTAGCACTATTCAGGGAGTGCTGTGATTATGATATGCATGATACTCATTTTTTTTCTTAAATTTATTTAAATTACACACAGTAAAGTTCGGAGTTTTGACAAATGCAAAGTCACGTAACCACCACCACAATTGAAATTCATCACAGTTCCAACATCCCAAAACATTCCCTAGAGCTGTCCTTTTGAAGTTAAATCCTCCCCCAACTCCAGTGCTTGACAACCAGTTAGTGGTCTGTTCTTTGATGCTATAGTTTTGACTTTACCAGAATGTTGTATAAGTAGAATCTCATATACATTGTGTAGTGTTTTTTTTTTTTTGTTTTTTAAATATTTTATTTATTTATTTGACAGAGATCACAGTAGGCAGAGAGTCAGGCAGAGAGAGAGAGGAGGAAGCAGGCTCCCCCCTGAGCAGAGAGCCCGATGCGGGGCTCGATCCCAGGACCCTGGGAACACGACCTGAGCTGAAGGCAGAGGCTTTAACCCACTGAGCCACCCAGGTGCCCCTGTGTAGTGTTTTGAGTCCGGCTTCATAAGTGTAGTATATTGCATTTGAGAGTATCTATGTTGCTGTGTGTATAATAAGTAGGTCCTTCCCTTTAATATCTGTGTAGTACCATTTTATGGGTGTACCCCACAGATGGTTTATCCATTTACCTCTTGAAAGACATTTGGCTTTGCGGTTTTGGTGATTATGACCAGAGTTGCTATAAACATTAGTATATAGATTTCTGTGTAAATATGTATTTTCATTTCTTCTGCAATTGTTAGAGAAAAGTCTGACGGGGCACCTCGGTGGCTCAGTCTTTAAGCATCTGCCTTCGGCTCAGGTCATAATCCCAGAGTCCTGGGATAGAGCCTCACATGGGGCTCCCTGCTGGGTGGGAAGCCTGCTTCTCCCACTCCCCCTGCTTCTGTTCTCTCTCTTGCTGTGTTTCTCTCTGCCAAATAAATAAAATCTTAAAAAAAAAAAAATCACTGCAAAATTAAAAAAAAAAAGGAAAATCTGACAAGATGGAGAATTTGGCAGACTGACCTCAAAATTTATATGGAAATGCAAAGGACCTACACTAGCCAAAACAACTTTAATTAGAGGACTAATAATATCATACTTAAATTCCTATTATATTGGTGCAGTAATCAAAACAGTGTGGTATTGATGTAAAGCAAAATGGATTGATGAAATGGAGCAGAGAGTCAGAAATAGATTGACATAACAGGATACTTTATTTCAACAAAGGTGCAAAGGCAGTTCAGTGGAAAAGAATAGTATTATTTTATGGTGCTGGAACAATTGGTGTCCATGTGGAAAAAAGAAAAAATTAACTGTGACTAATGTACCACACCATATATAGAAATAAAATGAATCATAGACCTTAATGAAGAACCTAAAACTATAAGACCTCTAGAAGAAAACATAGGAGATAACCTTTGTGACCCTAGGTTAGTCAAATATTTCTTAAGTAAATACCAAAAGCACAACCCATAGAGAATAAATTGGTATGTTTGAAGGTTTTTATAACTAATTGTTTGTGTAATAGAGGACTGTTTAAGTTACTTAATTCTTTGTGGTTTTTTTTTTTTTTTTTTTAAGATTTTATTCATTTATTTGAGAGAGAGAGGCAGGGATAGTGACAGAGATAGTGAGAGAAAGCATAAGTGGGGAGGAGAGGGAGAAGCAGGCTCCCCCCTGAGCAGGGAGCATGATGTGGGGCTTGATCCCAGGACCCTAGAATCATGACCTGAGCAAAAGGCAGATGCTTAACTGACTGAGCCACCCAGGTGGCCCTAAGTTACTTAATTCTTGAGTGAATTTTAGTAGAATTGGGCTAACTAATGTGAATTAGAATTTGTGGGCATAGAGTTGTTTGCAGTATTCCTTTTTATCCTTAGGTGTTTGTACAGTGTGTTGGGATAATCTTATTTTTCATCTTCATACTGGCAATTTTTATGTTTTGATCAATCTGGCTAAATATTTATCAGTTTTATTAATCTTTATAAAGAAGTGGCTTTTGGTTTAATTCATTTTTTTATTTTTCTGCTTTATGTTTCATTGATTTCTGCTCTTAATTCCTTCTGCATTGGTTTGAGATTTAATTTGCTCTTTTTTTTCTAGTTCTTAGATGGAAGCTCAGGTTACTGATTTGAGACCTTGTCTAATATAAGCATTTAATACTATAAATATCTCTTTTCTGCTTTAATTGATGTTATATATTTATTTTAATTTGGTTCAGAATACTTAAAAATTTTGTTTGGCGGGACGCCTGGGTGGCTCAGTTGGTTAAGCAGCTGCCTTCGGCTCAGGTCATGATCCCAGCATCCTGGGATCGAGTCCCACATCGGGCTCCTTGCTCATCAGGGAGCCTGCTTCTCCCTCTGCCTCTGCCTGCCATTCTGTCTGCCTGTGCTTGCTCTCTCTCCTTCTCTCTCTCTGACGAATAAATAAATAAATAAATCTTAAAAAAAAAAAAATTTTTGTTTGGCAGTTTCTTTTTGACCCTTGTGTTATTTAGAAGTGTGTTGCTTAATTTACAGATCTTTAGGGATTTTCCAGGTATTTTTGTGGCACTATTGTGGTTAGAGAATATACTTTATATTATTTTAATTATTTTAAATCTATTAAGGTTTGTTTTACTACCCATGATATGGTCTATTTTTGGTGACACATCCACATGCATGTCAGAAGAATGTATGTTTTGCTCTTATTGGGAGGAATGTCTGTAAGTGTGAAATTAGGTCAGGTTGGTTGATAGTGGTGTTCAGTCTATATATCCTTGTTGATTTTCTGTCTATTTGTTTTATAGGTTATTGAATGAGAGGTGTTGAAGTCTCCAAGTGTAATTGTAGATTTATCTATTTCTTTTCAGTTATCTCAGTTTTTCATGTATTTTGAAGCCTTGTTAGGTGCCTTTAAAAGGATTGTTAGGAAATTTTATTTTATCGTTATGAAAACTCTATTTTTATCTCTGGTAATTTTCCACATTCTGAAGTTTATTTTGTTTTACATAACTATAGCCGCTTAAGCTCACTTGCTTGCTTGCTTTCTTGTTTTTTCTCTTTTCTTTCTTTCTTTTTTCCCCCCAAGATTTTATTTATTTATTTGAGAGAGAGAGACACAATGAGAGAGGGAACACAAGCAGGGGGAGTGGGAGAGGGAGAAGCAGACTCCCCACTGAGCAGGGAGCCTGATATGGAGCTCGATCCTAGGACCCTGAGATCGTGACCTGAGCCAAAGGCATACACTTAATGACTAAGCCACCGAGGTGCCCCAAGATTTTATTTTTAAGTAATCTCTGTACCCAACACGGGGCTCGAATTCACAACCCTGAGATCATGAGTCCCATGTTCCACTAAATGAGCCAGCCTGGTTCCCTTCTAGCTTTCTTTTGATAGTGTTTATTTGGTCTTTTCCATCCTTTAAGTTTTAACCAATCTATGTTATTATATGTAATGTGGGTTTCTCGTAGACAGTACATGGTTAGTTTGTGTTTTTTTTTTTAATCCAACCTGGTTGTCTTCCTTTAATCCAACCAGTCTTTTTTTAATTGGTGAGTTTAGACCATTTATATTTAATGTAATTTTTGATGTGTTTGGAAATATGTCTAACATTTTACTTCTTGTTTTTTGTTCTGTCGCTCACCTGTGCTCACACTCTCTCTCTTCTTCTGTTTCTTCTTTCCTGCCTTTCCTTACTTGAATATTTTGTAACATTTTAATTTAACTTGCCTGTTAGTTTTTGGCTCACTTTATATTTTTTTAATGGTTGCTATGAGAATTGCAATTAACTAAGAGTTAGTGTTTTACCATTTAATATGAAGAAGCCTTCCCTTTATCCTTCATATTATAATTTTTGTATGTTTTAAGTCTATATACATTGAAAATCTCAAGATGCAGTTTTAAAATTTTCACTTTCAAAAGTCAGTTTAAGAGGAGAAAAATAATCTGTTATATTTATCTTCCTATTTGTTATTTCTGTTCTTCCTTCATTCCTGAAGTTCCCTGTATGTCTTTGGTATCATTTTCTTTAACTTCGAAGAACTTTCCCTAGCATATCTTTTTCTTTTCTTTTTTTTTAAGATTTTATTTATTTATTTGAAAGAGAGCAGAGAGAGAAAGAGATCTTGGGGTAGGGGGGCAGAGGAAGAAGCAGTCTCCCTTCTGAGTAGAAGCCTGATATGGTGCTGGATCCCAGGATTCTGGGATCATGACCTGAGCCAAAGGAAGACACTTAACCAACTAAGCCACCCAGTGGCCCAGGTGCCCTTTTTTTTTTCTTTTTCTTTTCTTTCTTTCTTTTTTTTTTAAAGATTTTATTTATTTATTTGACAGATAGATCAGAAGTAGGCAGAGAGGCAGTCAGAGAGAGAGGAGGAAGCAGGCTCCCCGCTGAGCAGAGAGCCCAATGCGAGGCTCGATCCCAGGACCCTGGGACCATGACCTGAGCTGAAGGCAGAGGCTTTAACCCACTGAGCCACCCAGGCGCCCTTTTTTTTAATATTTTGTTTATTTATTTGACAGAGAGAGATCACAAGTAGGCAGAGAGGCAGGCAGAGAGAGAGGAGGAAGCAGGCTCCCCGCCGAGCAGAGAGCCCAATGCGGGGCTCGATCCCAGGACCCTGGGATCATGACCTGAGCCGAAGACAGAGGCTTTAACCCACTGAGCCACTCAGGCGCCCCCCCCCCCTTTTTTTTAAAGTAGGAGCCACACCCTATGTTGAGCTCAACATGGGGCTTGAACTCAGGACCCTGAGATCAGACCTGAGGAGGAATCTTGTTGAATTAGACATTTAACCAACTGAGCCACCCAGGCGCCCCTCTTTAACATTTCTTTTAGGGAAGTCTGCTGGTGATTAATTCTCTTAGTTTTCTTTCATCTGAGAATGTCTTTATTTTATATTTATGCTGTGAAGATATTTTTGCTGGATATAAAATTCTGGGACGACAGTTCTTTTCGGCATTTTAAAGATATTATTCCATCGTTTTCCAGCCTTTATGGTTTCTGATGAGAAATCTGCATTTATTCTGATCTTTGTTTCTTTGCGTTGCTTTTCCTTTTGCTGCTTTTAAGATTTTTTTTAAAATTTACCTTTGCAGGGTTTTGCTCTTTGATTATGATTTGCCTGTGCATGGTTGTCTTAATTGAAGTTTGCTGAGCTTCTTGAATTGTATGCCTTTCACCACATTTGGAGCATTTCTTTGTCAAATCTATTTTCTACAGACATTTTGTTTTCTCCTTTCCTTCTGGGGCTCCAGTGGCACAACTGTTACACTTTTTAATGTGTTCCCTTTGCTGCCTGTCACTATTTCCTTTTTTCTCCCAGTCTTTTCACTCTGTTCTTCAGATTGGATAATTTTTATTACCTGTTTTCAATTTCACTGACTATGTTTTATGGCTTTTGAGCCCATCTAGTGAAGTTCCCCCCCCCCACTCACAAATTGTACTTTTTCTTTCTTTTTTCCTTTTTTTTTTTTTTAAAGATTTTATTTATTTATTTGACAGAGAGAGAGATCACAAGCAGGCAGAGTCAGTCAGAGAGAGAGAGAAGGGGAAGCAGGCTCCCTGCTGAGTGGAGAGCCCCACGTGGGGGTTGATCCCAGGACCCTGGGATCATGACCTGAGCTGAAGGCAGAGGCTTAACCCACTGAGCCACCCAGGTGCCCCCTCCTTTTTTTTTTTTTTTTTTTTTTTAAGATTTTATTTATTCATTTGAGATAGAGAGCACAAGCAGGGGGGAGATAGAGGAAGAGGGAGAAGTAGATTCCATGCTGATCTGGGAGCCTGACGTGGGGCTTGATCCTAGGATCCTAGGATCATGACCTGAGCTGTAGGCAGATACTTAACCTGAGCCACCTAGGCCCCCCTGAACTTTTTATTTCTGAAACTTCCATTTGATTCTTTTTTATGTTTTCTGTTTCCAGTCATTTCAAGAATGTTCACATTTACCTCTTGGGGTATAGTTACAATACCTAGTTGATAATCCTCCTTGATAATTTTCGTTTCTTTCTTTTTTTTTTTTACCCCTGATAACTATTTATTTATTTATTTTTTTAAAAAGATTTTATTTATTTATTTGACAGACAGAGATCACAAGTAGGCAGAGATGCAGGCAGAGAGAGAGGAGGAAGCAGGTTCCCCACTGAGCAGAGAGCCTGATGCGGGGCTCGATCCCAGGACCCTGAAATCATGACCTGAGCCGAAGGCAGAGGCTTAACCCACTGAGCCACTCAGGCGCCCCTACCCCTGATAATTTTAATATCTAGGTTGTCTCAGGCTTGTATCTGTTGACAGCACCCCCCCCCCCCGCATTGACAAGTAGTCTCCATGTGTAGTGTGAAGCCTGACATGAGTCTTGAACTTATGACCCTGAGATCAGGACCTGAGCTGAGATTAAGAGTCAGGTAGATGCTCAACTGACTGAGCCACCCAGGCACCCAGCTGTCTTTTTCTTGAGGTGGATTAAGTTAGATTGTACTGATTCTTTGTGTTTCAAGTTTTTTTATGGCTCCATGCCCAAAGTGGGCATTGAACTCATGACCCTGAGACTGAAGAGTCACATGCTCTACTGACTGAGTCAGCCAGGCACCCCTGTTTCAAGTTATTTTGGATTTTATCTTAGCTATTTGGGATATTGTTAGACTCTTTTTATAACAGTCGTCTGGAGATAATGTTGATTTTGTTTTGTGTTGGCATGCAGTCATTCTGATTAGATTTAGATTGCAAGTTCTGTCTTGCCCTCTGTGGGTGGTGGTTCCAATGTTAGTGATTTCATAGCTTTTGTTATGGTGTTTGGGTCTACTCTGTATGTGCATTTGTCATTCAGAGTATAATCTGGGGCTTGAGTGGTGGATTATATCATAGTTCAGTTGTCAGAGTCTTTGCTGGTGTTTTTCAGCTCTTTCCTTCATAGTGTAGTTTGGAGGTGAGCTTAGGACTTGTGTTGGGGATCCTTTATCTGCTCTTTCTTTTCTGAGATTTCCCCTGTATTTTTTGGCTACCTGGAGCCCTTTTTACTTGTGTTCTAGCTAGAAAACTGGGACTTTCTTGATGTTATAGCTACACTTCTTCCCATCACCTCCCCCTCCACTCTTACCCCTTATGCTGGTACTAAACTAGACAAGACTAGGCTGCTCCCAAGGTGAAAGTAGTGAGAGAAAAAGGGAAGATAACAGGATTCTTCTCATGCTCTTTTATCCATAGGGGCTCCTTTTCTTAGTGCCCATTTCTCTCCAGCGCCTTAGATGCTCATGCCATCTCTATTGCACTGTGCATGTGTCACTCAGGATTTAGTGTGAAGCTTAACTCTGAGGTTAGCCTTGGGGCCAGGTAGGGAGTAAGAAGCCCCGGGAATTTCTCCCCACACTCTGGCTTACAGAGACCCTCTTTGTTGGTCCTCTCTGAGTTTATGTTCTGTGTTCCTGCTATATAGTTTGAGACCTGACCCATCAAGGCGTCAAACCAGAAAACAAAAGAGGAAAGGAAAAATGCCCCTGAAACTTACTTCTATGGGTCCTTATTTAAGTTTTGACTTCCTTCCTTAGTCCATCTGCTCTTTACTTTTCAGAGTCTTCAGATGGTTGCTTTTTGTTTTTTGGTTTTTTTCCCAAGGTTTTTGGTTATAATTGGGAGAAATAGGCTATAATAAACTTACTGTAGTTGACTTGCCCCAAATTTTAAATTTATTTTCTGGGAATTGTAAAATACACTTGTTTCAGAGATTTAGAAAAATCAGAAAAGCTTAAAAATGAGAAGTGTAGAGAATGAGAAATTTGGGCAAATCAGAAAAGTTTAGAGAAGTTTTTAGAGAAATTATCTATAATTGCACTATCTAGTACTAAGCTATTTTAACTTTTTTCTTTAGTTTTTTTCTCTGAATATTTTAACATGATGAACACCATAATGGATATGATTTTTCTTCTTTTACCTAATATTTTTATTAAACAATATTTGTATCATAACATGTTTTTACTAAGTACCTCAGTAAAACTAGCATAATCTGTCATATGGATGTGTCATATACTTAATCATGCTCTTGTTATTAGATACATGGTTTATGTCACTGTGACCATCTTTGTATATACCTTTTTTTAAGTTAACATATAATGCATTATTTGCTTTAGGGGTACAGTCTGTGAATCATCAGTCTTACACAATTTACAGCACTCACCATAGCACATACCCTCCCCGATATCCATAACCCAGCCACCCTAATCCCTCCCTGCCCTCCCCCAAATACATTTTTGCCTCATAACTTTTTTTGGAATGCTTGACTTCACAATTTGTATATGAGGAAATCAAACTTTCCTTAATCTGTTTTAAATAATATTTAATTATTTTCTGAAGTCTAACCCAGTGTGTTTGCATATAATTATCTTCTTATAAACATTTTCAAAATGATATTACTTTTGATAGAGGATCTTGTAGTTTTTGATTGTTTTGAACTTTAGAGTTCATTGTAGGAAAATGTAATTGAAGATGATGTTATAAGCTTTCAGTCCTTGGAGGTATGAATTAATAGGTTAGTAAATTGTGATTTTTATTTTTTTAAGGGAAAATGGAATGGAGATTTTAAAATGATGTTAATATATGCCCAGCATGGTTTCATATTTGCCTCCAGTATGTATTCATATAGAAATAAGGTCTGCATTAGAAATACAGCAATGAGATATGAATGATTAAATTTATTTTGTAGTAAATTTTTTGTGATTCTAATTAGAGACTCTCTATAGCCTAAAGTGTTTGTCTGTGGGTATATGCATGCAACTTTAGGTTCTTTTGTATTTTCTTGGTGGGGGTTTGAATAATTCTGTGTTTAATTTTAAAAGTTTATTAATTCTTGGGGCACCTGGGTGGTTCAGTCAGTTGTGTCTGCCTTTGGCTCAGGCTATGATCCCAGGGTCCTAGGATCTAGCCTCGAGTCAGGCTCCCTGCTCAGTTGGGAGCCTGCTTCTTTCTTACCTTCTGTGCCACCCTCTCCAAACCCCCTGCTCATGCTCACTCACTCTCTCAAATAAATAAATAAAATCTATTTTTTTTTAATTAAAGTTTATGGCACCTAGGTGGCTCAGTTGGTTAAGCGACTACCTTTGGCTTAGGTCATGATCCTGGAATCCCAGTATCAAGTCCCACATCAGGCTTCCTGCTCAGCAGGGAGGCTGCTTCGCCCTCTGACTCTCCCCCATCTCATGCTCTCTCATGTACTCATTCTCTCCCTTCAAATAAATAAAATCTTTTAAAAAAAAAGTTTATTAATTCTATCATGGCCAACCAAATTTTAAGTGTTTTATCAGTTTAAATTTAAGTGTTTATCAGTTTAGCAAAAATTTATTTTTATTTTTTTTAAGATTTTATTTATGTATTTGACAGAGAGAGACACAGCGAGAGAGGGAACACAAGGAGGGAGCGTGGGAGAGAAACAGAAGCAGGTTTCCTGCGGGGCGGGAAGCCCGATTTGGGGCTCGATCCCAGGACCCTGGGATTATGACCTGAGCTGAAAGCAGAGGCTTAACCCACTGAGCCACCCAGGCGCCCCCAGGTTAGCAAAAATTTAAAGGTACTAGCATTTTGTATGGCTTAGCAATGGGGAAATAAGTACTCTAAAATGCTTGTGGTGGAATTATACTTTCGTTTTTTTGACTTATTTTTTATTTATTTACTTATTTAATTTTATTTATTCATTTATGTTATTTTTGTTATTTTTTAAAGATTTTATTTATTTATTTGGCAGAGGGAGACACAGTGAGAGAGGGAACACAAGTAGGGGGAGTTGGAGAGGGAGAAGCAAGCTTCCCACGGAGCAGGGAGCCCGATATGGGGCTCGATCCCAGGACCCTGAGATAATGACCTGAGCCGTAGGCAGATGCTTAACAATTGAGCCACCCAGGCGCCCCTTTAATTTTTTTTTAGATAGAGTGTGCTGGGGAGGCAGAGGAGAGGGAGAGAGAGAATCATAAGCAGGATCTACACCCAGCGTCACCTGACAAGAGGCTTGATCTCATGGCCTTGAGATCATTTCCTGAGCTGAAATCAAGAGTCGGATGCTTAACCAACTGAGTTACCTAGATGCCCCTCAAGTTTTTATTTAAATTTGCAATCAGAAATCTGTGTATAACCTTTGACCCCCAGAAACTTAACTACTTATATCTTCCTGTTGACCAGAAGTCTTACTGATAGAAATAACAGTTACTGTACGGTATTTATGAAAAAACAAAAACAAAAACCCTCAACAACCCATGTATAAGTGGGTCTGCACAGTTTAGACCCTGTGGTCAGCTGTACTGGTACAGGCGTGTGAAGATAAAGCTCCAGGAGTATTCACTACAGCACTATTTCAAATAGTAAAAAACTGGAAACTACCCTAGTGGTGAATAATGTATGGCTCTTCGTTATACTGGATGTTATGTTGACATTAGAAAGATTGAGCTAGGCCTGTTTATTTTAATGTCAGAAAGTGGTCATAGCATTATCAATTAAAGAAATAAGCAAATTATAGGATATTATTTGTAGTATGATCCTACTTATCTATAACAAAAGCTTGATGATGTTGCAGTAAGATCATCTGATGACTTGGTCTTTCACATGCCCATGATACTGGCTTTTAGTTAGGACTTCTCAGTTTGTTAATTGGAACACCTACTAGCCTTGTGATATGGCTTGGGCTTCTTCACAGTGTAGTGGTTGTGTTGCAAAAAGCAGAGTCTGAAGAGAGTCCAGTAGCTTTTGTTGGCTGAGCTTTAGAAGTCACCCAGCTGTCACTTTTACTTTACTCATAAAGCTGTTCAGATTCAAGTAGTGGGAACATAGGCCCTCTCAATGGGAATGAGTATCAGAGTCACATAAAGAGAGTACTGGGGGAGTGCCAGGGTGACTGAGTTCGTTGCGTATATGACTCTTGAATTTAGTGCAGGTCATGACCTCAGGGTCCTGGATCAAGCCCCAAGTTGGGTATTATGCTCAGTGGGGAGTCTATTTGAGGATTCTTTTTCTCCCTCTCTATCTGTCCCTCCCACCTAAAATAAATAAATAATCTTAAAAAGTATATATGTGGAATGGGAGATGATGTGGATATTGTTGGAAAATAAAATCTGCAACATCACGTAATTCTTCAGTTCTCTGTCCTTTGTACATGCTTTTCTCCTTACTTGGAATATAAGGGCTTGTCTGCTCAGCCAACTTCTGTCATGTGGTTTATCAAGCATTTTTTTATGTCCTGAGCCCTGTACTACACATTTTAGATTCATTATCTCAGACCTTTACAATAATTCTCCAATGCAAAGAATACCTTGACTTTACTCAGATGTCTTCCTTTTTTATGAGGACTTCCTTTCCCCAAATCCCCTAAATTGAATTTCCCCCTTAGAACTTTTTATGGACCTACTCTTTTTTAAAAAGATTTTATTTATTTATTTGATAGAGATCACAAGTAGGCAGAGAGGCAGGCAGATAGAGAGGGAAGTAGGCTCCCTGCTGAGCAGAGAGCCCGATGCGGGGCTCAATTCTAGGACCCTCAGACTACGACCTGAGCCGAAGGCAAAGGCTTTAACCCACAGAATCACCCAGGCGCTCCTGGACCTACTTCCTTTAGGTTTTTATTATACTCATTTATATTTTGTTTGATTATATTATCATTTTCCCTGTTAAACTAAATTTCTTGAGACAGGAATTATTTTCACTATATTCCTGTATGTATATATACATTCATATGTATTTCATGTATTCATCAAATATTTGAATATCCCCTACATAACAAGTCTGGATCTGTTGTAGGAAAACAGATAAGGCACAGACCCTGCTCTCTAGTAGCTCATATTTTCATGGATGAGACAGGTAAATGGGAAAATATAATTTAGCTTGATGGATACTTTTGATAGATGGTTTTTACTGAGTGCTCTAAAACCACCCAAGGGGAGCATAACTGGGAATGGGTAATGAGTTGGTTTATGTGCAGGTCTCTTAAGGAGGTCCTTAATAGGGCGCCTGGGTGGCTCAGTGGGTTAAAGCCTCTGCCTTCAGCTCAGGTCATGATCCCAGGGTCCTGGAATTGAGCCCCACATCGGGCTCTCTGCTCAGCAGGGAGCCTGTTTCCTCCTCTCTTGCTCTGCCTGCTTCTCTGCCTACTTGTGATCTCTGTCAAATAAATAAATAAAATCTTAAAAAAAAAAAAAGGAGGTCCTTAATATGCTCTTTCTAAGTTGCTTGTGATAATTCTAAGTGGAGATAGTGATTGTGAGTGAGTTGGTCTGGGTTGGCAGTAACATTTGGGAGTTTTCATTGATATATGGATGAGATTTACATCCATGAGGTATTAACAAAGAGAATAGAAGAGACCAACTAGAGAGAGAAAAGCCAGGGAGTTTAGGACCAAGACTGGATGGAAAACCAAGGGAGTCACAAAGCCTAGAAAAAATTAAAGGAATGGTGAAATACTTATTGTAGATTGTGGAAGAAATGTAGCAGAATAATTGGACATTGTGTTCGTTTAAGGTTGGTGATTACAAATTTATAATGACATTATTTTTCTTGATTGTGTAAATCTTATTTCTTAGATGGATTCAGACCTTAGGAAAGTTATGGTTGTAGTGGTAGCCTGGGGGGCGGGGGGAAGCAAGGGACTTTTGAGGGCCTTGCTCAAAGAAGGTAAGCAAGTGCTGTTGAATAACCGTAAAACTCTGGTTTGAATTCAAAGACTGATTTGATTATCTGTCAATATAGGGTTTCTTTGAAAATGATACTAAGAAATTCTCTGTCGGGATGCCTGGGTGTCTTAGTCAGTTAAGCATCTGTTTTCGGCTCAGGTCATAATCCCAGGATCCAGCGTCCTGTATCAGGCTCCCTGCTCAGTGAGGAGTCTGCTTCTCCCTCTCCCTCTTCCTGCTGCTCCCCCTGCTTGTGCGCTCGCTCGCTCTCTCTCTCTCTCTCTCTCTGTCAAATAAATAAGTAAAATCTTAAAAACAAAGAAAAAAAGAAAAAAAGAAAAGAAGAGGAAAAAAAAAGAAAAGGAAGAAGGAAATTCTCTGAGAGCACCCGGGTGGCTCAGTTAGTTAAGTGTTTGTCTTTGGCTCATGTCCTGGGGCTTGAGCACTGGGTCAGGCTCCAAGCTCACAGAGAGCTTGCTTCCTCTCTCTCTCTGCTTGTTTCTCCGTCTCCCTGCCACTTCCCCTGCTTGTGTGCTTTCACTCTTTCAAATAAACAAATAAATAAATAAAATCTTAAAAGATAAGGGGAAAAAAATTGAAGAGACAGTTTTAAGGTATTACCTGTTTATATTATAATGGTGGCTTTTTTTTTTTTTTTAAGATATATTTATTTATGTGGGAGAGTGTGTTTAAGTGTTGGGGGAGGGTTAGAGGGAGAGAGAGAAGGCAGACACTTAACCGACTGAGCCACACAGGTGCCCAACACAGATATTTTTAAAAAGCTACTAAAGATACACACTAAAATTTGAAGGAAAAATAATTCTACTAGTACATTTAGAGTACTACCTTTTGTGTTATTTGTAGCTCATTTAAAGCTTAGTTTGTGCAGAGAAGTTACAATAATGTATTGAATGTCATATAACTGAGATTTCTTCTAAATGTAGATCATAATCTTTCATATTTTAAGTGTTGATAAAATATAGAGGGTATTATTGGTATCTCACAAATTCTGCTTTTGATTATATAGCAGGCATTAGACTATTCATAGTAGGGAAGGAGAGCTAAAGTTAATTAGTTCAGTGTGGTGCCAGCATACAGACCTAAGTGTTCAATATGTATAATTTTACTTAATTTTCATATCATCCATATAAAGTTGGTATTTTTTAGATGTTATCTTTGGTTTACCAATGAGGAAACAGGATCACAAAGGTTAAAAAGTTGTTGTATGTGTTATCCTTATCTATTAAACCCCAGATCAGCACTTGTTCTAATAAAACATTAATTGAATAATATCCCTGGCCTACAGGACCTTTTAGGATAAATAAGGACATAAAGTGATAGATTAAGTAGTGTGGGCATTGTTTGTATGAAGTTTTTAGGAACATGAAAGTACCACTTAGTGATTTGGTGAGGTTAGGAAAGGTTTTACAGAGCAGTTGATGTTTGAGCTGTGTATTGAATAGGCATTTTTTTTTAAACATGGTTTCAAGTTAATGCTACTACCTTAAAACTGTTGCTAACTTGATATTTTCAGCAGTGATGAGATTAGCGTGTGAGTATTTTCCTGGAAACAAAAGCAATGTGAGAAATACTACCTAATACGCATGAGGACACAGTGTTGAATGTGCTGTATTATGTTACAGTTTTTATTTATGATTTTGTTATTATTTTGAAGTGAAGAATTTAGTAATCCTAGGTGTAATATGATTTCTTTCACTACAGATGTCCTCCTCGCACTTTCTTACCAGCCCTCTGCAAAATTTTTCTTGATGAAAGCGCTCCAGACAATGTGTTAGAGGTGACAGCCCGTGCCATCACATACTATCTGGATGTATCTGCAGAATGCACCCGAAGGATTGTTGGGGTTGATGGAGCTATAAAAGCACTTTGTAATCGTTTAGTTGTGGTTGAGCTTAATAACAGGACTAGCAGAGACTTAGCTGAACAGTGTGTAAAGGTAAGTCTTAATTATGTATTTACTGGTCCATTTGAAGATGACTGGAGAATAAAAAATGGGTTTTGCTAAAAAAAAGAAAATTCTTTCATTATTCTTACTTTATTGAGAGTGGTTGACAGCAATGGACGTTGTAGTCCTTGTTGCATCCAAGAGGATCCCGTACAGCTTGGGAAAAGAAATCTTATCTTCAAAGGAAAATTGTAGGTCACTGGTAATGCTCTCCTGTGCTGGCTCCTGGGTTTCCAGTAGCTTTTGAGATCGGCTATCCCTGTTCTTAGCCAAAATGATTCTGTATGACAACAGCCATGACAACTAATGCTGATTATTACAGTCAGGTATTATACTAAACACTTTACATGTCTTAACTCACCTAGTCTTCATGACAACTTTATATGAAGTAGGTGCTGCTAATATCAGCATTTCTATTTTTTATTTGAAAAAAATTCAAGCATATTGAGGTTAAGTAACTTGGTTGGTGGTGATAGAAGTAGTTTATGACAGAGCCAGAATTCGAAGTTGAGGAGTTTGAAATTAGGAAGTCTGGTTTGACAGCCCATGGATTTAACTATTTTTTTGTACTTCCTTTAGAGTAGCTATTTTGTGTTATTCCTGGTGGGACTAATTTATGAACTTTATGTGACTTTGAAAGCACCAGTGCTGGGTCAGTAGTTTAATAGAACTACTTGATGAGCACATTTAGACTTTACATATTTTTTTGTTTATGATTCCGGTTTCATTCTTGTTAAGAGTCTTCCTGCAGTTTTCAAACTTTCTGTCTCAGGATCCCTTTACAAGTCTTATTGAGGGGCCCTCAAAGAGCCTTATGTAGGTTATATTTATTTATCTTTACCATATTAGATATTAAAACTGAGAAATTTAGAACATATGTTTATCTGAAATTAACACACTCATTATGTGTTAACATACATTTTTAATGAAAAATTACTTCCTGAACAAATAGAAAATTAATGAGAACAGTAGCATTATTAAGCATTTTTGTATGTCTCTTTAATAATGTCTGACTTAATAAAAGAAGTCAGGTCTATCCATGTCTACTTGTGCTTTCAGTCTATTGCTATATCACATATAGCTTTTAAAAAATCCCACCTTACACTCCTGAGAGAATGAGAATGAAAAAGGTAATTACTGTCATGGTATTGGTATTATGAAAAAAGTTTTAACCTCATGGATCTTTGAAGATGTCTTCTCAACATTTCGAGAATTGCTGTTATAGGTGTTAATGTCTTGATTTTCTGCCTCTGTGTCTGTAGATTTATTTTTGTCTCTAGACTCAGATGAAGTGGTATCTATTTTCCTGTTTAGAGCTTTCCCCCCTTATTCTCTCTGTCTTTTTAAAATTTAACTAATTAATTTTAGAGACATGAGTGTGTGAGCAGGGGCAGGGGAAGAAGGAGAGATAGAATCTCAAGCAGACTCCACACTGAGTGTAGAGTCTGACTCAGGGCTTGATCTCATAACCCTGAGCTCATGATTTGAGCTGAAATCAAGAATTGGACATCCAGCGACTGAGCCACCCAAGTTCCCCTCTGTCTTATTCTCTTGATCATATTACTTCATGTTTCTTACAGGACTACGATTTTACTCTATTGTTTATTCATCGACTCATATTATTTCAAACTCTGTCTTGTCTTTTACACCCTGCTCTCCCTTTTTCTGTTTCCTTTGCAGATTATTGTTATTAATTTATTCTTAAATGGTAGTATTTTCCAAGGTTCTTTTTTTTTTTTTAACCTTCTTAAAACTACAACTTTGCCTAGATAATCCCATGTATCAACATCAATACCATTCATTTGTATATGGCCCTCATGTCTTTATCTCTAGCCTGACCTCTCTTTTGAGTTCTAGACTCCATATTCAAAGGCTTGTTGGACAGCTCTAGCAGCTGTTTGAATTCATGATCTTTTACTACAGGTAGTTATTTTAATAATTGTCATTAAATTTACCCATTGTAGGCAGAAACTTGTGCTTTATCCTTTCTTTCCTTTTTTCCATTTTTTTTCCTTTTTTTTCCCATTTTTTTCCATTTTTCCTTCTTTCCTTTTTTCCACTCCACACATGTAATAAATGGTGAAGTATTTTTAGTTTATTTCCTTTTGTTTGTCTCTGTTGTTAGAGCCTTAGTTAAGCTCTCATCCTCTCTTGAATATTAATGCTTGAATTTTTTTTTTTTTTTGCATTTCCCTCTACAGTCTCCCTCTGGCCCATTCTCAGTTATTAACTGGAATTCTGATCATATTATTTTTCTGCTTAAAACGTTTTTCTGGTCTCAGCTTACCAAAAATTGGGATCATTCCCTGTATATTTTCAGACCACAGTGCTTTGAAACCAGAACTCAGTCAAAAGAGGAAAGTTGGAAAGAACTTAAATACATGGAGGCTAAAGAGTGTCCTACTAAAGAATGAAAAGGTCAACCAGGAAATTAAAGAATTAAAAATATTCATGGAAAGAAATGAAAATGAAACACACCTGTTCAAAATCTTTGGGATGCAGCAAAGGCGGTCCTAAGAGGAAAGTATATAGCAATACAAGCCTTTCTCAAGAAATAAAAAAGGTCTCAAATACCCAACCTAACCCTATACCTAAAGGAGCTAGAGAAGGAACAGCAAATAAACCCTAAACCCAGCAGGAGAAGAGAAATAATAAATATCATAGCAGAAATCAATTAAATAGAAACCAAAAGAATGGTAGAACAGATCAACAAAACTAGGAGATGGTTTTTTGAAAGAATTAATGAGATTGATAAACCCCTGTCCAGACTTATCAAAAAAAAAAAAAGAGAAAGGACCCAAATTAATAAAATCATGAATGAAAGAGGAGAGATCGCAACCAACACTAAAGAAATAGAAACAATGATAAGAACATATTATAAGCAGCTATATGCCAGCAAATTAGACAATCTGGAAGAAATGAATGTATTTCTAGAGATACATAAACTACTAGAACTGAACCAGAAAGAAATAGAAAACCTGAACAGACCCATAACCAGCAAGGAAATTGAAGCAGTCATCAAAAATCTCCCAACACCTTTGTGCAGTGGCAGTATCGTAGCCAATGAGGTTTATCCGAGGCATGATTATTGCTAATTAAAAAATCTCCCAACAAAAAAAGAACCCAGAGCCAGTTGGCTTCCTAGGGGAATTCTAGGAGACATTTAAAGAAGACTTAATACTATTCTCCTGAAACTGTTCCAAAAAATAGAAATGGAAGGAAAACTTCCAAACTCATTTTATGAGGCCAGCATTACCTTGATCCCAAAACCAGGCAAAGACCCCATTGAAAAGGAGAATTACAGACTGATATGCCTGATGAACATGGATGCAAAAATTCTCACCAAAATATTAGCCAGTAGTATCCAATAGTACATTAAAAGGATCAGTCACCATGACCGAGTGGGATTTATTCCTGGGCTGCAAGGTTGGTTCAACACCAAACATCAATCGGTGTGATACACTACATCAATAAAAAAAGAACAAGAACCATATGATACTCTCAATAGATGCAGAAAAAGCATTTGACAAAGTACAGCATCCTTTTTTTTTTTTTTTTAAAGATTTTATTTATTTATTTGTCAGAGAGAGAGAGGGAGAGAGAACGAACACAGGCAGACAGAGTGGCAGGCAGAGGCAGAGGGAGAAGCAGGCTCCCCACAGAACAAGGAGCCCGATGCGGGACTCGATCCCAGGACGCTGGGATCATGACCTGAGCCGAAGGCAGCGGCTTAACCAACTGAGCCACCCAGGCGTCCCCAGCATCCTTTTTTGATCAAAATTCTGCACAGTGTAGGGATAGAGGGTGCATACCTCAATATCATAAAAGCCATCTATGAGAAACCCACAGTGAATATCATTCTCATTGGGGAAAGACGGATGGCTTTTCCCCTAAGGTCAGGAATATAGCAGGAATATCCACTATCACCACTGCTATTCAACATAGTACTAGAAGTCCTAGCCTCAGCAATCAGACAAAAAAAATAAAAGTCATCCAGATCGGCGAAGAAGTCAAAGCACCATCCTTTGCAGATGATATGATACTTTATGTGGAAAACCCAAGACTCCACTCCAAAACTGCTAGAACTCATATAGGAATTTTACTGAATACTGACAGTGTCAGAATATAAAATTAGTGCACAGAAGTCAGTCACATTTCTATACCCCAACAACAAGACAGAAGAAAGAGAAATTAAGGAGTCGGTCCCATTTACAGTTACACCCAAAACCATAAGATACCTAGGAATGTCGAACCAAAGAAGCAAATAATTTGTACTCAGAAAACTATAGAATACTCATGAAAGAAATTGAGGAAGACACGAAATAGGAAAACGTACCATGCTCGTGGATTGGAAGAACAAATATCGTGAAAATGTCTAGGCTACCTAAAACAATCTACCCATTTAATGCAATGCCTATCAAAATACCATCAATTTTTTTTTCCAAAGAAATGGAACAAATTATCCTGAAATTTGTATGGAACCATAAAAGACCCCGAATAGCCAGAGGAATGTTGAAAAAGAAAACCTGTGCTGGAGGCATCACAATTCTGGACTTCAAGCTCTATTACAAAACTGTAATCATCAAGACAGTATGGTACTGGCACAAAACCAACTCATAGATCAATGGACCAGAATAGAGAGCCCAGAAATGGACCCTCAGATCTTTGGTTAATTAATCTTCAACAAAGCAGGAAAGAATGTCCAATGGAAAAAAGACAGTTTTTTTCAACAAATCATGTTGGGACAATTGGATAGCAACATACAGAAGAATGAAACTGGACCATTTTCTTACACCATACACAAAAATAGACTCACAGTGGATGAACGAACTCAACATGAGACAGGAATCCATCCAGATCCTTTAGGAAAACATAGCAACCTCTGACCTCAGTTGCAGCAACTTCCTAGAAACGTCACCAAAGGCAAGGGAAACAAGGGCAAAAATGAACTATTAGGACTTCATCAAAATAAAAAGCTTTTGCACAGTAAAGGAAATAGTCAACAAAACTAAAAGACGACCAGCAGAATAGGAGAAGATATTTGCAAGTGACATACCAGATAAAAGTCTAGTTTCTAAAATCTCTGTCTCCCTATAATCCACATCAACCTTATTAGTCTTTAATATGAACAGTTGAGAATTTCAGTCTTGTGTAAGGTACCCACTGTTGGTGGGAATGCAAGCTTGTGTAGCCACTCTGGAAAACAGTATGGAGGTTCCTCAGAAAGTCTAAAATAGAGCAACCCTATGATTCAGCAATTGCACTACTGGGTATTTACCCCAAAGATACAAATGTAGTGATCCAAAGGGGCATGTGCACCCCAAAGTTTATAGCAGTAATGTCCACAGTAGCCAAACTATGGAAAGAGCCTAGATGTCCATCAACAGATGAATGGATAAAGAAGATGTGGCATATATATATGGTGGAATATTATGCAACCATCAAAAAATTAAAATCTTGCCTTTTGCAGCAATATGGATGGAACTAGAGGGTATTATGCTACATGAAATTAGTCCATTAGAGAAAGACAATTATATGATCTTAACTGATATAAGGAATTTGAGAAACAAGACAGAGGATCATAAGGGAAGGAGGGGAAAAATGAAACAAGATGAAACCAGACAGGGAGACAAACCATAAGAGACTCTTTTTTTTTTTTTTAATTATTTTTAAAATTTATTTAATTTTATTTTTTGATTAAAGATTTTTATTTATTTATTTATTTGTTATAGGGGGAGAGAGAGAGCACGAGCACAGGCAGGCGGAATGGTAGGCAGAGGCAGAGGGAGAAGCAGGCTCCCTGCCGAGCAAGGAGCCCGATGTGGGACTCGATCCCAGGATGCTGGGTTTATGACCTGAGCTGAAGGCAGCCGCTTAACCAACTGAGCCATCCAGGCGTCCCCATAAGAGACTCTTAATCTCAGGAAACAAACTGAGGGTTTCTGGAGGGGAGGGAGGTGGGAAGGATGGAGTGACTGGGTGATGGACATTGCAGTGGGTAGGTATGTGGTATAGTGAGTGCTATGAATTGTTTAAGACTGATGAATCACAGACCTGTATCCCTGAAACAAATAGATTATATGTTAATATAAAACAAATGATTATATGTTAATTAAAAACATTTTTCCTAAAAAAAAAATTTTTTTCCCTAGCTTTAAGAATAAAGTCTAAATTTTCTGATAATGCCTATGAGATCTGTGGACTCTGTTAACTCTTTAGTTTTACCCGAACTCCTTAAACATCAACATAATTTGGAAAATGAAAGTTAATTTCTTAAGAAATTTTATTTATTTGTTTGACACAGAGAGAGAGAGTGCACGTGCGCGTGTGCCTATGTGCACGCTCACAAGGAAGAGGGCAGGCAGAGGGAGAGGAAGAGGCAGGCTTCCTGTGGAGGAGGGAGCCTGATGCGGACTTGATCCCAGGACCCAGGTGCCCCTGAGAGTTAATTTTTCATGTTTTGAAATTCAGAGAGTAAGTGTGAGGATTATGAGTAATGTAATAGCAAGCATTTATTTATTTATTCATTTAACGTGTAGGACTTTTGTAATCTTTCGCGAAGTTATTTTAATTGCTTAACTTCCCATGCAGGCTTCACCATCTAAACCTATACTGTTTGATACGGTAGCCATATAGGACATTTCAAATGTGGTACCCGAAAGTAAAATAAGTGTAAAATATACTTGGGATTTTGAAGACTTAGTACCTAAAAGTTTATGGGGTGCCTAGATGGCTCAGTTTGTTGAGCTCAAGTAGTTTGGACTCAAGTTTGACTCAGGTCATGATCTCATGGTCATGGGATCAATCTGTTTAGGATTCTCTCTCTCCTCTCCCTCCCCTTCTGCTCCTCTCCCTGTTTATACTCTCTCGAAAATAAAGATTTTTTAATTTATTTGTCAGAGAGACATAGCGCACAAGTTGGGGGAGCAACAGGCAGAGGGAGAAGGAGGCTTCCCACTGAGCAAGGAGCTCTGTGTGGGACTCGATCCCAGAACTGAAGGCAGATGCTTAACCGACTAAGCCATCCAGGCATCCCTAAAATAATTTTTTTTTTTTTTTAAATCAGGGAGTTGAGCATAAGGAGAGAGAGTAGTGGGGAAAGGGAGAAGCAGTCTCCTCACTGAGTAAGGAGCCTGAGGGACTTGATCCCAGGACCTTAGGATCATGACTTGAGCTGAAGGCAGGTACTTAACCTGCTAAGCCACCCAGGTGTCCCTAAAAAAAATTAAAGAAAAAAAAAAACTGTAAAAAAATACATTAAAGAATGTAAAACATCAAATTTTAAGATCGATAACTTTAAAATGATGCCTTACGTGTATTGGGCTAAGTTAAATGTAATACTCTAATTTGTGGTGATTTACTTTTTAAAATGTGGTTACTGATAAATTTGGAGGACACATTGTATTTTCTGTGATGCTAGAAATTAAAATTGGACTCACTGTATTCTTTTGTTAATTTTTATGTACTGTTTTAGGTATTAGAACTGATATGTACTCGTGAGTCAGGAGCAGTCTTTGAAGCTGGTGGTTTGAATTGTGTGCTTACCTTCATTCGTGACAGTGGACACTTGGTTCATAAAGATACCTTGCACTCTGCCATGGCCGTGGTATCAAGACTCTGTGGCAAAATGGAACCTCAAGATTCTTCTCTAGAAATTTGTGTGGAATCTCTGTCTAGTTTATTAAAACATGAAGATCATCAGGTAAATAAATCACCATTATATACTTTTTATTCAAGAAGTGATTTTATGGGGCGCCTGGGTGGCTCAGTGGGTTAAAGCCTCTGCCTTCGGCTCGGGTCATGATCTCAAGGTCCTGGGATCGAGCCCCGCATCGGGCTCTCTGTTCAGCTGGGAGCCTGCTTCCTCCTCTCCCTCTGCCTGCTTCTCTGCCTACTTGTGATCTCTGTCTGTCAAATAAATAAATAAAATCTTTAAAAAAAAAAAGTGATTTTATAGTGTCCCTCATTTATAACTTTGATACGCTGTTATTTGAACTTTTCACTTGATGAATTAGAGGTAATTCCATTTTCTTTTTTTCTCATTTCATATTTTTTTTTTTTTTTAAAGATTTATTTATTTATTTGACAGACAGAAATCACAAGGAGGCAGAGAGTCAGGCAGAGAGAGAGGAGGAAGCAGGCTCCCTGCTGAGCAGAGAGCCCGATACGGGGCTCGATCCCAGGACCCTGGGATCATGACCCGAGCGGAAGGCAGAGGCTTTAACCCACTGAGCCACCCAGGCGCCCCTCATTTCATATTTCTATATGGTCATCTTTTTTGTTGTGGCATTGACACATTTTAAATTATGAAAGTGCTACATTTATTTTTAAAATTTAAACATTTTAGAAATACATAATTTTTCAAGCTGCATTGTATTCAGTGGTTTGTTGATTCAGCACAATTTTGTTGACTTAAAAAGGTAATTTTCATTAATGTAAAATAACACAGTATTTAAGGTCTTTTATGTGTAATTTTTTTTTTCAAATTAGCATACTTTGGAAAATAAAACTTGACTTTTAAATTCCTTTTTACCATCCTGTTAATTATTTTTGGTTGATATTTGTAGATTTTTGGGGCAGAATTGTTCATAATAATAGTTAACATTTACTGCACTTTTACTGTCCATCTAGTTTCTTTACATTTATCATCTTATTTAAGCTTGGACTGTGAATGATAGGTACTATTATCCCAACTTTATAGCTAAGGGAACTGAGGCCTTGAGCAGTTAAGTAATATCCTTAGGTCATAGACTTAGCAGAAATGTGGAGCCAGGATTAAAATCTAGACGGGTGATATGCTTATATCTTTGCTACAGCTGCCTTTCTTACAATCTCAGGAATGAAATTAGCAGTACCAGACCCTAGTCCTTTTTGGGTGAATTTTATCCATGGGCATATTCTTGATATCATTAGGTTTCAGATGGAGCTCTGCGGTGTTTTGCATCACTAGCTGACCGATTTACCCGTCGTGGTGTTGATCCAGCTCCGTTAGCCAAGCATGGCTTAACTGAGGAGCTGTTATCACGCATGGCTGCTGCTGGTGGTACTGTGTCAGGGCCATCCTCTGCTTGTAAACCAGGTCGCAGCACTGCAGGAGCACCTTCCACAGCTGCGGATTCCAAATTGAGTAACCAGGTGTCAACAATTGTAAGTCTGCTCTCAACACTTTGCAGAGGCTCTCCAGTAGTCACACACGTAAGAGTGTTTTTAGAATCTTTGATTTTTAATCTTTCAGTAAAAGTCTTTTTGTGTAATGCAAATCTATTAAACTTCAACGTTTCTCCATTCCCTTTCTAGGATCTCCTGAGGTCGGAACTTCCTGATTCAATTGAAAGTGCTTTGCAGGGTGATGAAAGATGTGTGCTTGATACCATGCGTTTGGTCGACCTTCTCTTGGTGCTATTATTTGAAGGACGAAAAGCTTTGCCAAAGTCTAGTGCTGGATCTACAGGCAGAATCCCAGGACTTCGGAGATTGGATAGCTCTGGGGAGCGCTCACATCGGCAGCTTATAGACTGTATTCGGAGTAAAGATACTGATGCACTTATAGATGCAATTGACACAGGAGGTCGGAAAATATTTTTTAAAATATAAAAAGAAAACTGTGAGATAGGAATTATATAGGCAATTTCTAGTTTGTAGATTTTAGACAGTATTTTTAGCGGCTGTGCCAGATAATAGAATGGCCAGCCTCTTCTATATCCTCTCCCCTCCCCATACCTATAATTATCAGCCTGTTGCATGATAAAACCTGAGTAAATGAAATGAATAAAGGAAACTAGTACCCTGTTGAATTGTATAGTTTTTTTTTCCTTCTTCTTCTTTTATGTTTATATTTAAGGCTTAAAGCCTTGTGAATCCTCAGTGGTTTAAAAATTTTAGAATATCTTTTTTTTTTTTTTTTTTTTTTTAAAAGATTTTATTTATTTATTTCACAGAGAGAGAGATCACAAGTAGGCAGAGAGGCAGGCAGAGAGAGAGAGAGAGAGGAGGAAGCAGGTTCTCCGCTGAGCAGAGCCCGATGCGGGACTCGATCCCAGGACCCTGAGATCATGACCTGAGCCGAAGGCAGCGGCTTAACCCACTGAGCCACCCAGGCGCCCTAGAATATCTTTTCTTAGCAGAATTTGTTGATGGATGATTTACTACCGTAGAGTTGACCTAAATGTTTAAAATTGACTCTGTATTTAGTGATTGTTAATAACAATCTTTAAATGGTTTCCACTGTAGAAAAATTCAGTATTATTTTGTTGGATTTTTAAAAATTTATTTTTCTCCTTCAAACTTCCAGCCTTTGAAGTAAATTTTATGGATGATGTGGGTCAGACTCTATTAAACTGGGCCTCTGCTTTTGGAACTCAGGAAATGGTAAGCTGATAAATAAAAACTAGTGTTTTAAATCAAAGATAGAACTATTAATAAGGCAACTTTATGATTCTTCATAATTTTACAGGTAGAATTTCTTTGTGAAAGAGGTGCTGATGTTAATAGGGGTCAAAGGTCATCATCATTACATTATGCTGCATGTTTTGGAAGACCTCAAGTAGCAAAGGTAAAATCCAGGTTTTTAAATTATTAATTTAATATTTAACATTTACATGGTTCCAGAATTAGAATGATATAAAAGCTTTTATTCTGTAAGTCATGCTTCCGTGCCATCTCCATTCACTCCATTCCCCATTGCTCACTATAGGTAAGCGTGTCTAGTTTATCTTTTTTTAGTGTTTCTTAACATAGATATAAGCAAAAAGAAATATATATACTTATTCCCTCCTTTTCTAATATAAAGTGTAATGTTACATATACTGATTTATACTTTAGTTTTTCATTTAATAGTGTATATTGAAGATCTCTTCCTATTGGTATTTGGGTAACTTTTTTACATCTGTATACTTGCCCTGTGTGGATATACTACAGATTTATTCACCTGTTGCTAAACACTTTAATTTTTTCAATTTCTTACTCTTGGCACCAAATAATTTTGTACATATTTGTGTTTTTATTTATCATTAAAGCAAATAATTTATTTGCTGAAGAATCATAATATCTTTGACTCTCAGATTAGGAAAGGACATTGGAGAATTCTTTTTATAGTTAGAAATTGAGAAGGTCTAGAGAAGTCAAATTATAAGGGTTGAACCAAATGTGTGGATGATCTAGGTCTCTAGAATGTTATGTTATGGTAGTCTGCCACTAAGTCAGGCACACTTGGATTCAAGCTTTGGCTTATTATAAGCAAGATGGTTTTGTGGCCTTAGGCAAATTTCTTCAATTTGACTTGCAGTTTTTTCGATTGAATGTATATACTGTGTGTCGCATGATTATTGTTATAATTAGGAAAAAAATACGTAAAAACACATAGTATAGTAGTCAGCATATCGTAGATGCTACATGGTAGCTTCTGTTATTGTCATCTTTACAGTATATGAAAATTTGGGTTAACAACTTAGTTTTCTAACTTGGGAAGGGTGTTCTCAAGGTCAAATTCTGTCCATTTCAGTTGGTTAGGTTTTAAAGAGAATGATGCTTCTCAGGATGATAAAAGTTTTATTGACCCATTTTCTTTTGACCTATACTGTTTTACAGTTGTGAGTGGTTGGGTGAGAAAGAAGAAGCCAAATGAATTGTATTTCATCCTAACCCAACTTGATTATATGTCAGCCTACAGTGAGCAATAGGTGCTATTACTAATAATGATAGGTATGACTCACTGGGCACGGAAACTCTGTGCTAGCCAGTATCTTAGGTATTTAACATGTCTTATCATTTAATCTTCATAGATTCTTCTGTTTTAATTGATTCAAAGATACACCTCCACTTTCCCCCATCCCCCTCCATACACATTTTAACATCTCTTAAATAGGAAAATGTTGTATAATTGCTGTTGATTAGATAGAAATTGCAGCATAGTTATCATTACCTGTTCATGCAACAGGAATAAAAAATCCTGTCCGATAGAGAAGCACTCAGAAATGCTGCATCTCTAATGCTCTTTATGGCACAGATGATAGCGTTGTTTGTAGAAATACAAATATTATTGATTTTGAATAAAAATTAATTAATTATGAAGAATTGTGCTTAGTATGTGAAGTTACAGAATACCTTGTGGTTCATTTATAGTTTCTTATCTATTTTTATCTGTGTAATGTGTGAGAAAAAAAATCTAAGTCTAAAAAAATTCTTTCAGTAAGGTTAAAAAAAATTTGAAGCAATGAGAAAGCATATTACAGAATTTAACTGGCTTTTTTTTCTTTCTTTGTGGTAATTAATGATATATCTAATAATCTGTGGCATCCTAGATTTGATAAAATGCTGAAGTATTATGATTCTGCAGTTGGCTTTTTTAGCCTGTACAGTGTACTTTCCAGATGTGTGTGTTCATTTATATATCAGCTATATCTGTTACATCATAACAAAGTAAGAAAAACTGCAGCTCTGAGGCTGATGAGAAAAACATGAGATGTGTTCTCTGTTCAAAAGACCTTAGCAGTCTGTTGGGGAGAGAGTCTATTGCCCGTTGAAAATTGATGAACAATGGACTTAGTATTTTAGATATAAATTTTGTAGTACATTCTAGGAGAATTGATTGAACATGGTAATTGGCAGTATATAGGAAATGAGGAAGATGATTACCATGTCACAAATGTACACTATTACCTCTCCGTTAAGGAATTTCGGAGGAGGAGTTTGAAGGAAAAGATTATAGGTTCACATGTGAATGTACTTATTTTGAATTATTAATAAATAACCAAGTGAAATTAATCTGTAGCTTTTTCAAGATCTAGAGAGACCATTTTTGAGGTGATATGTGCAAAATAGTGCTTTTAATTGGTGCCTGCTCAATGAATTTTGAGTCCGAAATCTGTGGGTACAGTTTGAGGATTACAGAGTTAGATTTTGAAATGAATTGTTAATTCTTATATTCAAATGAAGTGTTTTTCTTTTCTAGACTCTGTTACGGCATGGTGCAAACCCAGATCTGAGAGATGAAGATGGGAAAACTCCTTTAGATAAAGCGCGGGAAAGGGGCCATAGTGAAGTAGTAGCTATTCTTCAGTCTCCAGGTAAGTGGCACAGTCTTTCCTTTATGCCATCTGCTGTTATTTTCAGCTTCACTTTTACAGATAGAGCTTCTTATGTATGTATTAATATTATATAAATGAACTGTTGCTATTAAGTCAAGTTGCTATTATTGCCAGTGTTCGCACAGACATTTCAGCAAACTATGCACAGACTTTAACATGTTATAAACCTTTAACAGTACTGCTCAGTGTTCTTTGAGACTGGGTGCATAATTTCAGAATGACAAAACCAAAACTTTTTTTTTCTTCTTTTTTTTTTTTTTTTTTTTTTTTTTTTAAGATTTTACTTATCTGTTTATCAGAGAGAGAGAGAGCGCACACACAAGCAGGGGGAGCAGCAGGCAGAGGGAGAAGCAGGCTCCCCGCTGAGCCAGGAGCCCTGCGTGGGGCTTGATCCCAGGACCCCAGGATCATGACCTGAGCCGAAAGCAGACACTTAACCGACTGAGACACCTAGGCATTCCAAAAACAAAAAGTTTAAGGGGCATGGGAATGTCATAAAGAATAGTTAGGTGTTATATAGATGAAGTAGTTTGACCAAATTTTTAAGTTTTCACAGAGTAGATGAATCTGAAAACTTTGTGAAATAATTCCTAGAATCAAGTGGAATATCCAAAATTATTTCCTTAAGTTGTGATTCAGCTCATTGGTGGAACTAACATTCTTTAGTATTCTTGTGCTTGCTTCAGGCAGCACATGTACTGAAATGAATTGGAACAGTATTATTTTTACTTCATAATAAGGTAATAAAGCCTTTGATAGATATAGTATCTTAATTTCAGTTTATTATTAATTAGGGATACTTTTTTTTTTCTCTTAAGTATTTGTTTGAGAGAGAGGGAGAGCACAGACAAGCATTGGGAGGGGCAAAGGAGAGGGAGAGAGTGAGAGAGAATATCAAGCAAACTCCCTGCTGAGTGTGGGGCCTGATGCAGGGCTCTATCACATGACCCTGAGATCACAACCCAAGCCAAAATCAAGAGTTAAATGCCCAACTGACTGAGCCACCCCGGTGCTCCAGGGATAATTATAGTTTGAAATTCTGTACATCCTAATGTTTTTTTCATTGAAAGAAAAATTTTCCAAAAATTTGATTGAACGATGTTTGTCTGCAGGTGATTGGATGTGTCCAGTTAATAAAGGAGATGATAAGAAAAAGAAAGACACAAACAAAGATGAAGAAGAATGTAATGAACCAAAAGGAGATCCAGAAATGGCACCTATATACTTGAAAAGGTTATTGCCAGTGTTCGCACAGACATTTCAGCAAACTATGCTGCCTTCAATAAGGTAGTTATTTGTAGTATCTGTGTTTATTGAAAAGGTGTGGTAAGAATAAAATTTAGATTGGAAATTTGATTGGAGAATTAAATCTTTTCTTCTGATTATCTGACTTAAGGAGTTTTGAAAATCAAAAAGTTTAGATTCCTAACAGTTTTTGTAGCTCACTGAGTATCAACTTTAGAGAAATTTTGGTAAGTACAGCAAACATTTATTGAGCTTTATGGTGACCTTTTTGGTAGAGGCAATGTGAGATGGTCGTTGGAGATTTACCCAAAGAAATGGGACTTGGCTTTTGCTTACAGTACCATTTGTTGCAGGTACTGAGGAAGACGTGAGTAATAAGAGTAGTAAGTGATAAGACTAGACATACCATCAGAGTTCTCTGGGAATATAGATAATTTAACAGTTAACTGGGGTGCAGAGTTCGAGAAATTTTATGCAGAAGTGAGATTTAAATTGGGGTTTAAAGGATACTTGGGGATTTTGTAGGCAGACAGATTGGAAGGATCTTGGGTCTTTTGGGTGGTTTGTTGCTTCATATTGTTTAGGTCTCAGTTCACATGTTCCATCCACTGATGTTTTTGTTCATCTAATTTAAATTACCCCTGGGATACCTTTCACATAAATTATGATGTTTTAATGTCTTTACCGAGCTTTCAGTGTCTGAAATCTTGCTCTTCTTTGACTTTTGTTTGTTTTATTGTCTGTCTCCCCTCAAAAGTGAACTCCTTGAGAGCTGGCCTGTGTACAGCTATATTTTTGCAAAGATTAAAGAGGTATAGAACAGGGCTTGATATTCAGTAGGTCCTTAGTAGATATTTAGAGCATGATTGAGTAAGTGTGTTTTGTTAGCAGTTGTAAGTATTTTAATATTAATGGAGTGTGTTTGGATTAATGGGATATATTTGGATGGCTCAGAGAACAATGTTAAAAGGTAGAGAGGAGGGGTTTGAAGGCCTCTGTGGCCAGTGCTAATGAGCCATACTCCATAGTTGAAGAAGGGTCATTACATACCTGTGAGGATATTTGTCACAGTTGATTTTGCGATTTATGAAGATTCCATTGGCAGCCCAGTTGAGAAAAGTACCAGAGAAGACCACGAATGAAAACTACATAGGTTCATTGCAAGATGAACTTCAAAAACAGTTGCTGGGGGACTGGATTTGTGGGAATAAATTCAAAAGGTTGAGAGATGGGTTGTATAGGGATTAGTGACCAGATAGTTGTGAGAGGTGAAGGAAAGGAATAGGTGAAGAATGAGTACTGAATTTTTGAGTGATTGAGAATTTGATTTTGGATAATTTAAGTTAAGGAGGTCTTTAGAACAAGTAGATTTATAAGATTCAAGTGCCTAGAAGTTGACATTAAAGTGCAGGCAGACTGTTTTAAGTAGGAGAAAGTGTCAGTAAAATAATTCACTGTGACTTGGTTTTTATTCTTCTCTAAATAGGTACAGAGGTGTAGGTATGAGTGGCCCCCTCCTTTTTTTAAACAAAACTTAGAATTCTCTTGAGAAGTCAGCAAGTTCAATTTTGAACAAGATAATTTGGCCTGAATGTTTTAGAGGACTAGCTGTCATGCCAATAAAAGAATCCTGATATATTTGGAGTAGAACTGCTTCATGATAAGGTCATCAGAAAATTATAAAAGTATGCCACCATATAACAGATTCCTTATTAGATGGTTCTTTCTTTCTTTTTTTTTTTTTTTTAATTTATTTATTTGAGAGAGTATGTGCATAAGCAAGCAGGGGGAGGGGCAGAGGGAGAGAGAGGGGGGATGGGGGGGGGAGATTCTCAGGCAGGCTCCCTCCTGAGTACAGAGCCTGACTCAGGGCTCCAGCCCTTGACCCCGGGCTCATGACCTGAGCCGAAACCAAGATTCAGACACTTAGCTGTCTGAGCCACCTGGGTTCCCCTCGATTGTTCTTTTCTTTTCTTTTTTTTCCGATGGTTATTTTCTATCACTCTTTTAAATGTTTCAGGATTGGGGATTGGAATTTTGGAATTACAGGTAATTTTTTTCTCTTTTGTTAATTTGTGTTTCCTAAAGTTTCTACAATAACCATATGGTACTTGTAAAATGAATAGATAGATAGATAGATAAATGTATGTATCTTTGTATGTTTCAGGATTGTCTAAATATAATTTTAGTTTTAGTACATTTGATGCTGAATTCTCCAGGTAATAGTTATACACATTTAATTGTGGCAAGTAAGACAGCATAAGCCTTAGTTAAGAGCTCAGACTCTAGAGTCATTGCAGAGTGGCTACTTCCTAAATATGTGGCCATGAAAAAGGTACTTAACTTCTTTTATCTTAATTGGTTTCTCCTAAAGTGAAGATAATTACATTGAATTCTCTTTAGGTTTGAGAATAAAAATTAGGTATGTATTGAGTTTATTAGGTATGTATTGAGTGTTGGCATAGTTATGCCTAATATCTTAGAGGTATCGGCTCAGGTCATGATTGTGGGATCCTGGACTTGACCCCCACATCAGATTCCCTACTCTTTTGCCTACCATATTCTATAACATATTTGAATTTATAATCAAATGCTTTTTCACTTGAAGAACATATAGTGTTATGAATTTCAGCTAAAGAGAGTTGGGATATACATCAAGTAGGGACCACATGCTGTAGAAATTCATGTGTCACCTGCCTTTCTTGGACTTTAGTAGGAGTTTTGCTTCTCCATCCTTGTGGAAGTTACCGCAAAGTTAACAATATCTATAGCTCAGTGCCTAGGATATTGTTACATGCTCAGAAAATACGTGTTAAATGAACTGCTATCTTTTATGTGATAGACCAATTTCTTTTGAGTCTATTATAATTTAAATGTATGTAAGATACTTGTTTATTTTATTTTAAAAGAATAGGTTCCTTGTTCTAAAACTGAGGTTAGTTTGTATGACTTTATTGAGTATCTATGTTCTAAACAAAGCAGTGGATGAGTATAGAAAGAAAAAGAGCCATGCCAAATTGTTCACGGTGGAAGTATTTAGGGACGTGGGATTACTAGGATCTCTTACTTTCCATTTGTATGAGAACATAGTTACATATATTTCTTTTTGTATACATTTATTCAGTTTACTTTTTAACAGCCTATGTAAAACTTACCATTGGATATTTTTGTTTTCTTTAATGTATAATTGCATTTTGTTTTAGGTTCTTTTCCTGGCTTCCTAAAATTCTTTTATTTATTTATTTTTTTAAGGAAGGCAAGTCTTGCTCTGATTCGAAAAATGATTCATTTTTGCTCTGAAGCACTCTTAAAAGAAGTTTGTGATTCTGATGTTGGTCACAATTTGCCTACAGTACTAGTGGAAATCACTGCAACTGTCCTTGATCAAGAGGTCAGATTTTTATCATTTTTGAAACTCTGGTAGCTTTAATTCCCTTTAGACAATGGTTAGTAAAATAATTTAATTTTTGTCCCTAATTTCAGTAAATCATTTTGTTTACGAAATTACTGCATTTGTCTACTTCAGGCAGTTAAATTTATTTTTATCGTTTTTCCTTAATTGCCTTTTTGTTTTCCCCCAGGATGATGATGATGGCCACTTGCTGGCTTTGCAAATCATAAGAGATTTGGTAGATAAAGGTGGTGATATTTTTTTGGATCAGCTAGCCAGACTTGGTGTAATTAGCAAAGTGTCAACTTTGGCAGGACCTTCCTCTGATGATGAGAATGAAGAGGAATCAAAACCAGAAAAAGTGAGTGATGTTGTTTGCAGTTTTATCAAGAGTAGAGTTTTTTAGAGGAAATCTAGTTATAATTTACGATGACTTTTGATAAAATAATGGCAGTATGAGGTAGTACTAGAATTTTTATAAAATTTGGTTATTTTTATTTTAAGATTTTATTTTTTTATTTTGGAGAAAGAATGTGATCAGGGGAAGAGGCAGAGGAAGAAGAGAGAAAAATATGAAGCTGACTCTGTGCTGAGTGTGGAGCCTGATACAGGGCTCAATCCTACAATCCTGAGATCATGATCCAAACCAAAACCAAGAGTTGGACGCTGAACTAGCTAATCCATGCAGGCACCCCCAAAATTTGGTTATTTTTAGAAAGTTTATTGATAAAATATAAAACTTACAGAAAAATTGCAAATAGAGTATCAGAGTGTTCTTTTTAAATTCACTAATTATTGACATTTTGCTCCATTTACTTTATTTACACAGACACTGTGTGTGTGTACATTTAAGAAATATTATTTGAAGGGCATCTGGCTGGCTCATTTGGTAGTGCATACAACTTTTGAGCTTGGAGTTGTGAATTTGAGCCCCATATTGGTTGTAGAGATTACTTAAAAGTAGAATATTTTAAGAAGTACCTGGGTGGCTTTGTCATTTAAGTATCTGACTCTTGATCTTAGTTTAGATCTTGATCCTCACAGTTGTGAGTTCAGGCTCTATGTTGGGCTCCACACTGGTCCTAGAGCCTACTTAAAGAAAAAAAAATTATTATTATTTTAATGATTGTATTTATTTGCCAGAGAGAGAGAGCACAGGCAGGGGGACCGGCAGGCAGAGGTATTAGCAGGCTCCCTGGGAGCCCGCCCGATGTGGGACCTGATCCCAGGATCTTGGGACCATAACCCAAGCTGAAGGTAGACACCCAACTGACTGAGCCATCCAGGTGCTCCCAAAATATTATTTGAATATTATTTGAGAAGATGGGTACATAATGCCCCTTTTAACAACCTAAAACTTCACCAAAAAACCAGGACATTCTCTTGTATAATACTGGTTAGTTATCAAAGTCAGGAAATTTATATTTATTTATTTACTAATAACTAACTAAATAAATAGATTTTATTTATTTGACAGAGAGAGACAGCGAGAACAGGAGCACAAGCAGGAAGAGTGGAAAAGGGAGAAGCAGGCTTCCTGCCAAGCAGGGAGCCCAATGTGTGGCTCGATTGCAGACCTTGGGATCGTGACCTGAGCCTAAGGCAGATGCTTAATGACTGAGCTACCAGGCGCCCCTATTTATTTATTTTTAAAGATTTTATTCATTTGAGAGAGAGAATGCTCGAGTATGAGCAGAAGGGAATGGCAGAGGGAGAGGGAGAAGCAGATTCTCTACTGAGCAGGGGGCCTGATTGGACGTTCAATCCCAAAACCCTTAGATCTTGACCTGAGCCAAAGGCAGATGCCACACAGGTGGCTGAAGCCACACAGGTGTCCTGAAGATGATCTCCTTAAACACTGATGCTTGAACAAGTGGGTACATACAGACATAAAAAAGAAATTTTGATTATGCCATAGGTACCACATACAAAATTAATAGAAAATGAATCACAGACTGGAATGTATGGTCATATAAAACTTAAAGAGGGAAAGGAAGAAAATCTTACTGACCTTGATCATGACAAAGATTTCTTAAATAGGACATTAAAAACATATATTGTAGGGGTGCCTGGCTGGCTCAGCTGGAAGAGTATCCAGTTTTGATCTCAGGGTTGTGAATTCAAGCCCCACATTGGGTATAAAGATTACTTAAAAATAAATAAATAAAAAGGTTATACTATACAAGAGAAAAATAAATCGGTAAATTTTCCTTTATCAAAAGTAATCTTCTGTTCTTAAAGATACCTTGTTTAGAAAACGGAAAGACGGTTTCTTGTGTGGCTCATTGGTTGAGTGTCCGATTCTTGATTTTGTCTCAAGTCATGATCTCAGAGTCATGGGGTCAAGCGCCATGTTGGGCTCCATGCTCAGCGTGGAGTCTGCTTGAGATGCTCTCTCTCCCTCTCCTTTTGCCCCTCTTTGCTGTACTATAATATACATACATGCATACATACATACATACATACATACATACATACATAGCTTAAAAAGAAAATGAAAAGACACCCCAGAAGATACTCTTTGTCTGAAAATATTTTATTTGGCCTTCATTTTTGATGGATATTTTCAGTGCCTGCAAGGACTTTTGGCTGATCATTTTCTAGCACTTTTAGAGATGGTCCATTGTCACCTGATGTATATAGTCTCCATTGAGAAATTCGCTTTATTTCTCATCTTAGTTCTTTGGTACATAACATATATATATATATTTTTTTTAAGATTTATTTATTTGAGAGAGAGTGTGTGAGTGAGAGAGAGCACAAGCATGGGGGAGGGTCACAGGGAGAGGGAGAATCAGGCTCCCTGCTGAGCAGGGAGCCCCATGTGGGGCTCAATCCCAGGACCCTGGGATCATGACCTGAGCTGAAGGCAGTCACTTAACCAACTGAGACACCCCGGTGCCCCAACTTAACATCTCTTCTAACAACATTTTTTCTTCCTCTGGCTATTCTTATAATTTTAAACAGTGTGACTTTGCTCTGCTTTGTTGTGCTTGGTGTACTTGTATAAATATGCATGTGTGAGTGTCCATCCCTGCTCAGGGTTTAATTTTCTTTGATCTGTGGGATTAAACTTTTTATCAAATTTGAAACTTTTCAGCATTTGAAATGCAACTGTCTGACCATCTTGTGTGATCTCTGGGAATTATCCAGCTTAATAATTTTCCATTTGTTCTTTGCCTATCCATTATGGACTGTCACCCTAGAAATGAGTGGTCCGGTACTCGTTAGAGACTCATGGTGACCACTTTGCCGATTTCTAAAAGTCTTTTGACTTGGCTCCCTAATCCTGAACTCATCGTCCATATGTTCTGTTTGCTTTAGCCTCTTGAAACACATATCTCTATTTCTTGAAGTCATACTGCTCGACTCTCTTTGTGTTTCTTCTTAGCCAGAAATTTTTGTCTGGAACTAAAGGGCTTAACTTGTTTTTTTCTGTTTTCTGGGGGATCATGGTCTTATATTGCATATTGCCCAGTGTTTGAGACACTTTTTCACGTATTTTGACTAGCTTTTTGTTGTTTACAGTGCGTAAAGAAGTCTTGGTGCTTGTTAACTCATTGCAGCTTAGAGCAAAAGTAGTTAGAGAAATTTATAATCCGTACTTTACAATCTCATTTTAGTGTTATAAGCTAACTATTTCAGTTTTTTATGTTCACAAAAATATGTAAAAATATTTTTTAAGTGTAACAAGTTTTTTTGAAGTTTAAAAGTGCTTTACCCAGGGTTACCTGGGTGGCTCAGTCAGTTAAGCACCTGCCTTGGTCTCAGGTCTTGATCTCCAGGTCTTGGGTTCAAGCCCTGTTTTGGGCTCCCTCCCACTCATGCTCTCTCTGTCTCAAATAAGTAAATAAAATCTTGAAAAAAAAAGTGCTTTACCACATACACATGTATGTACACAAATACCAAGTTCACATACGGTTATGATGAATATTCTTAATATTTAAATGTTGTCAACACAATAAAATTTTTCAGGATGTCAGGCTAAGAAAACAAGTGTGTTTACAAATTGCTTTTTCTTTTAAGCATGATCAAAAATCTTTTTTTTTTTTTTTTAAGATTTAAAAAAAAAAATTTGAGACACAGGGGGACACCTGGGTGGCTCAGTTGGTTAAGCGGCTGTCTTTGGTTCAGGTCATGATCCCAGCGTCCTGGGATTGAGTCCCACATCGGGCTCCTTGCTCAGCAGGGAGCCTGCTTCTCCCTCTGCCTATCTCTGCCACTCTGTCTGCCTGTGCTCATTCTCTCTGACAAATAAATAAAATCTTAAAAAAAAAAAATTGAGACACAGAGACAGCATAAGTGGGGAGGATAATTAGATAGTTTTGTGTAGACCAAATCCGTTGGTCTTCTCTATCAGTACACCTGGAAATGTAACTTAGGTCGTTATTTATATGACTTTTTTTTGTTTTTAAGATTTCCTTTATTTATTAGAGTAAGAGAGAGGACGAGCCGGGGGGGGGGGGGGGGGGGGGCAGGGGAGAGAAGCAAGCTCAATCCCAGGACTCTGGGATCAGGAACTGAGCAGAAGGCAGATGCTTAACTGATTGAGCTACCCAGGTGCCCCTATTTATGTAACTTTCTTGACATTTTTAGGACTTGTAAGATTTAGCTATAGGTAATTAGTTGAATCAAAATACATACTAAACTGCAGGCAACTGAATATGTTAAGTTCAGAATGGTTTAGTTCTACATTTGATACATAGACATATTTTTAAAAACCTGTGAGTATTTGATACAGATATTGTTTTCCTTGTTTCACTGAATAATTTTACACATTTAGGAAGATGAACCACAGGAGGATGCTAAAGAATTGCAGCAAGGTAAACCATATCATTGGAGAGACTGGTCAATCATTAGGGGAAGGGACTGTTTATATATATGGAGTGATGCAGCAGCCTTGGAATTATCTAATGGCAGTAATGGATGGTTCAGATTTATCTTGGATGGAAAACTAGCCACCATGTATTCAAGTGGTAGTCCTGAAGGTGGATCGGATAGTTCAGGTAATGTTTTATTTCTTCTAAAATGTTTTAATAGTTTCTGTAATTTTGATGGTTTGTTTTTATGCTGATAATTTTGCTAGCATTGTCATAGAAATAGCACATTTTTGATGATCATAGGCCAACTTATTTAATATCAACATAGAAAAACTGTTCTCCCATGAAAGCATTTAAGAAATGCCTTTTTATTGTATGAGACAAGGAATAGCACTGTACGTACTTTTCCTCTCTCTAATGTTAGGTAAAATTACCTCTTACGATGTAATGATGAATTGTATGTATGTGAAGCAACCTCAAGTAGTATCTTTTCCAAAAGCCTTATATTTTAAAAAATTATGCGTGTAGGAGTGCTTTATGCCTGAAACCAGTGGGAATATACCAAAGAATAAAACTCTGCTAATTAAGTTTTTTATATAAAACAGATATTCCAGTGGTAGTTTAAAAAAAAAAAGGAATATTTGAAAAGAATGAGGTTTTAAAAGAATCATTTTGTCTTTATAGAAAGCAGAAGTGAATTCTTAGAGAAGTTACAAAGAGCTCGAGGCCAAGTAAAGCCATCTACTTCAAGTCAACCTATACTCTCAGCACCAGGACCCACTAAACTCACTGTAGGAAATTGGTCACTAACTTGTTTGAAAGAAGGAGAAATTGCTATTCATAACTCAGATGGTCAGCAAGCAACAATACTGAAAGAAGATTTACCTGGTTTTGTATTTGAATCTAATAGGGGAACCAAACATTCATTTACTGCAGAAACTTCTCTGGGTAAGTTGTATAGAATATATGTTTAACACATAAGAATAAATAAGTATCTTAAATTGCAGTGAAATAAATTCTGTGAAATGTCCTTTTTTTTTTTTTAAAGGTTCAGAATTTGTGACTGGTTGGACTGGTAAAAGAGGCAGAAAATTGAAATCTAAATTAGAAAAAACAAAGCAAAAGGTATATTTGTGAGATTTTCTTTTTCTTTTTTTTTTTTGTCATTTATACTGACTTGGTAAGGTTTCATTGGTATATTGCAAGCATTTAAAAAATTGGGCCATATAACACAAGTTACCCTAATCTAACATATTTTGTTTTTCTTTTTCTGTGCTCATTATTTTATGTTCCACAGTACATACACATTTCCTTATAATTTTATACACATGCTAAACACAAATATTAAAACAAAATTTGTAAGACAATAAACTTTAAATTTTTGACTTGTTAATGTCACAAAAACTTTGAACTCATGCTTTAATTATTATTACAGTGGGGTTGAAAACATCATTTTATTTTACAATCCTGATTTAATACTTCATGATAAAGCAATTTGAATGTCTGGTTCTAGATTCATATATTTTGATGCTTAGTTTAAACGTCATCTTAGGTGAAATAATTGTTTCAAAAAGATATAGGAGCAAGTGTTTACTGACTCCCATCTTCAAAATAACAATAATAATTTTTAAATTTTATCCATTAAGTATGCTTCCCCCCCTACCCAACCCCCCCAAATAAGGCTACATATCACTTGGACTGGCTCAGTAGAGAGAGCATGCAACTCTTGATTTTGGAGGTTTAAGTCCAAGCCCCACATTGGATATGGAGATTACTTAAAAATATAAGCCAGTATATTTCCATCTTTATTATATCAATTCTTGCTTTTTATTTTTCATTTTTTAAAGAGACAGTAATCTCATAATTAGATTCTGTATTTTCTGATGGCAGAAATTTTTATTTTACCTACAATGATATAGAATAGTTTTTTCATACAGTATATGAAGAATGCCTTTAGATGTTTTGAATTGGGGTCTTACTGTGTTTCTTATGGCTTTGGCCATAGAAATAGTAGTAATAGGTTTTATTTGGAGCAGTTATACATAAATGTTTATGTCTCCATTTCTGCTTGTTAATGTGTTGGGCCATCCTAAAGATACTTCCAGATGCTAGACCTTGGAAAGAAACATTTTCATTTCTTTAGATACATATATATTATCTCTATAGCTATATATATGACTTTGTGATTGCTTCTTTGTTTTTAAAAAGAGTGTGAGGTTAGAAGTTTTTTCTAATTCAGGATATCTTAAGGGCATTTGAGGAAGAAATATCTCATTTGAAGATAGCCATTAGATGCTAAAAGGAATTTGAACTAAATATAGTCCATTTTTGTTATTCATTATAGTTGTGTTATGTAAAGCTTCTGTGAATACTGAACTACTGCTCTTAGGGGAAACACAGGGTTAGGTTCTTTTGAGGCTCTGGTCACATTTTTGTAACTGATCCATACCTAACCTTATTTTATGTGTCTTTCTGTTTAAAGATACCATCTTTAATGTATATTACTGACTTCTTAACACTGAACTTGGAGCCATTAACACCCTCATGCCTGAATGAAGTTTACCTAACACACATTTTCTCCTTAAGACATGTGTCATGCCTTCTTGTGCTTAGAAACACTGGGCAGCACTTCAGTACTATGTATGGTGGCCATTTTAAACAGTGAAAGCACCAATAAAACCACAGAAATGTTAAAAACATGGCACAAAATAGAGTGTGGAAAGAGGAAACTTGTTCGTAAAGAGCTAATACAAGTATGACACTTGGTTAAAGGTAGAGTTCGCCTTCTTTGACCTCACCTGAGAACATGCGCATGAGGCACCTCTCAAGTTTTTGTTGCACTGTGCATGTCCACAAGTGACTGTGAGAGCACTCTAAGTATTGATTTGGAGATTATAGATTTTAGTGAGTAGTTGAACTCATGAATATAGAATTCTCAAATAATGAGGATCAACTGTAATTTTTTATAAACTTACCACTGAGCTATCTCAGGAATTTCTTGTGATTCCTGATAGGTTGTATTAACCAACCAAATTCAGAGTCAGTGGGAACTGAAATTTCACAATACAGAAGAAAAGTAAGAAGTAGAATAAATTAAGGAGAACTAGTCTCAGTCCTTTACTTTCATATTCTTAAAGAATATGTGATTATTGACTTTGTTTCTTAAAGTGGATTAGTAACCTATTGACCATGTGGCTATTCTTTGGGTATGGAAATAGTACATATCAAAATATACTGTTGTAATTTTAACTATTCATTTTAACCTTCATTTTTCTTATTAATACTGTTTTACAAAGGGTTAGTGTCTTAAGTGTTGTCTAATATTCAGAGCTTACTTTCCTCCTAATTCTGAAAGGCATACCAAAATAGAATGAAAAAGTACTATTAATTCATTTCAGGAGTCAATTTTTTTCTATTACGTTAGAATTATGCTAGGTTAGTTTTTTAAATGAAATTACATAAGTCCAAAATTTACATTATTTAAGCAGATATTTTTAAAGACTGTATGTACTTAATTTTGTCAGACCCAAACCTGGGACACATTAATTTATTTTTAATTTTAATTTTAGTTTTTTTTCAAGTTCCAAAAAGGCTTTATTACATACAGAGTGGGAGGGGTTCAGTCCTTTTTGGCTACCTCTTCGCTCATGGCTGCCAGGACATTGCTCAGCTCCTTTCTCTTCCTCTTGGCATGGATGTGTGTCCCTACTCTTTTCTTGATGACCTTGAGGGAACAGTTGTCCTTGGAGACTTTGAACAGTTCTATAGCATACTGCTGGTATGGGACGAAGCTGTGTACCTCTCAGATCCTGTCTTGCATGAACTTGGTGTGCTTGGTGAGGTGCCCATGGCGGCAGCTGTGCATGCTCATGTTCTTCGTCACCTTGTGGTCCTTTTGAGGCCCATGGTGGTAGAGTAGTGCAGAGCCATGGCTGCTTTTCCTACATGGCTCCAGTGGCAGAAAGGCTCAAATAACATTAATTTAAGTGAAAGGTGGCTAGTACCCAAACCAACTGTGGTCATTATTCCTTATGATTAAATATATAAATCTATAGAGTGTCATTTATACTTGGAATAATATAAATAGAGAAAAGAGTAAAACCTAAAGCACAGGGGCGCCTGGGTGGCTCAGTCAGTTAAGTGTCTGTTTTCGGCATAGGTCATAATCTTGGGGTCCTGGAATCGAGCCCCGCTTCAGGCTCCCTGCCCAATGGGGAGTCTGCTCCTCCATTTGCCTCTGCCCCTCCCCCCACTCGTGTGCTCTTTCTCTCCCCGCCATAAGTAAATAAAATCTTTAAAAAAAAACCCAAAACCTAAAGTACACCCCTAAAGCAAAACCTAAAGTAAAGAGAAAAGAATAAAACCTAAAGTACACCCCTAAAGTCTAAAACCTAAAGTTGAACCCTGTTAAAAGGTTCAGCTTCAGGGGAGTTCCTTTCTGTATACAAGATGGAAGGCTGCCTAATTCATGGAACATTGAATAAAGCCAAGTAGGTCTTTAAGTAAGTTTTAAGGAAAAGTTAAAAAGATTCAACTTTGGTTGATTGAGCTATAGGTGGCTTAATTTTTTTTTTTTTTTTTGCTTATTTATATTTTCTAATTGGTTCACCATAATTAGGTTACTTTTATTTAAAAAAAGCAAAGTTAATTTTTTACAAGTTGTTAAAGTTTATTTAAATGAAATAAGCCCTCTTTGGCATATGAATACAAAGTTTAAACAACCAAAAATTAAGGTTATGAGTTATTTTATTTGATATTGCTTAAATCTACTAGAGTACTTTTTCACCTGTTAGAACCTTTGACATATATGAGTAGAAGTAGTAGCATTTCTTGGATGTTGGTAATGAAACAAAAAATTTAAAAGTTTCACATTTATATGTAGGTAGAAGAGATTTGTTCAAACTGAGAATTCATATTTGCAATTTTAATTTGGTAGGTACGAACTATGGCTCGAGATTTATATGACGACCACTTTAAAGCTGTGGAAAGCATGCCTCGTGGAGTAGTGGTAACACTCAGAAACATAGCAACTCAGTTAGAGTCATCTTGGGAACTTCATACAAATAGACAAGTATGTTATTCAGCTTCTTGGTTTTATGACACACATTGATCTTGGTTTAGTTTTTCCCCCTTTACCCTTATATTCTGGGTATTGTTTAGCGGTCAGCAAATTACCACCCATGGGCTAAATTAGGCCTGCCACCTATTTTTATATGGCTTTGTAAGAATGGTTTTTATATTTTTAAATGGTTGAAAACAAATCAGAAGTAAGAGTAGTATTTTCTGATACATGAAAATTACATGAAAATGTAATGATAGTGTCCAAAAGTAGTTTTATTGCTCACAGCCATACTCACTCTTTTACCTGTTGTCTGTGACTGCTTTGGTCGTCTGGCTGCAGGGCAGAGTTGAATAGGTGTGACAGAGGCCATATAGCCTGTAAAGCCCAAAATACTTCTAATTGTCCCTTTATAAAATGTTTTGTGCACTGGGCGCCTGGTGACTCAAAGTCATAAAGTTATGCGTCCTGACTCTTGATTTTGGTTCAGGTCATGATCTCAGGGTTGTGAGATTGAGCCCTGTATTGGCCTCTGTGCTCAGCCTGGAGCCTGCTTAAGATTTTCTCTTTCCCTCTCCCTCTGCCCCTCTTCACGGCTGCCCTCTCTTAAAAAAAATTGTTTTCTGACCCTGGCAGAGATATAATTTACATTAATAATTTGAACTCCCTATTCTTATTTAATATCTGACTTATTTTCTTGATAATTGATGTGATAAATTAAGTATATTAAGACCTGTTTTTTGGTCATTTTTGTCTTCATTAAAATTTTTTTTTTTTTTTTTTTTTTTTAGTGTATTGAAAGTGAGAACACTTGGAGAGATTTAATGAAGACAGCCTTAGAAAATCTAATTGTACTTTTGAAGGATGAAAACACAATTTCACCATATGAAATGTGTAGTAGTGGATTGGTGCAAGCACTGCTTACTGTTTTAAACAATGTAAGTTTACGAAATAATACAAAACAGACTATAATAGTTCTAACAATTATTTGTAGCTACATTTTTGGCAGAGCATTTGTTTTGTCAAGAAATATTTAGAAACTGAGGTAATAAATGTTAATACTTATAATTTCTCTGGCCTTTCCTTTATGTTGTATCATTAGTTTGAGCCAGTTGAATTCATTAATTGAGTCTATTTTGATTTTTCAGTTTTTGTTTTGTCAAGAAATGTTTGTTTTGTTTCTTTTGTCAAATTTTTTGTTGTATTTGTTTTGTCAAGAAATATTTAAAAACTGAGGTAATAAATGTTAATATTTATAATTTCTCTGGCCTTTTCTTTATGTTATATCATTAGTTTGAGCCAGTTGAATTCAATAATTGAGTCTGTTTAGATTTTTGAGTTTCCCAATTACAATTTATTCTAGATTTTTCTGACAAAACACTTACTTTGGCCTAAGTTTTAACATTATTCACTGCTCTGATTTCTTCATAAAATGAAGTTGTTCTATAGACCTTCTTAAGACCTTAAATTATATGCATAAAATTAATTTATGAGCCATGACTGTTTAGGAAGTTACTGTGACTATTTGACAAGTATTTGCTAATAACCTTCTGTTTCTTGTCAACTTAGTCTACCTTTAGTATCTCTTAATTGTGATGAAAATCTTTATTTTAATGAATCATACCATATATACTTATTATATATGTATACTTATTATAACCAATTCTAACAAAAGTATAAAAAGTGAAAGTTTTCTTCTATTTTAGCTCTACTTCCCACTTTAATTTTTGCTCTTACTGTATGTGGTAATAAACTCTTAAAATTCACTTTAACTTCTGTAAGTTGTGTATTCACTTCATCACTTCATTCACTTCAGTTTTACCATTTGCATAATTTCCATTTATGAAATTTATATTCACATAATATATCTTAGTGATATTTGTGAAATCATTGTTTTGGTGTACTAGTTATATTTTTCCTAATACTGTTGAAATGGAAAATGTTCATTTGAAAATAATCTGATACCACCTTGCATACTACACTTTGGGAAAAGCTGACTAGCACATTCTATACAGGAAGTAAAAAAAAAAAAAAGAAAAGTCTGTGTTAGCTGTGGTCTACTAGTTATATAGTAAAAAAAATTTTAATTGAAAGAAAAGAATGATTTCACTTAGATTATATTGGTAATATTTTATAATATATTAATATTTATCTTTGTAGTGTGTTTGATAAATTTTGGTAACAGCCTTAAAATGTTTTTTTTTTGGGTACCTTTTTAATTTTTTTTAGAGCGTGGATTTAGATATGAAACAAGATTGTAGTCAACTGGTAGAAAGAATAAATGTTTTCAAAACAGCTTTTAGTGAAAATGAAGATGATGAAAGGTAAATCACTAAATTTCTTTTAATTTAATGTTTACAATGTTTGAAAGTTGGTATACTTCTTTAAAATTGTCTGATACAGTGCTTATACACAAAATAGGAACTTTTAAATTCAGTGATCAAAGTAGCTTTATATTTTAAATGTATAATAGGAAAGGCTTTTTAAAGCATTTTTTTTTTAAGATTTTATTTATTTACTTGAGAGACGAAGAGAGCATGAGCAGGGTGAGGGGCAGAGGGAGAAGCAGACTCCCTGTTGAGCAGGGAGCCTGATGTAGGGTTTGATCCCAGGACTCTGGGATCATGACCCAGCTGAGTCACCCAGGCACCCCTGGAAACATCCTTTTACATAAATTCCTTTAAGTGGTATTACTGAGTTAAAGGTTGTAGGTGATCTTAAAAGTTTCTTGATAAAAATTGTCAAGTTACTTTCTAGAAACATATACCAGCATTACCTTACCAGCAAATAATACGATTTTCAAAACTTTGCTGCTTCATATATTTTTATATGTATCAAATTTTAAGTAATAAAATTATTTAAACTTTTTTAAAAAAGATTTATTTATTTATTTGTCAGAGAGAGAGAGAGAGAGAGAGTGCATGTACACAAGCAGGGGGAGTGGCATGCAGAGGGAGAAGCAGGTTCTGCTCTCAAACTTCCTGCTGAGCAGGGAGCCTGATGTGGGACTTCATCCCAGGAGCTGGGATCAGGACTTAAGCAGACGCTCAACCAACAGAGCTACCCAGGCATCCCATAATTGTTTAAACTTTAAAAAATAAATTTTATGTCTCCTTTGAATGCAGTTGATAAAAGTCTTATAAGTAAAATGAAATACTTTATTCTTGAGTGAAGGAAATTGAGTTATGAGAGTATTTTTGTTTGCACATACAAAATTAAACTTCTCTTTGCACTCATAAAGAAAGTAGGGGTCTTTATGAGGTTGGTTAACACAGTTTCTGTATGAATTTGGTTATAAAATTATATAAATGCTCTTAATTATTTTTTCTTTGTAGTCGGCCAGCAGTTGCATTAATTCGGAAGTTAATAGCTGTACTAGAGTCTATTGAACGTCTACCTCTCCATTTATATGATACACCTGGATCCACATATAACCTGCAGGTAATCATGAAAAATGTAGTCACTATTGCTTAATATGTTTAGGAGTAGTCTTTTACTTTGCTTAAGAAAACAAAAATAAGAACAAACTTTGTTTCGCATTGTCTTAAGTTAACAATTCTGCTTACTCATTAAAGACTGTAATCCTAATGCCATTTGATTATTTTTAAATAACTCTTGAATTATTAATATTTCAACTTACAAAAATCAAATCACTGTGGATTTTTAATAAATATTTATTTTTAAGTAGTAAATCATTTGGTTGAGGGTAAGTGGAAGAAGATGCTTTATCAGTGGAAAAGGCAGGAAAAAAGAAATGGGTCCTTTTGTTCTAGAATTATGAGTTAAGTCCTTTGGTCTCTACGAGTATCAGTAGATGAGAAAGTATGAAAATATTTTAAGGACAATTTGTTTTTCTTGCTTTATGTCATTTGGTAAAGCCAGGTGGACTTCCTTAGCTGTTCCTATTGATTATTTAGGAAATCTGTCATGTGTTTTATAAGAAGCTTGTTTTTTTCTTAAATGTTTGGGTTGGCATTTACATTCATTTATTCATGTATTCTTTTGTTAGCAGCCGGTATCCAAATGTGAATAGACAGAATAAATATTCTTTGTATGACTATCCCAATACAGATCTTTATTATATCTTTTGTAGGTTACCTTAGTTTTCTTTACATGTCATTTTGCCTGAATTTTGCCTTTATCCAGTATTGGACTGCATGGAATTGTTTCTTTTAAATAGAGTCTTTACTAAGTGACTAAGAATTTGTATTTGCCAAAACAATGGTTACTCAAGGCAAAAATCTTGCCGTACCCCCCAAGTATCCAGATGTTACCAAAGCCACTAGATTCCCAGACTTGAGAAGTTGTCCAGGGAGTTAAAGTATTTAGTTTGCCTGACATGGAATTATATATAACATGATGTTGAGATCTACTTTGTGTTTTATTTTGGATTGAATAATGAAGAGGAGCAAGGGCTTTTTGGCTCAGTGGGCAGCCTGCTTCTCTCTCTCCCTGCCACTCCCCTTGCTTATATTCTCCCTCTCTCTCTCTGACAAATAATAAAATCTTCAAGAAAAAAAAAAGAATGATTAAAAAAATAAAGGAATAAATTAGCTAAATAATGAGCTACTCTTCGTAACTTTCCTGGAAATTGAAACTTGTAAGGAATACGGTACTTCTGTTACAGTGTTTTGCTATTTCTTTAAACCATGTGTATTTGAAGTTGTTTAGAAATTTCTCAGTACATTGTTAACTTTCTTTCTTGAAAGCCAGTATCACTTATTCAGTGGTCCTTTTAAATTTTATTTATTTATAAAGATTTTATTTATTTATTTGAGAGAGAAAGAGAGAGAGGAAGAGCTGAGGGAGGAGCAGAGGGAGAGGGACAAGCAGACTCTGTACTGAGCATGGAGCCTGATGTGATGCTTGATCTTATGACACTGAGATCATTCTCTGAGCTGAAATCAAGAGCCAGACAGTTAACTGACTAAGCCACCCAGGTGCCCCCAGTGGTCCTTTGTAAAAAAAAAAAAAAAAAATAGAAAACAGACATTGGTCCTTCTTCTAGGGTTATACTATAACTTACAATTTTCAATTACTGTTGAGAATCTTTCTCATTTTTACAGTTCTAAGAGAAAAACAAGGTACTTTCTGAAGCAGTCTTATCATTTTTTGCACAGATACTTACAAGAAGATTAAGATTTCGGTTGGAACGTGCACCTGGTGAAACTGCATTGATAGACAGGACTGGCAGGATGTTGAAGATGGAACCCCTGGCTACAGTTGAATCTCTGGAACAGTATCTCTTAAAAATGGTGAGTTTCTGGCAAGGCCGTGGTGAAATAGGCATTCTCTGCTATGGGGTTTAACCCTTTAGAAAAGAAGTTGCGGAAGTACGTATGCAGAGTTAGGTAATGCACTTTAACCTTGTAATTCCATTTTTTTGTACTCTATTTTAAGAAAATAATCTTTATGCACTATAATGCTTTCTTCATTAAGAGGTTTATTAGAGACATTTGTGATACTAAAATCATGAACAAAACCTTAATGCCGGTCAATAAGACGTCTATCAAGCTGATAATTATTTCCATTAATTTGAATTATGTAGCTATTAAAATGTATAAAGACCAATATGGAAAAAAAAATTTGGTACAGTATGATCAGGTGTTGTTTTACCTTGTCTGTTGAAATAATGGAGTAAACAGATATTCTATGATACTAATATTGGATACTTTGGTTGTAGAAATTTGAGTTTTTCTGGGTTTTTTTCCCACAAATATTCTTTTTTTAAAAAAAGATTTACTTATTTGTGAGAGAGTGCATGTGCAGTGGGGAGGAGGTAGAGGGAGAAGAAGAGAGAGAATCTCAAGCAGCCACCTTGCTGAGCACGGAGCCCACTGTAGGATTTTCCCCATATGGTCTTTAATGAGTAATTGTTGGGATAAAATAAGTCAAATTGGGGCACCTGGGTGGCTCATTTGGTTAAGAGGCTGCCTTCAGCTCAGGTCATGATCTCAGGGTCCTGGGACTGAGCCCCACATTGGGCTCCCTGCTCAGCGGGGAGTCTGCTTATTCTTCTGCACCTCCCCTCACCACCCACCCCTGCCATGCTCTCTCTCTCATAGATAAATAAACTCAAAAAAATAAGTCACATTAAAGGAGAGGGAAAAGTGGGCAGTGCATTTGAAAATAGCATTATTAAGGTGAGTGTCTTCCATATTCTCTTTGGTATAGGTAGCAAAGCAGTGGTACGATTTTGACCGATCTTCATTTGTCTTTGTTCGGAAATTAAGAGAAGGCCAAAATTTTATATTTCGGCACCAGCATGATTTTGATGAAAATGGAATCATTTACTGGATTGGGACAAATGCGAAGTAAGTCATGCTCTTTAATGTAGAGTGAAAATATTCACCTGGAAAAAGAATTCTAGATGGTAGAATAAAATTATTAACCACTCTGAGTATCTTACACTTTAAGGAATTTTGTCTTATAGCTTAAACATAAGATTATCTCAGTTCCTTTTTATGAGGAAAAAATAAATTGCCGATTTTAGAATTTTAAAAAATAGGATTTTATGTGGAAAACTGGTATGACTATATTGCAGTTATTTTAATAGTGTTAACTACTAATTTTTTTTTATTTTATTTAGAACTGCATATGAATGGGTAAATCCAGCTGCTTATGGACTTGTAGTAGTAACATCATCAGAAGGAAGAAATCTACCATATGGCCGCTTAGAAGACATACTAAGTCGTGATAATTCAGCTTTAAATTGCCATAGCAATGACGACAAGAATGCCTGGTTTGCCATAGATCTGGGTCTCTGGGTGATACCATCAGCATATACACTTCGTCATGCTCGTGGTTATGGAAGGTCTGCCCTGAGAAATTGGGTTTTCCAGGTATCCAAAGATGGACAGAACTGGACTTCTTTGTATACCCATGTTGATGACTGCAGTCTCAATGAACCAGGGTTAGTTGAGGAGTCTTTGCAAATTGAAAAACTGAGTAAAGAGCTTTGTTTATTTTTATGACTGTATGCTCTTAGAGCTCTTTTCTTTGTGAAATATTAAAGCAAGTTTCTCTTTTTAAAAATATCACTGGAGGGATACCTGAGTGGCTCAGTTGGTTAAGTGGCTGCCTTGGGCTTAGGTCATGATCCCAGGCTCCTTGCACTACTTCTTCCTCTCCCTCTGTATGCCACTCCCCTGCTTCTGCACTCTGACAAATAAATAAAATCTTTAAAAAAAATCATTTGATACTATAATTTAGGTATTAAAACTTTGAAATGATAATTTTACCAAAATTTTTTTTAAGATTTTTTTTTTTAAGGTTTTTATTTTTTTGTCAGAAAGAGAGAGCAAGCACAGGCAGGCAGAATGGCAGGCTAGAGGCAGAGGGAGAAGCAGGCTCCCTGCCGAGCAAGGAGCCTGATGTGGAACTCGATCCCAGGATGCTGGGATCATGACCCGAGTCAAAGGCAGATGCTTAACCAATTGAGCCACCTAGGCGTCCCTTTTTTTTTTAAGATTTTATTTATTTATTTGACAGAGAGAGATCACAAGTAGGCAGAGAGGCAGGCAGAGTAGGGGATGGGGAGCAGTCTCCCCACCAAGCAGAGAGCCCGATGTGGGGCTTGATCCCAGGACTCTGAGATCACGACCTGAGCCGAATATAGTATACTAATAAAAACAAAAAATGGAATTAGTTTTTTTACTAAACTTTCTGTATATATACATGACATATGTGTATATTCTACAGATTAACAGTAGTTATTGCTGCTTAAAGAAATATGGCTAACTTTTAAATTTTTCTTATTTTTATATTCTTTCTCTAAATTTTATATATTGGTCATATATATATATATATTCTAAAAACAAAGTATTATATTCCTTTTTAAAAACTTTATTTGAGAGAGAGTGTGCATGTAGAAGGGGCAGAGAGAGCAGGAGAGGACGAGTCCATGCTGAACACGGGGGTCAATGCTGCCGACCCCATTTCCCTGAGATAACAACCTGAACTGAAACCAGGAGTCTGACACTCAACCAACTGAGCCACCCAGGTCCCCCAAAAGTATTGTATTTCTAAAAATTTTAGTCCTGCTAAATTTTAATAGAACAGTGTGGCACATTTTGAGGGGAATATAGGGCATAGAGTTAAATTACTTTCTGCATTTCATGTAGTATGGAGAGAACTCCTTAATATTTGAATTAATAGATAATATTTTCAGGCTTTAAATTTAATATTTTAATATATTATTTTAAACTTTGCAAGAATTTTAAAAAATCTTTTTCATCGTAGGCATATTTGTTGCTCTTAACATTTCTTGTCTTATTTCTTGTCTTCATTTCTTTTTATTGATCATAAATCATCTAAAGTTATGAGACATTAATCATACACATTTAAACATTTCATTTTTAACTTAATTTCTTGATGTCTGATTTTCTCCTTTGATATCTTGATTCTTACGTAACAAACTGTGGAATTCAGTAACAGACTGAATGTGGAAGTTTGTTTATTTTTTCTGTTGGTCTCTATTATATAAAAAAATCTTCTCCACCTTAAACATCCTTTTCATCTGTTTTAAAACATTACACTATTTTTTCCCTAACACATTCACAGGTCAACAGCAACCTGGCCTCTTGATCCACCAAAGGATGAGAAACAAGGTTGGCGACACGTAAGAATTAAACAGATGGGGAAGAATGCTAGTGGACAAACCCACTACCTGTCACTCTCTGGATTTGAACTTTATGGCACTGTAAATGGAGTATGTGAAGACCAGCTAGGTAAAGAGATGAAGCTGGGTTTTAACTTACTGAAACAGTTCTCTTTATAAAATGTGACCTGTTTATATTTCTTGAATTTCTACTTTACAGGGAAAGCAGCTAAGGAAGCAGAAGCTAATCTTAGAAGACAGAGACGTCTAGTTCGCTCCCAGGTTCTGAAATACATGGTTCCAGGGGCTCGTGTGATTAGAGGCCTTGATTGGAAATGGAGAGATCAGGATGGCAGCCCACAAGGGGAAGGTACCGTCACAGGGGAACTGCATAATGGTGAGTAGGTGCTTAGCATTTTAGTGTAGGAATGGAGTACTTAAATAACAAAGTATTTTTCATTATTTTGGGATAGTTTACAAATTGTATAAATGTCCCAGCACTCTATAGAACTGTATTGATTTCATGCTAAAAATGGAAAAATCATTTATTTAGAATTAAGGAAAAATTTTAATTTCTGTTTTGACTTAGAACTTATTGCTAATATTCTAAAGTGATTAATAAGTTAGTATAAGTTGACTACTCAAACATTTTCTGCTGCTTTTTTTGGTCTATTATTCATAAGTTTTCATTGATCTTTAATTTCTTAGGCTTTTCTTGTTAGCGTGATAGGAATGAGGCAGTAATTTTTTATTCTTTTATAAGTCATGTATAAGAAAAAGCATTAACATTTTTAGCAACTGTTTTTTTTAATAAAGCATAGATAAAGAATTGTAGCCTTTTTGTTTATTATTAGGTTATAAAATAACATTCCTAACGTTTCTCAGTCTACTAGCTTTTCTTTGGATTTTAAACTTTGATATTTTATAAGGTAAGGGTTGTTGTTTAAATCAAATTTATACCCACTTAGTAAATTGCTCTTAAATTCCCAGAAGCAACTTAAAATGCCTAGTGTTTTTTCTTATAAATACTCAAAAGGTTGATTTATTCGTAAATGATTTGACTAGCCAATAGTGTGTTCTTAAGAATTTTGCTTGGCATTAAGAACAAAAAGGAGTAAAATGTTCATATTCTTAAACCAGATATCTGAAGAGCTATAATAAAGGTGACAGTGCTTAGGAGAGTGACTAATACTTAGTATCTTGATATATTCATGTTCTACGTGATATAGGCATTTATTTACCTAAATACATTCTTGATTTTATGGTTTTTGAGATTCTTTTCCTTGTATCATCTTACTACTTAGTGCATTTTTTAAAAAAAGATTTTATTTATTTGAGTGAGAGAGAGAGCATGAGCAGGGGGTAGGAGCAGAAAGAAAGGGAGAGGCAGACTTCCCGCTGAGCGGGGATCCCAATGTGGGACTCAGTCCCAGGACCTTGGGATTATGACCTGAGCAGAAGGCAGACGCTTAACCAACTGAGCCACCCAAGGGACCTACTTAATCCATTTCTGTGCAGTTATACTGTAACTGCAAATTGTTGTCATTATAGCAGGTTTACAGTGAATGAGCAAAGATATAACTGCCCACATTCATAAAAACCAGTAATAGTTGAGAGGACAGTAGTACCATTCAACCCAGAAATTTTAAATGTTTTTAGACATCTTAATGATACTTAGTTAATATTCTAAATCATTTGTTTTGGCTTTTAAGTGTGTGGGCTAGTTAGGGGTATATGAATGCAGTTTATTTTTCTCAGGCTAGAGGCAGCTGAAGTGACTGCCTAGGAAAATGGGAATCTTAATTTTAGAATTTAATATATAAAAAAAGCTTTTTTGGCTGACTGGATTAATGTAGAATTTCAGCTGATCAAGTTGGCTGGTAATATTGAGTGTTACATTGAAACCATTATGTTAGCAAAAGTGCTTAGCTTTCAAATAGTAAACCAACCATTTCTTTTTCTTTCTTTTTTAAAATTTTTAAAATTTTACTTTTAAGTATTCTCTGTACCTAATGTAGGGCTTGAACTCACAACCCCAAGATCAAGAATCACACACTCCACTGACTGAACACACTCCACTGACTAAACCAACCATTCCTTTGGTGGGGAGGGGCACAGGGAGAGGGAGAGAATCTTAGGCAGGCTCCACATCCAGTGTGGAGCCTGATGTGGAGCTCGATTTCATAACCCTGAGATCACAACCTGAGCTGAAATTGAGTTGAATGCTTAACTGAGCCACCTGGGTGCCCCAAATATCTTTCCTTTCTAAAGAATCTATGTGTCAGTGGAAATACCCTTTTCCCCCCATCTGTTCCACAAAAATGAGTCCCTACCATGTACTGGTATTTTTGGTAAATTGTTAGATTTCATGTAAACAATGGTCAGCAAAAAAGTATAACTTTCTGCCTTCTGAGTAAGACAGATGAACATACATTTACAGATCTTGATGACTGCTATGAAATAAATTATCAGCATATTTTTGGGCCAATTAATGTACTATAATGCTATTTTTTTTTGGAATTGGTAGATGTTTTTGAGCCTCTCCTTTATTCACACTATTCCATGTTGCAGAAGAGATGGTTAAATGTTGGTTCTTCCGAACTTACTTCAGCATATGGAATAAATGGGAGCAATTGAAATTTCATCAAAACTAGACTATGTAGATTTGGGGCTGTTAGTTTTTCTCTCATAGAACCCCTATGCAGATAATCCCCACAGGTGATTCAGTATTACTTATACCTCTCTGAGCCTCATCATAAACATACATGAATTTGTTACGTGTGTGTGCATGTGTGCGCATGCATGGGAGTACTTGCGTGTATGGGTGAAGTACTTTCAGACTTTAGAAAAACTTAAACGTGTTGTATTTTTAAAAATACATGTATTTTTATGTGTTGTGTTTTCCCTGAAGTAGTTAGCTGATAACACTAAACTAAGATTGTAAAATTTTTATTATTTTCCATTCTGCTAGGCAATTTGTTTTACTGCTTTTGGAATTTAATTACTGTTTCTTAAAAAGAACAAGTATTGTTTTACAAGTAGAAGTCAATATACATTGAATATCTTGTTCATTAGTTCTTTGCACATTATTAGCTTTAGCTTATAGGTTCTAATAAAGAGCCTAGCTATACTTTAAAAATTTTGTTATTAGAATTTTCTGTGCTTATTCAAATATATTAAATTTAATCATAAGAAAACCAAGTAACCACTGAACTTTGAGAACACAACCGAAATGCTAACTTAGTGTTATTTGAGCTGGTGACCTAAAATTTGTACAGTAATACATGAATATTTTGTTTGTCAATTATTAGAATTTAGCCCAAACATAAAAATTAATGACAAGTCAGAACTTTTCTAAAAAGAACATTCGACCACATAATCACATTTAGCAATTAAAAAACCTTTTATTTAGATATCATCTGTACTTACCTGAAGGTGTAGTATATCACCATTTGTATCAGTCTTTTTACAGTTTTTAATAGTTCTTCCCCTTAAAAGACACCCCAGTAGATGTAAACATGACCCTTACATTGTTTTCAGATATCAGCAGAGCATGCAGTTCAGAAATAAGAGAAATAAAAGGAAGAATTTAATTTTAGTTGGCAGACCTTAAATGGCTATAGAAATTCAGAGAAGTACAGCAGTGATGAAAAGCTGATCCCATATTGTGGAGCTACTGTCTGACACGCTCCTCTCTGCTTTCTGCTGGGTCTCACAAACTCCTGTCCCTTTCCAGGCTGGATTGATGTCACCTGGGATGCTGGTGGCTCAAACTCTTACCGTATGGGCGCAGAAGGAAAATTTGACCTCAAGCTTGCACCAGGGTACGACCCTGATACAGTGGCATCACCCAAACCTGTTTCATCCACTGTTTCAGGCACAACGCAATCATGGAGCAGCTTGGTGAAAAACAACTGTCCAGACAAGACCTCTGCTGCTGCAGGCTCCTCAAGTAGAAAAGGAAGCAGCAGTTCTGTGTGTAGCGTGGCCAGTAGCAGCGACATCAGCTTGGGTTCGACCAAAACGGAACGGAGATCAGAAATTGTAATGGAACACAGTATAGTTTCAGGAGCTGATGTCCATGAACCAATTGTTGTTCTTTCATCTGCTGAAAACGTCCCTCAAACAGAAGTAGGGTCATCTTCCAGTGCAAGCACCAGCACCTTAACAGCGGAAACGGGAAGTGAAAATGCTGAAAGAAAGTTAGGCCCTGATAGTTCTGTTCGCACTCCTGGGGAGTCTAGTGCAATATCCATGGGAATTGTTAGTGTTAGTTCTCCTGATGTTAGTTCAGTGTCTGAGTTAACTAATAAAGAAGCAGCTTCACAACGGCCCCTTAGCTCTTCAGCAAGTAACAGACTGTCAGTGAGTTCTTTGTTGGCTGCTGGGGCCCCTATGAGTTCTAGTGCAAGTGTACCTAATCTGTCCTCAAGAGAAACATCTAGCTTGGAGAGTTTTGTAAGGAGAGTGGCAAACATAGCACGGACTAATGCCACGAACAACATGAATCTAAGCCGAAGCAGCAGTGATAACAACACTAATACTTTGGGGAGGAATGTGATGAGCACAGCAAGTAAGTGAGCTTTTCCTTATGGAACCCAATGGTTTTTCCACTCGGAGGGATGCACAGTAGGGTTTCTTGTTCAGTGGGTTCTGGCTGCAGTCTTTAACTAGATTGTTAACCGTGTTACATACAACTACGTCAGATTTAGCACTTCAGGAATCTGCAGTTCTGTAGAATCATGATCTCTTAAGAATTCAGATCAGGTGTGATAAAGAACCACTTAATCCGGAAGGATAAAACAGTAACACACTTCTGTTTTTCACTCTTCTAAAATAATTGTTAAGTTCAGCTGCATGAGGATAATAGATGACTATTAAATATTGTTATCGTCAACTGAAATCGGAGCATCACACTCGTTTAACTTTTTCTTAGGTCCTAAATTGATACTAGCTTCTGGAAGGTGTTTAATTCTAACGTAAGCTAATGGGTTAAAGTAATTCCTTTGGAAAATGTCATTGGGAATTAGTTCATTGCCTGTTACGGTTTTTAAAAAAGCGAGGCTTAATTTTTTTGAAAAATAACAGTGCTATATAAACAAGGATTCCTAGTTGGATTTCAGTTGGGTTCCCAAAGTTGTTGCTTTTCAGCCTTTTAATAATTAGTGTTTCATGATCTCATTCTAAATATATAACCTAGTTTTTCTTAGGTTTATACAATCCCACCAGTTGTACTGATTTGCTTCATTTTTATCTTTAGCTTCTCCTCTTATGGGTGCTCAGAGTTTTCCCAATTTGACCACACCTGGTACCACATCAACAGTGACAATGTCAACATCCAGTGTGACTAGCAGCAGCAATGTAGCCACAGCAACAACAGTTTTATCAGTTGGTCAGTCCTTAAGTAATACTTTAACTACCAGCCTCACATCAACCTCCAGTGAGAGTGACACAGGTCAGGAAGCAGAATATTCCTTATATGGTAAGTGATAGTTTAAAATACTTAGGTATTTGTGTAGTGATGCTTTTAGTATGTTTTCCTGCTATGTTGTTTTTAACTGTCAATTAGAAAATAATTATCCACTCTTATTAAAGATATGGCATCTTCATATAAGATGAACTCCGTGCTATGGGGGACATTAAATTATCTGATCATAAGTGGACATCTAGGAACTTTTGTGTCCTCCTTTTTTACCTTTTGTGCACTAATGAAGTTTTATTAGAATATATTTGACATCTTTATCAGAAAAGAAGTGTAAGAGATTAATAAGCTTTGTGAAGTTATATTGTATACTATAATGTAAGAGGAAAAACATTCCCCCTGTGTATCTCCTCTATTCTGTACACTCTGTTCACAGAATACTTCACTGCTGACACCGCTGACTACCAGATGTTTGTGAAGTTTTCCTATACCAAGCAGTTTTCAGACTATCACCTGGGTGTCATACAGTTTAACTCAGTCACTCAGTTCTAGCACCGTTAACTACTTGGAGATAGTGTCACGTCCCATAGGTAAAGGACTTGGTTCCATACCACCACCTCCCCACCCCTTCAGACATTGAATTGAAAGTCCAGGTTGTCATCCGTGCTACATACTGGTTATAAATTGGAGGTTTCCATGACCCTCTGCTCTGGCTTGATTAATTTGCTGAAATGGCTCACAGGATTCAGGAAGACATTTTATTTACTAGAGTAACTGTTTCTAACAAGAAGTGTATAATTCAGGAACAGCCAGATGGAAGAGTTGCATAGGGTGAGGTCTGGAAGGTCCCAAGCACAAGAGTATTTGTGCCTTTGGAGTCTCGGGACTCTGCCATTCCATGGATGTATCCTTGTCTGTCAGTTTGGAAGCTCTTTGAATCCTCTATTTGTCAGGGTGGAGGGAGGAGGTGTTTAGAGGCTTCATGACTTAAGCATGAATGATTAAATTATTAGCCATTGGTGATTGGACTCTGTATCTGGCCCCTCTTCTTTCCCCAGAAAGGGATTATCTTTCCAGGTATCTCTTTTTATTCAGTACATTGTGAAATTATTTTCACATTGTTCAGTGTGTTTCTACAGTGTTTGACTATATGACCATTATTTAATAAATTCTCCATTTTGGACATTTAACTTACACCTTTTCATTACTATAAACATTGTTATAAATCAGCATCTTTGAATTGTACTATTGTGTATTTCCTTAAGGGTACTTTTTTAGAAGAAGTAGTGGCTGAATTGCCTTTCAGAAAGGTTGCACTTCCATTATTATTGTTGTTGAATATCCTTTACCATGTATACATACATACATTTACATCCTTGATGCCATTGCTTGTTCTTTTTTTTTTTCTCTTTTAAAGATTATTTATTTATTTATTTATTTAAGGAGAGAGAGAGAGAGAGAGAGAGATTGAGAGATTGAGAGAACAAGTCAGGGGAGGGGCAGAGGGAGAAGCAAACTCCCTGTGGAGTAGGGAGCCTGTTGTGGAACTTGATCCCAGTATGATGGGATCATGACCTGAGCTAAAGGCAGACGCTTAACTGACTGAGCCACCCAGGCACCTGCCTGTTCTTTTTAAAAATTAAATTATTGGGGTGCCTGCGTGGCTCAGTGGGTTAAAGCCGCTGCCTTCGGCTCAGGTCATGATCCCAGGGTCCTAGGGTCGAGCCCCGCATCCCCCGCATTAGGGCTGTCTGCTCAGCGGGGAACCTGCTTCCCTTCCTCTCCCTCTGCCTGCCTCTCTGCCTACTTGTGGTCTCTGTCTGTCAAATAAATAAATAAAATCTTTTTAAAAAATTGAATTTGTTAATTTTAAATATTTCAAGTACTATTTTATGTAAATCTTACTTTAATGTTTTTTTTTCTCTGAATGTGTCCTCTCCTATTCCAAGCCAAAAATTGGATCTGATGTTCTATGGTTTTAAGAGAATCATCATATTTCTCTGCGTCTGCCTTATCTATTAAATGTGTATGTAGCAAAATGGTGATGGTGATTATACCAGAGTATGTAAATTCATTGAATAAACTATATTCCACTCTGGTTTTTCTCATGGAGCCCCTCTGCCCCTCTCTACTCATTGGTTACATGTTAACATTAAGCTTTATTGATCATGTGAAAGTTAAGTAGGTTATGGGTATGTTAGTGGGAAGGAATATTAAATAGTTAGGGCTACTGGTTGCCTTCTGAAAATTATTGTTAAAAATTATTAGAAAATTATTGTTAGAAAATTGTTTCTATTGTTAGAAATTATTGTTAGAAAATTATTGTTACAATTTCCTTTTTCACATTTCTAAAACTGGAGGACTCTTTAAGGGTGCTGCTGTGAAGGATCAGAGGAACATCTGCATTATAAAATAATTTCTGTATGCAGACTTTTACTGTGTCAGGTTTTAAGGGGCGTGATTCTGTGATATGGTCAAATCTATGAAATAAGGAGCTATTTAAATGTTCTAATACTCTGCTAAAGAGAAGATCATGATTTAAAAAAATCCTTGATTTCAGTGAATTATAACATGTAAAAGATGGGATTTCAGTATCTAAAGTCAGATTGTTTTCCTTTGATAGTTAGCCAAAAGTGGAATTGATTATATGTGTGCGCGCGCGTGTGTGTGTGTGTGTGTGTGTGACTACCACATTATGTTCATGAGAACTGGTCCTAAATTACAGGATGGCACCTTAACATGTTTTAGGGATAATATATTTCATCAAATTTAAGATTCCATTAATTATAATTATTTTATGTCACTAAGGAAAAAATACTGCCAATTTAGCTGTGACTTGCCATTGCTTGTAAGACACATTCTGATTCCAGAATATTAAAGTGTTTAAAAAAATGTGTGCCTTAGAAACTCATTGAATATCGTATCAGGCCTCTTTCTTCTACTAACCGTCTAGTAAAAGGTATTGAATTTTAATCTTGTGTAATTATTAGATTTAAAATATATATATTTTGTTCATAGGTTTGCAGATAAAAGATTCTTCCAAGTAATTATAAATTGTCTTCTCAATGTTCTTTTGGAATATAGAGTGTGTATTATCTTTTTATTCACAGAAATGTTTTTTTTCATATCCGGTAAAACTCCTGTTTTAGTCCCATTATTACTTTCTATTTTCAGTTCTCGTGCAGAACAGCTTGTCAGCATCTTCATTGTGTGGGACTGTTTATCTGACACAGACTTCATGGGGTGGGGGAATATGGATAATATGAAAGATGGTACATATATTAGTCCATAGTACATAGGCAGTGTCATTAAGTAGTTGTTATCTTTAACTTGACCAGGTCACGTAGCTAAACCCAGCCTCTCTGATTGACTTTATTCTGCCTTTTCCCTTATATGATAGTTTACAGTTTCTATTTATATATTTTCCTTTTTTTTTTTTTTTTTTTCTCTTAAAAAGTTGTTTTTTGATAGCATGACCGGTTGGGAGCAACAGAGGGAGAAAGAGAATCTTAATCAGGTTCCATGCCCCATGTGGAGCCCAGTGTAGGACACAGCCTCGTGACCCTGAGATCATGACCTGAGCTGAAATCAAGAGTCAGATGCTTGGGGCACCTGGGTGGCTCAGTGGGTTAAACCTCTGCCTTCGGCTTGGGTCATGATCTCGGGGTCCTGGGATCGAGCCCCGAGTTGGGCTCTCTGCTCAGCAGGGAGCCTGCTCCCCCCCCCCACTCTCTCTCTGCCTGCCTCCTCTCTGCTTGCTTGTGATTTCTCTGTCAAATAAATAAATAAATAAAATCTTTAAAAAAAAAAAAAGATGCTTAACCGATTGAACATGCTTGCTTGTGATTTCTCTGTCGAATAAATAAATAAATAAAATCTTTAAAAAAAAAAAGATTCTTAACCGATTGAACCATCCAGCCACCCCTCATTTGTTTACTTTTTAAATGTATCTCTCCCTCCATCTCCACTGATCCCATGGGAGATCCTACCATGTCTGTTTACAGGTATATATATCTGGTGCCTAACACAGTTTTTGGCACAAGTCATGTTATGCTTCCTGTGGCTGATACAGACATTGGTGATAGGATTGTTATTTTTTTTTTTTTTAAGATTTTATTTATTCATTTGACAGAGATACAAGTAGGCAGAGAGGCAGGCAGGGAGAGAGAGGGAAGCAGACTCCCCGCTGAGCAGAGAGCCCGATGGAGGGCTCAATCCCAGGACCCTGGGACCATGACCTGAGCCAAAGGCAGAGGCTTTAACCCACTGAGCCACCCAGGCTCCCCAGGATTGTTATTTTTAAACCCAGTCCATATTGTTGATCTTTTTCATTACAAGTTTGTAGACTTGGATTTAGTTTGTGGTTATCCTTTATCTTGTGTTGTTTTCTACCATTCTTGTGACCAGCATTCATTTTATATATTTATGGTGGTGGAAGAAGGGTGGCATCAGTCAGTGTGGTTTTTATACTTGTCTCTTGAATTTTTCCTTTGTTTTGTAAGACCAGTACACAGTTAACTTATAATGCTTTGTTAATTATGTTGAGAATAAGGTTGTTGGTTTTCTTTTCTAGATTTCCTGGATAGCTGTCGTGCCAGTACTCTGTTAGCTGAGCTAGATGATGATGAAGACTTGCCTGAGCCAGATGAGGAAGATGATGAGAATGAAGATGACAATCAGGAGGACCAAGAATACGAGGAGGTTATGGTAGAGAGAGTGTCTCCCATTCTCTTAACTAACATAAGATGTTTATAATTGAAATGAAAAGAGGAAAAGCAAAGTCCTGGTTAAACTTTGAAGTAGGGAAATATGGGATGAGTATGAAAAATGTGGTTAATTAAGAAAAGCACCTTTAATCTGAACATTTATGATTCTCTTTTAAGAGAAAATAAATTGGTTTTATTTGGAGAATACTAAAATGTCACATGCTGATGTTTTAACAGGTTTAAAAGTGTAAAGAACTGCACTGATCCTGAAGAATATAATTTTTATGTTCCTGTCACAATAATTAGACTATTTTATTTTTTTTAAAGATTTTATTTATTTATTTGAAAAGAGAGATCATGCACAAGCAGGAGGAGTGGCAGGGAGAGGGGGTAGCAGGCTCCTTGATGATGCAGTACTCGATCCCATGACCCTGGGACCGGGACCCGAGCTGAAGGCAGACACTCAACCAACTGGGCCACCCAGGCAATCTAATTAAACTATTTTAGTATGTACTGTTTTGTGGGCAGTATCTCCGTATTATTTCATCATTCTTTATAGCTGTGATGTAGAGACATAGAAGAAATAATATGTCCTAGTTAATCTATCAGTTAAATACAAAAGTAGGGACCTAAGCTTAGGAAGTGTGATACAGAACTCTTAATGTTTAACCACTGCGATTATCTTCAAACTGAACTTATACCTGGAAATACCCTTTATTGTAACTTGTATATTTTTTATTTTTCTTTATAAAATGTTATTAGATTTTAAAAAATTTCACAGGTTGCTTTTTAACGGTGTAAAGGACTCCCAAGAAATTCTTTTAGTATGTCTTACATAAAAACAGATATTACTGTAACATATTTCTTGTGAAGGTTGTGTATGAGGCATGGTGACTATAAAGCATCCAATCTATAAGTCTTGTGAAGATGGCTAATGAATATCAAGTTTTTTTTTAATGATAGTTGATGATAGGGTGGATAGTTTTAGGTTAAGGCTGAATGGGGATATATATATGAGTCAAATAATTAAACATGTCTCTTCACATTTTCTTATTCCAGATTCTGAGACGTCCATCCCTGCAGCGTCGAGCTGGCTCTCGCTCTGATGTAACACACCACGCTGTCACCTCGCAGCTACCACAAGTCCCTGCTGGAGCAGGGAGCCGACCTATTGGGGAGCAGGTAATATCTTAATGTTTATCTTCCCTACTGTGTATTTTCCTCCCTTTTTACAGTAAAGCATCAACCAAAATGCCTAGAAGAATATATGGGGATTGAAGTGGGGGTGAGAAGTTACCAGAAAAACAAAAAGAAATTTCCCTTACTGCTTGGGTTTTATATTCTAGAAAGAGTCCATGATTGCTCTGGCATAATGCATAAAGGAGTTTCTTACTTTTGAAAGCACTTCATCTTGGCCCTTGGGTAACAGTTAATGTTTATTAAAATGATTAATTTTCTTATCTAAGATTCACAGGTTTGGTAATAGTAGTAGGGTTAATAATATTAGTCTGTTAGCTGAACATTTATTATTCATGAATAAATAAATTGTTATTTTATTATTTTATTTTAAAATTTATTTTATATTTATATAAATATTTCATATTATATATTATATTTGTATATGAATTTTTAATATTTTATATTTATTTATATTATTTATATAAAGTTGAATTGATAAATAATTCATTTATTAATCAACAATATCAATAATTAAGTCCTAGCCTTGGTTTTAATACTTTCCATGTATTAACTAATTCAATCCTTTCAACAACCTTTTGAGGGTTATTATCATCTAATTTTTAGATGAAGTGGTTGGTAAAGGTCACATGTAGACATTTTGGATCTAGGACTAAAACACACACATTCTCATTACAGAGATACCATGTGTCCATTTCATTTGTTATAAAAGTTAATTTAAGTGTTCAGAATATGAGAGGCTATGTGTACATGCATAATTGTTATTTATGACATCAGATATTTACAACATTTACCATTCATTGATCTTTTTTGTTGATAGTAAAAGTGAAGAGAAGAAAATGTTCCTTTAAAAAACTTTCATTTTTGCAAATTTTCAAACATGCTTGAAGTAGAAAGAGTAACGCAGTGAATCCCCAAGAACCCATCATCTGTAATGATTACCAATGCTTTGTCAAACGTGTTTGATTTATTTGCCCATAGTTATTTAAAGCATCTTCCAAGCATTGTATTTCGTATATAATTCAGTATATAATAAAATTTACTTCCATTTTTTAAAAGCAACTTATTTAAAAATAATTTTAAGTTCACAGATTCACAGGAAGTTCCAAAGATAGGTTTTGTGCCCTTTGCCCAATTTCTTCCAATGGTTACCCCTTACCTAATTAGAGTCTAACATCAAAATCAGGAAATTGACACTGATACAGTGTATGTATATGGTTCTTTCTCATTTTATTGTTTGTGGATTAGTGTAAGCACCATTAAGGCAATTTACTTTTGGTAAGCTTAAATCATTAAGAAATGTATGTGCCTATTTACACTTATGTCATCTTATGCTTAAAAACAATGGCTAAAGGGGCACCTGGGTGGCTCAGTGGGTTAAGCCGCTGCCTTCGGCTCGGGTCATGATCTCAGGGTCCTGGGATCGAGTCCCACATCGGGCTCTCTGCTCAGCCGGGAGCCAGCTTCCCTCTCTCTCTCTCTCTCTCTCTCTCTCTCTCTCTCTGTCTGCCTCTATGTCTACTTGTGATTTCTCTCTGTCAAATAAATAAATAAAATCTTAAAAAAAAAAATGGCTAAAAAAGGAAGTGTAATAGCTATATAGAGAAGTATTTAACATCCACCTCATTTTAAAGATAGCATGTCACTTTTGCAGTAAAGAAATTTATCTTGTTTATCTGTATGTGGAATTTTAACAGGAAGAAGAGGAGTATGAAACTAAAGGAGGACGTCGGAGAACATGGGATGATGATTATGTACTCAAGAGGCAGTTTTCTGCTTTGGTTCCTGCTTTTGATCCTAGACCTGGTCGTACTAATGTCCAGCAGACGACTGATCTAGAGATTCCACCCCCAGGTACTGTGTATTTTAGTTTTGTGATTTATTTTGAACATATACCAAATAAGATAGTTATATGTAATTAGTAAAGTAGGTGGCTACTTACATATTCAGGTTATAAAGAAAAGTTTTCAGAAAAAAGAAACAACTATGTATCAGCCAAAAATCCTTAAAAGATAGATTGGTTTTTTTTGTTTTTTGTTTTTTTTTGAAAGATTTTATTTATTTGAGAGAGAGGGAGAGAACACAAGCAGGGGAGAAGAGCAGAGAGAGAGGGAGAAGCAGACTAACCCCCTGAGCAGGGAGCCCTATTCAGGGCTGGGATCATGACCTGAGTCAAAGGCAGATGCTTAACTGACTGCTACCCAGGTGCCCCAATACAGATTTTTTAAAGGAGTATATTACAGTACTTTAAAAAACAGTGTGTTCTATATTTGTGTAATTTCTAAAGGAAGGCTCACTTAGGGGCACCTGGGTGGCTCAGTGGGTTGAACCTCTGCCTTTGGCTCAGGTCATGATCTCGGCATCCTGGGATCGAGCCCTGCATCGGGTTCTCTGCTCAGCGGTGAGCCTGCTTCCCCCTTCTCTCTGCCTACCTCTCTGCTTACTTGTGATCTCTCTCTGTCAAATAAATCAATAAAATCTTAAAAAAAAAAAAAAAGGAAGGCTCACTTAAAGGTAGATAATTTGTATTCTATATTCTGCTGGATCAGAATTGCTGTGGATATTCCTACTCTACTTTGACTTTGGAAAATTGTGTAGTAGTTTCATTTATGGTCTTGAGTTAGCTGGTACCTTTCTCTCTTACAACTCTGTTTTGGCTGTAGTAGGCACACTAATGATCCCCAAAGGTATGTGAGTCCTGACCTCTGGAATCTGTGAATAGGTTACCTTAATAAACAAAAAAGACTTTGTAGACGAGATTTAATTCAGGATTTTGAGAAGGGGGAATTAATCCTGGATTATCCAGGTAGGCCCAATGTAATCACGAGTGTCCACATAAAAGGAATATAGGAGGGGGATGCCTGAGTGGTGCAGTTGGTTGGGTGTCAGACTCTTGGTTTCGATTCAGGTCGAGATCTCGGAGTCATGAGAATGAGTCCTGTATTGGACTGTCTATTCAGTGTAGAATCTGCTTGAGACTGTCTCCTTCTCCCTTAGCCCCTCCCCCTCTGCACTCTTATTCTCTTTCTCTCTAAAGTAAGTAAATAAATCCTTAAAAAAAATGTTTAAGAGAAATTCAGGAAGGTCTGAGAGAAGATTTGACAATAGGAAGCAGAGATCAGAGTGATGAGGGGTCATGAACTGTGAAATATGGGCAGCCTCTAGATGCTTGAAAAGGCAAGCAAACAGATTCTTTCTTGGAGCTTCTAAAAGGAACAAAGCCTTGGGGCACCTGGGTGGCTCAGTGGGTTAAAGCCTCTGCCTTCGGCTCAGGTCATGATCCCAGGGTTCTGGGATCGAGCCCCACATCGGGCTCTCTGCTCAGCAGGGAGCCTGCTTCCCTCTCTCTCCCTCTCTGCCTGCCTCTCTGCCTGCTTGTGGTCTCTGTCTGTCAAATAAATAAATAAAATCTTAAAAAAAAAATAAAATAAAAGGAACAAAGCCTTGCCAATCCATTTAAGGTTTCTCAGTTCTAGAACTGGTTGTTTTAAACCACCCAGTTTATGGTGATTTGTTAAAGCATCAATAAGATGCTAATATACTGAACAAACCACCTAATTTGTGTAAGTCTGAATTTTCTTATCTCTTACCTAAAAAAAGTAATAATTTCTGTTTGACAAGGTAATTAAAAAAAATTTTTAAGGTAATTAAAAGTTTCAAATGAGGGGTGCCTGGGTGGCTCAGTGGGTTAAGCCGCTGCCTTGGGCTCAGGTCATGATCTCAGGGTCCTGGGATCGAGTCCCGCATCGGGCTCTCTGCTCAGCAGGGAGCCTGCTTCCCTCTCTCTCTCTCTGCCTGCCTCTCTGTCTACTTGTGATCTCTCTCTGTCAAATAAGTAAATAAAAATATTAAAAAAAAAAAGTTTCAAATGAGGTAAAATATATAAAGCGCTTGCCATGGTACATGGTCCATGCCTCAGTAAACCTCAGCTGTAGTAATCAGTATATTATCCTTAAGGAAGGCTTAAATGTTGATTAGGTGTGGAATGTATTTTTTACTTGATAGAATGATATTTGTGTTAAATAGGGAAGTAAGTGTGCTTTGTAGTATGATGTTCTATGGTGAGGTTGCATATAGGCCAAATCAAGATGTTTCAAGATCCTTTCAAAAAGAAAAACCTATGCTAGGGAATATAAATAGGTACAGATTTTTTGTAGAGCTCTTTGGCAATACATTTCCTATTGTTACTACTAGAAACCTATAGCAAAGAAATACTGGCTCTGGGTGCCAGTGATGACTACTTGCGTAGAAAGTAGAAAATTGGAAATGACCTTCCATTATTTCCAGTAACAAGGACTTGGTTTGGTTAAGGTTTAATGGAATGTCATGCAGTGAATAAAGTTAATACTTTAGAAGATTATATTATGATATGAGGAGAAAATTACTGAGCTAAGGAAAAAGAAGAGTACACCACCAAATACTATGTACCTCTGGTGGGGGGCGGTTACCTCACAATCTGCTCATTCATTGTGAGCAGAAGGTTGACAGTTCAGTGACTAGAGTCTGTGCTTTCTCAGTGTGTGGTTTTTTTTTCTGGATGTAGAATTATGAATAATTTTAGTGTTCTCATAAGAATAAAATGTTTCTGAAATATTTGTACAATTAGCATGTGTTTTCTTAAAACAGATTCCTATCATATGCATAAATTCAGCTTTAGTGCTCTGTCTTTAAGTAACCTGGATATATTGTTCCCATTAAAAAAAAAAAAAATTGTTGGGATGCCTGCGTGACTCAGCTGGTTGAGCGTCTGCCTTTGGCTTGGGTCATGATCATAATAGGGTCCTGGGATCGAGCCCTCCATCGGGCTCTCTGCTCAGCGGGGAGCCTGCTTCTCCCTCCTCTTCTCCTTGTGCCCTCTCTGTGTCAAATAAATGAATAAAATCTTATAATTTAAAAAAAAAATTTGTTGAGGCCAGAATAGTCTTTAAGTAGCTGAAGTCTTTAGCTAATATCTGACAGAAGAATTTAGATTTCATGTAGCTATGTTTCCCAGTGCATTATTTTTTATGCACTGCTTGTTATAGTGTAATTGTTTTTGATGTCTTCCATATTTTTAGGAACGCCTCATTCAGAGCTCTTGGAAGAAGTTGAATGTACTCCGTCACCTCGATTAGCCCTCACTTTGAAAGTAACAGGTCTTGGAACAACTCGTGAAGTTGAATTACCACTCACTAATTTCAGATCAACCATTTTTTACTATGTACAAAAATTGCTTCAATTGTCCTGTAATGGCAATGTGAAATCAGATAAACTTAGGCGTATTTGGGAGCCAACATACACGTAAGAGATTTTAACTTAATGTTTTAAGTAGATAATTCCATGATACATGAGCCTAGAACCATTGTATTTCTATATTTTTTACTATAGAAACAGAAATATTTGGTTCTTGTTCTCCTGGTTTACAACAACAGATAATAGCATTTGTGACTCCTGAGATAGAATAGTTTAAGGTTTCAACTGAAGGTAACTTTAGAAATAAACTTCAGAAATAACTTTAGACATATTATGTCTTAATTGTTGAACTCTTTGCAATTGTGTATGAAGTACTAAATATTTTTTATTTATTTGTTTTGGAGTTTGCAAGTTAAGCCTGCCTCTCTTTGTTCATTCATTCATTGAGGAATTAATTAATGATGATATTGCGCACATTTAACATTTTGGTGCCTCTTTCTGTTAATCTGTAAAGTGAGCATGGTTGTGAGGAATCAACGAATGAATACATGTAAAGTGTTTTCAGTATTGTCTGAGTGCTCAGTATTACCTATAATTATAATTATTATTATTTAATAGTTTAATATAATTTAATATAAATAAAATTTTAGTCATCCTTATGTAAATTTTACTTTAATTTTTCTGAATTCTTTTGACATCATTGATAATTTTATATAATGTCTAATAAAGTAATCTAGATCCTTTAGAGATAGAACAGAAGGCTATCATAGTTATTTTTTCCCACCCTGTTCAGTTTTTATTGGAGTTTCAAATTTTATCTCCACTGCCTTATGTGAACATAAAGCCTCCTGGTCCTTGTTGTTCGTATCTCTTTTATTTTTACAATAAATGAAAGTTATAACACATGATATAGTGTATTACTTCATATCTTTAAAGGTCCTAGGTTTGATGTATGCATTCTTTGCAATTATACTAGATTTATAAATAATAACTCTTTTTCAGGAATATGATTTCTCCTACTTTCCCCCATGTTTAACAAATTGATTTTTTTTAAAATAAATTGTCCCTGAGTTTAATGTTTAAGCATATGGCTAATGAATGACATCATTCATAATGTTTTAAAGAATTGAAGCCTTACTGGAAATAACCACAAATTATTTGATTTATGAATTAATGTGAATAATATCTTCATGTTTAGAATCATGTACAGAGAAATGAAGGATTCTGACAAAGAGAAGGAAAATGGAAAAATGGTAAGTGATACTTAAATAGATCTTCTTGGCCACTTAGTGGAAAAAAAAGGAAAATAAAAACTAATATTGTTTTAATTGAACATTTGAGGAAAAAAAATCACTAACATGGAATTCTTTAGATGAGGTTAAATGCATGATTTTAAAGCTGCCTTATATAATGCATGTGAAATAAAATAGACTTTTAATCAGGAAAGGCCAACATTTGGTTTTTCCTATTGTAGGGTTGTTGGTCTATAGAGCATGTGGAACAGTACCTTGGCACTGATGATTTACCAAAGAATGACTTGATAACCTACCTGCAGAAGAATGCAGACGCCGCTTTCCTGCGCCACTGGAAATTAACTGGCACTAATAAAAGTATTAGGAAAAACAGAAATTGTTCTCAGCTCATAGCTGCATATAAGGTATATATTGGCATCAAAACACAACTGGGACTGGCTTTGTGCTTTGTTTGCAGCTTTTAAAGATTCTTAAGAAAAAGAGGTTCATTGGGACAAGCTTAAAAAATGAGGTTGAATTAACATTGTTAATATGCCAAATATTAAAATTTCAAATATGTTTTGTGATATTGGTCTAAGTAAATTTTTTTTTTTTTTTTTTTTTTAGAGATTTTATTTATTTGACAGAGATCACAAGTAGGCAGAGAGGCAAGCAAGAGAGGGGGGAAGCAGGCTCCCCGCTGTGCAGAGAACCCGATGCGGGGCTCAATCCCAAGACCCTGATGAGATCATGACCTGAGCTGAAGGCAGAGGCTTTAACCCACTGAGCCACCCAGGCGCCCCTAAGTACATGGTTTTAACTGTGGCTTACTGTGGTTATAGTTTATTTGGGAATGGTTTAGAACACATTGATTTTCAACTTGGGTTATAGTGTTTTCATTTAAAAAGAAGACAGTTTGAAAGATTTCAGCATTTTCAAATACTTAGAGGATGATACAGTGCTTTTCTCGAAAATGTGATTAATAGCTAGTTTTGCTAATTGTTTCTATAGGATTTTTGTGAGCATGGAACAAAGTCTGGATTAAATCAGGGGGCCATTTCTACTCTTCAAAGTAGTGATATTCTTAATTTGGCAAAAGAACAACCTCAGGCCAAAGCTGGCAATGGACAGAATTCTTGTGGAGTAGAAGATGTCCTTCAACTTCTGCGTATTCTCTATATAGTTGCAAGTGACCCTTACTCAAGAATATCCCAAGAAGGTCTGTAAGAATCCGTGTTTCATTTCTATGGCATTTTTAAAAGGAAGTCAGTTTATGTCTTTATTAATTTTATTAATTTTTCAGAAGGTGAGGAGCAGCCTCAGTTTACTTTTCCACCAGATGAATTCACTAGCAAAAAAATCACAACAAAGATTTTGCAGCAGATTGAGGTAATTAGATAGTTGAACTCTATTCTGCAACTTTTTTGGACTTTCAAAGTATTGTTTTCCTTTTCTACTTCTCACCATCTCTACTGTTAGTCCCTGATTCATCTATTTAGGCCATATGGTCCATTGTATTACTTTCTTTCATTAGTTTTAAGAACTGACTCATTTTTGTCTTTTTAAATAATTGCCTTATAACATTGTTATTTGTTAATTTGCAGGAACCATTGGCTTTGGCAAGTGGGGCTCTACCAGACTGGTGTGAACAGTTAACCAGCAAGTGTCCTTTCCTAATACCATTTGAAACTAGACAACTTTATTTCACATGTACAGCATTTGGTGCATCAAGGTAGAAAGTGTTCCCTTTTATATATTTTTAATGTTATATAAGCTCAAAATGTACAAATATACTTTATGTCAAGACTGATGGAAGGAATATATTATTTTGTTTTCTTATGAGTTGTCGGTGTTTAAACATTTTTAAAATTTCTGGCTGGATATATGCTCTCCTACAGTTGACTCTTGAACAATTTCAGGGTTAGGGATGCCAACCCTCCCTGCACAGTAAATATATTATTTATTTTAGAGAGAAAGTTCATGAGTGGGAAGAGGGGAAAAAGGGAGAGGGAGAAGCAGACTCCCTGCTGAATAGGGAGCCCATTGCGGGACTTGATCCCAGGATTCTAGGATCATGACGTGAGCCAAAGGCAAACACTTAACTGACAGCCACCCAGGTGCCCCGAAAAATCATATTTAAAAAGTGTAACTTTTGACTTCCCCAGAACTTTATGAATAGTCTGCTGACCGGAAGTCTTACTGAAACAAACAATCAACATGTATTTTGCATGTTACAGGTATTATGTACTGTATTCTTAGAATAAAGTAAGCTAGGGAAAAGAAAATGTTAAGAAAATCATGAGGAAGAAGAAAAATTTACAGTACTATATTTCTAAAAGAAAAATCCCATATAAGTAGAACCCCGCAGTTCAAGCCTTTTTTTTCTGTCTCCTTCCACAAGATAAAAGTTTCATGAGGGCAGGAATTTTCTGGCAGTTTTGTCACTGATCTAGCTGCAGTTCCTAAAGCAGTGTATATAGCACATTGTAGGTATTTGGTAAATATTTTTTGAATCATTGAGTACCCAGAGTACTTTCAAAGTGATATAAAAGAATTATAATTTAAAACGGAGCTGTTGACTTCCCTGATAAGTTACGCTATTTACAGATCATTTGTGCATGTGGAACTATGGGCCTCTTGTCATAAATGGCATTGGTTATGGTTTTTGTTTTATAGATAAGGAAATTGATTCTCAAGAGTATATAGCTGATTGACCTGAGATTACAAAATAATTGTAGCACACCTAAGAGCAAATCTTTTTATCTTCTTATTCCTACTTCAAGATTCTTTCTCCTACCCTAGATGGGTTAGCTCTGCATTATTGAAAAGAAAATATTTTTATTTTAAAAAAGATTTTATTTATTTATGTTGGAGATAAAGAGTGTAAGCATTTGGAGGAGCAGAGTGAGAGGGACAAGCAGACTCTGGGCTGAGCACAGAGCCCAGTGTAGGGCTTGATCCCATGACCCTGAAATCATGACCTGAGCTGCAATCAAGAGTTAGACAGCTAAGCAACTGAGCTACCCAGGCGCCCCCAAAGATTTTATTTTTAAGTAATTTCTAGGGGCACCTGGGTGGCTCAGTCGGTTAAGTGCCTGCCTTTGGCTCAGGTCATGATCCTGGGGTCCTGGGATGAGCCCTGCATTGGGCCCCCTGTGCAGGGGAGAGCCTGCTTCTCCCTCTCCCTGTGCCTGCTGCTTGCTCTGCCTACTTGTGCTTTCTCTCTGTCTCTCTGTCAAATAAATAAATAAAATCTTAAAAGAAATAAAGATTTTTTAAAAAGTAATTTTTGCATCCAGCATAGGGCTCGAATTTACAACCTGAGAGCAGGAGTCACATGCTGTACCAACTGAGCCAGCCAGGTGTCCCCAAAAGAAAATATTTGAAAGTCAGTTGCATTTTAATGATGGCTTTCAGTTTGTATCACAGTAATAAAGATAGCTTAATGATTTTTTAGTTTCTTCGATAGTTAAGAAATATTCATTTGTATTTTTATGTATCATAGGTTTGGCTATTTTTTTAATTGAAGTATTGACACGCATGTTACATTAATGGCGGGTGTACAACAGTGACTCAGCAACTCCTTACATCATGCTGTGCTCACAAGTGTAACAACTGTTTGTCAACCATACAGTGCTATTATAATTCTTTTGACTGTATTCCCTGTGCTGTTCCTTTTATTCCCCAGTTTGTGTATATTTTGATGTTAGTGGGGTTGGGACCACAGACCTTTATTTTGATCTGTTAATTACTAAAGTAAAGAGGAAAAATACCTACGTATTTTCTCCTTTGTTTAGGAAAATAATACAGGGGTTTATATGTTTTAAGAGAGGAAGCAATAATTTTTGCAATAAGAAAGTGTACTAATTCTGTCATCTAATAAAATACTATTTTTAAAAAAAATAGTTAAATCTTTGAATTATGTTGCTGGTTTAATAGTACATTCAAACTATTACTGAATGTTAGAGCGCCAGAAATATTTTTCTATTTTAGAGCAATAGTGTGGTTACAAAACCGACGTGAAGCTACTGTGGAAAGAACAAGGACCACCAGTAGTGTAAGGCGAGATGATCCTGGAGAGTTTCGAGTGGGTCGTCTCAAGCATGAAAGAGTAAAAGTCCCACGTGGTGAATCACTGATGGAATGGGCTGAGAACGTCATGCAAATACATGCAGATCGGAAATCAGTTCTTGAGGTATCTCACTCACATCTAATTTCTTTTAGTATGCAGGAGTGGCAGAAAACCAGCAAACCTATATGTTCCATAGCATGCAAACCATGTTAGATAGGAATGAAAAATGGAGAGGGATTTCTCTGCCCTCTATGCAAGGCCTTTCCCTTTAGTAGAGCATCTTTTGTAAGAGGATGTCAACTTACCTTTTCAGAGGTCAGGATCTTGTGATTGGTGAGCAGCAAAGAGTATCTTCACTCTTGAGGTGGAAAAGTGCTTGGTCTTTTTTTTTTTTTTTTTTTTTTTTTAAGATTTCTTTCTTTCTTTATTTGACAGAGTGAAAGAGACAGTGAGAGGGGGAACACAAAAAGGGGAGTGGGAGAGGGAGAAGCAGCCTTCCCGTTGAGCAGGATACCCGATGTGGGACTCCATCTCAGACCCTGGGATCACGATCTGAGCCAAAGGCAGATGCTTAACAGCTGAGCCACCCGGCACCCTAAGTCCTTGGTCTTTTTGAAGGACATTACTCCTTTCTGAACAAAGCCTGAACAGAATAATAGTACTCACTAAGGATTCTTTTTGATAGTCTAAATTTTACCTTCATATTAAGCTCTGCTATTAGATATCTGCAGTTTTGGAGTACACTGTTCTATACTATTGTTACACTGTGCTTGGCATTACAACATTAGCCTGTATTGAGAGATGTTAAGCAAATAGCAGTATAAAATGTAATACATTTACTGTAGAGATGTTATTGTAGGCATTGTTGATTATATCCTATATACCTGTTACTCCTAATATGAGGGACAGTGGATGAAATTTCTCTTATAAATGTGAACCAGCTGCTTAAGTTTATCTTTTTTTTTTTTTTTTAAGATTTTATTTTATTTATTTATTTGAGAGAAAGCTCAAGCCAGGGATAGAGGCAAAGGGAGAGGGAAAAGCAGACTCTGTGCTGAGCAGGGAGCCTGACAGCCCGATGACATCTCAGATGCTTAACTGACTGAGCCACCCCAACAGCTCTTAGTTTATCATTTGAATCAGACATTGATCGTGACAAATATGATACATGTCAAAAAAATATAAAAGGCTCTTAGGGCTTTCACTTTAAATTCTCTTCACCTTCATCTAATTCTTCCTACCAGATATATTCCTCTAACTAGGTAAACCTTTATTTTTTTTAAATCATTCACCATATGTTTTTATAAGCTGCCTCAAGTCATTTGTGGAATATGTAGAGTATGGGTAAAAGCCTTTAAAGTTATTGCCTAAACTCAGAAGTGGAAGAGTTTAGGTTTTATGTTAAATAGACACACATACAAAGCTGTATGCCATCTTTTCCTCAAGCAAATGATGTAACCTTTTTATCTAAAATTTGGTTTCCTTTGGTGTAAGAAAAAAAGAGATAAAACCTATTTTTTAGGGTTGATGTGAGAAATAAATTAATCAACAATGTGGTAAACAGTGCTCACCACAGTGTTTAAATATGTAATGGTGTACAACAAATATACTTTTTAGAAAAACTAAATTAAAACTTCTGTGTTGTTTTTAATGTGTATAATATTCTTCTGCTGTTACCAAAAAAAGATGTATTATGTGGCAAGAACGGGATTTTTTTTTTTTAAGATTTTATTTATTTATTTGACAGAGAGAGAGAGATCACAAGTAGGCAGAGAGGCAGGCGGGGGGGGGGGGGGGGCGGAGCAGGCTCCCTGCTGAGCAGAGACCCCCCAATGCGGGGCTTGATCCCAGGACTCTGAGATCATGACCTGAGGCAGAGGCTTAACCCACTGAGCCACCCAGGTGTCTTAAGAATGGGATCTTTTTTTAAAGCTAATTTTTCCTTAAAACTTGCTTATATTTTAGGTTGAATTTTTGGGAGAAGAAGGAACTGGCTTGGGCCCTACATTAGAGTTTTATGCTCTGGTGGCAGCAGAATTCCAGAGAACTGATCTGGGAGCTTGGCTTTGTGATGATAACTTTCCAGATGATGAATCTCGTCATGTAAGATTTTTTTCCCATTTTGTGATTACTTGTGATTCTTCTCTTACTATTAAAAATAGGTTATGCTTTCAGAATTTAAGCCAGGTTTGCTGACTCTCTTTTTATTATTGATTACTCCTGATGCTATTAAAATGTTTTTTCAGTCATCAAAAGCTATTTAATAAAAGGCGTATATATATAAATACTTCAACAAAATTGATAAAGATGTTCAATATTTATGCATCTTTCATCTAATTTTATTTGTATTTCTCCCTCTAAAACACTAGGTTGATCTTGGAGGTGGACTGAAACCTCCCGGATACTATGTGCAGAGATCATGTGGACTGTTCACAGCACCATTTCCACAAGACAGTGATGAGCTTGAAAGGATCACAAAACTCTTTCATTTCCTTGGAATTTTCTTGGCCAAATGCATTCAAGACAATAGACTTGTGGACTTACCTATTTCTAAACCTTTCTTTAAACTTATGTGTATGGGTGACATTAAAAGCAATATGAGTAAGTTAATTTATGAGTCACGAGGCGATAGAGACTTGCACTGTACTGAAAGTCAGTCTGAAGCTTCTACAGAAGAAGGTCATGATTCACTCTCAGTAGGAAGCTTTGAAGAGGATTCAAAATCAGAGTTTATTCTAGATCCCCCCAAACCAAAACCCCCAGCGTGGTTTAATGGAATTTTAACTTGGGAAGATTTTGAACTAGTAAATCCACACAGAGCCAGATTTTTAAAAGAAATTAAAGATCTTGCTGTTAAGAGGCGTCAGATTTTAAGCAACAAAGGTCTTTCTGAAGATGAGAAGAACACGAAATTACAGGAACTTGTGCTAAAGAATCCATCAGGTTCTGGGCCTCCACTTAGCATAGAGGATTTAGGGTGAGTTTTTTATATATGTTTGTCAGCCTAATGGTTGAATAAGTTTTAAAGCTTTTGTTTCTTTGTCCCCAGTAATATGCAATGTATGAGTTAAATAGTCTGTTAAGAACAGTAATATGCTGTAGGAAATATTACTGATATGAATCATTGAATAGTTCATATTATAAAGACAACACTCAGAATACCAGAACATAGTGTATTAATCATCACGTCTCTGGAAGATTATCTGATTTATCAAATATGATTAATTTATATATTTATATGAAAGTCCAAAGCCAAAGACATTCTGAGAAATCATGACTAGTTAATATAGATAGTGTACTTGGGAATGCTCAAAATAGTTTGTATGTAGGCCTTATGCCTGATGGCTTAGCTAACTCAGATGCTACACATCTATTGATAAAACTCTGTTAATTTGTATACATGTAATTATTATACTCTTAGTATGTTTTACTATGATTTTTGGGTTGGCTGAAAGTCTTGCTTTCTTCTTTTAATGGCTAATTTTGAGAAGTTTTGTTTGATAACTTATATATTCAAGGTTTAATTTCATCTTAGGGACAGAGCATGAATAACTTCAGTGAAGCAATAGTTTTTTCTTGGAGAAAAAAAAAAAGTAAAGTTGTTGCTGTCATAATTTTTTGCAAAAACCCTTACTTTGTTAATTTTGTGCCATGAGATAGAAGTGAAATATGGAAAGGTGGTGGTTTTGTGCAATCTTTGCAAAGATTTACCAGCTTTGGTAATGGTTGTCCTAATAGTATTTGTGCACAGGGTTTTTGCATTCAAAAGGGGCCTCATGGAGTGGGTGTCTCAGTCGTTAAGTGTCTGTCTTAGGCTCAGGTCATGATCTCAGGGTCCTGGGATGGAGCCCTGCATCCCCTGCATCCGGGCTCCCTGCTCAGTGGGAAGCCTGCTTCTCCCTCTTCCACTCCCCCTGCTTGTGTTCTCTCTCTCGCTATGTCTCTCTCTGTCAAATAAATAAAATCTTAAAAAAAAAAAAAAAGGTTAAAAAAAAAAGGGGGGGCCTCATACTTAACATCTAAGCTGGTATACTGTTTTTGTTGGAAGGGTAGGGGGGATGGGTTTTCATGGTTTGGGCAGCAATATTTTATTTATTTTTTTAAGTTTTTTTTTTTTTTAATTTGAGAGAGAAAGCATGAGCAGAGGGAGGGGAAGAGGGAGAAGCAGACTCCCCACTGAGCAGGGACACTCCCCAACCCCCCCCCCATGCAGGGCTCCATCCCAGGACCCCGGGGTGATGACCTGAGCCGAAGACAGATGCTGAACTGGCTGAGCCACCCAGAGGTCCCTTTGGCAGCAGTGTTTTAAAAATTAAACACCAACAGTAGCTGAATGTTAATCCACTCCTTTTTGTCTTCCAAGTTTAAATTTCCAGTTTTGCCCTTCCTCAAGAATATATGGTTTTACAGCTGTGGATCTCAAGCCAAGTGGGGAAGATGAGGTAATAAAAATTTTGTTTTTGATATAGTGGTAAGTTCAGAACATCTTCTTAATGAGGCCAGTTGTAGTGGGCGGTGCTGAAATATTCCTAGATATTAACAACAATGTTGGCAAATTTTCCTTTGTAGATGATAACAATGGATAATGCAGAAGAATATGTGGATTTGATGTTTGACTTTTGTATGCATACGGGTATTCAGAAACAGATGGAAGCCTTTAGAGGTAATTTTTTGGGCTCTGTAGCTTAATTTTTTCTCCTTTTATTTTGAGATTTGAAATTGAGGCATTTCTCTTGTCAAGAATTGCAGGTCATCTCTAGATTTGCCCTCTAGTTTTCTGTCTTCCAGATAGTAAGCCCAACAGAGTACCTGGAACAGATGGGAACATTCTCCATCTGTAGTATACCCTCAGCTTGCTCTTGCTGAGTAATGGGGGACTCCCTTTTAGCCTCCATTTCTTCATATGTATGCATACTTCACACATTGCATGATCAGGATGAATTAAACCAAGTGAGAACCTAAGTTCTTCAGGTGAAAATTGAAGCAAAATATATTAGACTGTTCATCACAAACTAGTTTTGAAAATCAGGATATAGCATTGGCTCGCCTTGTATGACACAAAGAGTGGGTTAAGAAATTAATAGAATTTGGCTACTGACCATAGTGACTGAATATCTTTGTTCACATTTACAGTATTAAGCTTAATTTCTGTACTTAAAAGCTTAGCTTGATTTCAAGCTATTTTATTTATATTTGTTTTTCCAAGCATTTATTAATATTTTATTCATATTATGTCCATTTAGTCCATATTAGCTATTTTGATTGGAAATTTGGTTTTTTGACATTGTAACTTAGAAATTGAGTTGTGTATTTTCTTGTTTTTGGTTTTTTGCTGTGTATGATGTAGATGGGTTTAACAAAGTTTTTCCAATGGAGAAATTAAGTTCCTTCAGCCACGAAGAAGTCCAGATGATTCTTTGTGGAAACCAGTCACCGTCCTGGGCAGCAGAGGATATTATTAATTATACTGAACCTAAGTTAGGTTATACACGTGACAGGTATGTATTGGTTATTTTGTAAGATCCACAAAATAGTTTATGTCCCAAAATCAAATGGTAGATTCTCTAAAGAACTATGACTTAGTGAAATGAGAAAGCAGTTTTCATATCCATTGATAAGGCTGAGTTTATATGAAAAGACAACTGAGTCTTTGTTGATGTTAAGATTCTATTTTAATTGTTCACTATTTAAAAAATAGGGTAAGTTGTAAACCCTTAGGCTTCTTTTTTTTTAAGATTTTATTTATTTGAGAGAGAGAGAGCACTAGCGGTGGGGGAAGAGGCAGAGGAAGAAGCAGACTCCCCACTGAGCAGGGAGCCTGACATGAGGCTCAATCCCAGGATCCCAGGATCATGACATGAGCCAAAGGCAGGCACTTAACTGACTGAGCCACCCAGGTGCCCCATTATAAATTAACCTTTATTTTTAAAAAATTTTGAATAGAATAGAAAATTTCAAATAGGAGGTTGAATAGTTGAAAGAATTCCTATATATTCCTTTACCCAGATTCAACTATACTTAATGTTTCTTTTATATTATCTTTTTATACACACACACACACACACACACACACACACACCCTACATGATATATATGTGTGTGTGTGCTGTTTTTTTCTGAACCATTGCATATATCATGTGCCTTTACTCTATAATAGTGGAGTGTGCATTTTCTGAAAATACAGATATTCTTCCATGTATCCATTTTCACGAGCAAATTCATACTATTAACTAATCCATAGTCCATATTGCAGTTTCACTGATGACACCAGTAATGTCCTTCATAGAACTCTCCTCACCACTACGGCCCTGATAATGGAAATCGCATTTGGTTGTGATAGGTTTTTAATCTGAAGCAGTTCTTCTGCTGTTTTTTTCTTTCATACTACTGATATTTTTATGACTACAGGCCCTATATTACTTCTCTTTTCTTTTTTTTTTTTTAAGATTTTTATTTATTTATTTGACAGAGAGACACAGCTAGAGAAGGAACACAGCAGAGGGAGTGGGAGAGGGAGAAGCAGGCCCCCCACAGAGCAGGGAGCCCAATGCAGGGCCCAATCCCAGGACCCTAGGATCATGACCTAAGCAGAAGGCAGACGCTTAATGACCGAGCCACCCAGGCACCCCTACCTTTCTTTTTGAAAGTTTCTAAAGTAATATAACTGAGAGAATACAGTTGACCTCCAGAGCTGAAAATCCATATATGTTTGACACCCCCAAAAACTTTATTACAAGTAGCCTACTCTTGACCAGCTTTACCGATAATACAGCCAGTACGTATTTTAAATGTATATATACTCTATCCTTACAATAAGTAAATAAGTAAACTGGAAAAAAGAAAATGTTAAGAAACTCATGAAGTGGGGAATGCCTGGGTGGCTCAGTCGGTTAAGCATCTGCCTGGGGTTCAGGTCATGATCCTGGGGATCTGGGATTAAGCCCTCAGTCAGGCTCCTTGATCAGTGGGGAATTTGCATCTCCCTCTGCTTGTGCTCTCCCTCCCTTTCTCTCTTGCTCACTCTCAAATAAATACATAAATCTTAAAAAAAAAAAGTACTAAAAAGAATCATGAGGAAGTACACTTGTGGTAAAATAGCATAATGTGTAAACTTGTTGAATCGCTGTGTGTACACTTGAAATTAATATAACATTGTCAACGATACACAAATAACAAAAAAGAAAATCATGAATTAGAGAAAATATATTTGCAATACTCTACTATATAATTTTTTCCAATAAATACAATAGAGTGGATCTGTGCAGTTCAAATCCCTTGTTGTTCAGGGGTCAACTGCATTATGGATTACTTTAACCTTAACTAACATTTATATGGCTTTTTTTTTTCTTTTTTCTTTTTTTTTTTTAAGATTTATTTATTTATTTATTTGACAGACAGAGATCAGAAGTAGGCAGAGAGGCAGGCAGAGAGAGAGGAAGGGAAGCAGGCTCCCTGCTGAGCAGAGAGCCCGATGCGGGACTCGATCCCAGGACCCTGGGATCATGACCCGAGCCGAAGGCAGCGGCTTAACCCACTGAGCCACCCAGGCGCCCGATATGGCTTTTTTTTCTTAAGTCAACTTTTTATTGAATTGTAATAGAAAGTGCACAAATTGCATGTACACCCTGGAGAATTTTCACCAAAGGAAAACACCTGTGTATTGGTACCTGGAACAAGAAACAACTCAAGAATTCCCCTGCCCATTATATTCTTTTTTAATATTAAATCACTATTTCCATTGATCAATTTTTCTTGCATTTGAACTTTAAAAAATGAAATCATACAGTATATATTTTTTAAGGTCTGGCTTCTTTAACATTATGATTATGAAATTCATCCCTGTTGTGGCATGTAGAAATAGTTTATTTCACTATTAACAAAGATGGATTATTTCAGATCCCCTTTGGTAGTTCAGCAACATTTGGGTGAATTATGCAGGTGCATTTTTAAGTTTTTTTGATTTGCTAGCCTTGTTGCATATTTGATCCCTGTACTCCATCAGTATTTCAGTTCTTAACCATTTCTAAGTACAAGACAATCTTTGCATTTAAAGTAGCTTATATCCACTCATTTCATGCTTAGTCAAGAGTCTCTACATAGTACTCTTCTTCTCACATGTTGATAATTGTTTTTTGGCTTATTGCTTGCTTACAAAGTGGTGGTAGTGTTTTTCATTTAAATCCGCTGTCAGAGCAGTAGAACTCTGTTTTTCTCCTTTTAGCCCTGGTTTCCTGAGGTTCGTGAGGGTTTTGTGTGGCATGTCTTCAGACGAAAGGAAAGCATTCCTGCAGTTTACCACCGGTTGCTCAACTCTTCCCCCAGGTGGACTGGCCAATCTGCATCCCAGGCTCACAGTTGTACGCAAGGTACAGACCTTAGCTAGTGAGGAATCCAAATGTAATTTAGTTACTTCAGGATTGAAAGAAATAAATACTTAAAGTCATGGCCTTCTGCTTTTCACTTTTTCTTTGTAGGTTGATGCTACTGATGCAAGCTACCCATCAGTGAACACCTGTGTGCATTATCTCAAGTTGCCTGAATATTCTTCTGAGGAGATCATGAGAGAGCGCCTGCTAGCTGCTACCATGGAGAAAGGCTTTCATCTCAACTGAGCTTCGAAATGGGACACATCAGAGACTTTTTTAAAATACTAGTGAAGCCTCTTGTATTTGTGTGCAGAGAAGTATATGATCCTCTACGCTAATGACACTTGCCTTTATTTCAACCATTAAGGCTTTAAGAACATGTGGAATAAGTTGGTTAGCTGCTAATGACAAAACAAATCCTTTAACTACCCAGCCAGCAAGTATATAGCACAGAACACTGTGTGTTGCTACAAGGGCTTAGTGACTGGAAAAAGGTGGTCCCTACTTGACTGTTCCAAAGAGCAGCTTCTCAGATCCTCAGTGTTCACTGGTAAATTTCTAACAGTGTATTTGTGTAAAGTTTGTTGTTTCATACTTCATACACTACAGTTGCCATCACTGATCCCCTGTTTTGCTGGCTTTTAAGCTACTTGGTCAAAAATCCTGCTTCCTTAAAACATAGAGAGTTAATGAGCATCTCAAGCTTTTTCTTTTCCTTTTTAATGATGCCTGCACTATCAGAGTATTCTAGTGTTCTCTCTTTTGTTTGGCATATAATCATGCACAGCCTTTTTATTTCTTTGAGGTGGGAGTATATTTTTATTTCCTAAATGCCATACTATAAAGATCAAATTCTTAAGTGTGTTTGTGCAGCTCAAAAGTAAAGATATATTAAGGGGAAAAAAGAAAAAACACTGGTCTAGATGCAAGGCACACTTAAAAGCAAGTTTTACTTTTGGTTGTATTTTCTTTGTATATTATAAACATTTATTTAACTTGTTGCAGTTTGAAGTAAAAAATTTCCAAAATGTATGCTCAACAATAATCATTAAAATGTTTGCAGCGTACAAAACTGTGTCATGTGACTATTTCACTGCAACGAGCAGACCTGAGAGCTTAACCAGATATTTTTTATTTTGAGTCACTGAGATTTAGTTTTTTAAAATTCCTACATTTAGAAATGTATTTTTCTATAGTAAATACACTTAACTGAAACTGGAAAGCTAGAAGAAATATATGTTTCCATGCTTGTGATCCAACTTTTGTGTGCTGTCTTAAAGTATTCTTCAGCTAAGAATGGCCCAGTTATTTGTGTTACTTTTTCAACACCAGGTCTGCTACTTATATTGTACCTGCAGGGATGTGTAAGTCTAAGATCCAAGAATGATTTCTCAATGTTCTGTCAGTGTTAGAAGAGACCACCAGGGATACTGCCATTTCCTGGTTTTGAAGTAGAGCTTCTTCTATTTCCATTTCCCAAATTCCCTTGATGTATCACATCTGTGCCCTTAGGTGAAAGAAATGTCACTAGGCCTGATTTAGCCAAATGGCTTTTTTAGGAGTGAAAAGCATTTTTTGGAATTGCCCATTATTTACCTGTTTAAAAGGTACATTCCCTTTCTACATTAGAAGAGATATCTCCCACTACAGTCAGTCGTTTGAGTACTGTTTTTATTCTCTGCATGAGAATGTTGTACTATGTTATCAGTGGCAGCGTTTAAATAATTCATCTTGTTGTTAGTTTCACAGTTCTCTGTGAGAATAAAAGTTAAAATAAAACATAATAGCAATATTTAAATGTATGACCTATGCTTTAATCTAAAAAATAGTGGTGGTGATTGTCTTAATGAAGTCATGGATGCATGACTAAAACGTCATACTAGTGTTAGAGTTAAAATCCAATTTATGTGCTTAGTATTGCCATTTATCTAAATCTGTAAAATGTCTGTCAATAACCCATCTTTTATGAAGACTAATCTAGCACAGGGCTCAGCAAACGATGGCCTGCTGCTTGCTTTGTATTGCCCAAGTGCTAAATACGGTTATAACATTTTTAAGTGGTTTAAAAAAAGCCAAAGAAGAATAATATTTTATGATGTGGAAATTTTATGAAATTCAAACTTCAGTGTCCATAAATAAATAAAGTTTTGTTAGAACACAGCCATGTTCATTCCTTTACGTATTTATCTGTGGCTGTTTTTACACTACAGTGGCAGAACTAAGTGTTTACAGCAGTGACCTTATGGCCCATGAAGCCTAAAGTATTTACTGTCTGGCTCTTTACAGAAGAGGTTTGCTGAATCCTGGTCTAGCACATCGCTGTAGCAGGTAAAATTGATGAGTCTTATACATTCAGTAAATGAAATGTCAGGAGTCTTCAAGATAAAGCTGACCAATCTGAGGCATAAATTTCTTGAGAGTGAAAATCAAAGCTGTTCATCACGGTTCAGCAATAAATTTGAAGGGAAATGATGACACAGCCTAGAAGAACAGATAGTCCTATTACAGTTCACTTTGCATGTGTCAAGTGTTAGGTAACATCTGCTAGGGTCTCCACATATATTAGGTTCTTCAGCTTTCTTTCCTTTGGTATCTACCTAGTATTTTTTTTTTTTAATTGTTATTCTCTAAAGGTACGAAAATCTGTGCCAAGATGTTATCCAAGTGCTATTTTGGTGTGACCTGAAAATTAATTTTGTTCACTCCCTAGTTACTTCTGGTGTACCAGTTTCAGCAGTTACCTGAATGTGCTGCTGATTCAGTGCCTACCAACTAGGACAGTGTTGCCCAACTATGTCTTAGAAAGACCTCCAGAGCACTTAAATCTAGACTGGGCTTTCCCCACACCGTGGCTACTTAAGGCAAAGGGAGGTCTATACATGTGTACCATTTGCCGTTCTGGCGGTCAGAAACCTGCCTTCTGCCTTTCTGAATGAGTCCAAAACAACTTAGGTTTGCTTTTAGAATCCATTATTGACTGGTTGCCTGGCTCTTTATAGATGTAAACTTAGAATACATAAATAGATTTTTAGAAAAAAAGATTTAAAAGAAATCCTTCCCTCACCCCCCACATATAAAAGAAAGAAAAAATAAAAAGCAAACAGTACTGAAAGAATCATCAATTCCTGGAATGTCCATTTATGTCTTCTTTTGGAGGATAGAGTGTTGTAGATGAAAACTTAGAATTCCATAGGATGGTGCAATATCTTAATGTACCAAGACTGTAGTTCTATTGCCTCCATTATATCTTCCTTCCTTCCCAATATGCACATAAAACATGCTTTTACCAAAGATAATTCTGTATGCTTTACTGTTGACTAAAGTAGCAAACGCATCTAGGAACATTTGGAAAGGTCAGGCCATTGCTTTTCTATAGTGACTTAGTTTTCTTTGCTTCAGGACATTCCAAGAGAAGGGGTCGAAGGAATGAGTTAGGGAGGCAGGGGAGAAGGGTTCATATTATGCCAACCTCAAAAGAGATATTCTCTTACATTGTATTTTTAGACTTTGAACTAAAGTAAATTTCACTTACAGATAAGTTTACTAATAAGACAAACCATTTACAACATGGCCTAAAGGATGGTTGTAAGACCGCTCTTTTAATGTGTAACCATTCATTTTTGGTAGTAACATTATAAGTGAATTAATTACATGATGACATTTTAATTGCCAAGTGCAAATAATATGGTTATCAGGCTTTTTAGAAACTGGTAAATGAAATTTAATTCTCAATTTTTATTAGTTACACAATTTTGTAAAGTTTTGACTTAAAACATTTTAAGGAAAAAGAACATTCAGAAAACATTCAAAGTACTATGTGTGTTTAAAATTTTATTGGCTGATAGTTGTCACATGTTCTTCCCATGCTGCTAATCCTGAATTAAACGTGCATAGGGAAGCAGAGAACGAAAAAGTTACCTTCAGAACTCAAAAAAATTTGAACAGGTGGGAAAAAAATGCTTATGTTTAGAAAATAAAACTCGTCGCTTAGTTCAGAGAAAAATTTTTCTTTGTAGACCATATTTTAAAATACAGCTTTGTTTTCCATTTAGGAACTACGGAAAACACCTATTTAAAATGTCTTTGGAAGGACACCCCCTTTTGCAGTGTGCAGTCTTCCACATTTTTTGGGCTACAGATGTAGAGAGGTATTCCCATTTTTACAGGTTGATGTCTGGTAGAGCCTTCTATCATTCAGCTTTCTGACATTTTATCAAGAATGAGTAGAGGGGCAAGAATTCTTGCTCGATTTGTTTCCACAATGCAGCCATTTAACACCATCTCATCCAAAATGATGTGCACTTTATCCAAATTAAACATTATCTAAATTCATATTAAGGAAATTAGTTTGAATTACCAAAAAATGTTAACATGTAACAGTAATAACTTATGACTTAGCCTATCATTTTTTCCCATATAAATTTGTCTAAGCATGAAGTGTATTTGGTGTTTTTTTTTTTTAGACAGAACTTCTGAAATTAGATTTAAGATTGGTGTCCATGTTGGAAATTATTACCTTCACATACACATACACACCTAGTTTCACCTTGGTTAAGCTAACTGGCCAATAGGTACAGAAATAGAATAGCTACTACACCTTTTAGCCAGAGGGAAAGTGATTCTAAGAAGTAGAGAACAAAGCAAGTAACAGTGGCAAGGGCATGACCTGACAAGAACAGTGTTGTCGTCCCAGACACTAATAACATCAACAGTAATAGCCACCATGTTCTAGGCATTGTGTTGAGTGTTTTACATAATTTTTCAGTCTTCTCTACAACCCTACGATATAAATGTTACATATTGTCCTAATTTTACACGGGAGCACATAGGCTCAAAGCCATTGTGCAAAGTCCCATGGCTGATAATTGCCAGAGCTGGAATTTAAGCCCACAGCTTTGGCTCAATGGTTCTACTTCCAGACTTCTCAGGAGGGGCCTGGAGCTACTGAGTATACCCATCCTTAGCCCTCAAACATCCACCCCAAACCAAATGACTTCACAAAACCTCACGTCTTAAGCTATCTCTTCTCTCAGACTAAAGAAAAAAATCATCAAGAGTAGATATGAATGAAGAAAGCAAGGCAATGCTGACTAATTCCCAAGTAGATAAAAATTCTGAAATTCAAGAGAGTTATCTTATATGAATGAACAGTTCTAAAAATACTCGTTTGAGAATTATAAAGCCACATCAGGGTACTGATGTTGCTAGTGGAAAGTTAGTATAGGGCATGGAGGAAGATGAAAATGTTAGCCTATGAGGTCTAGCTAATTGTAAAGAGCTGCTCCCTCCCCCCGGCCCCAGGAGCCCCTTCAGAGAACTTTTCTTTTGTGAAAGGAGAAAGGGAACTAGAATGAGATGATAACAACATTGAGTAATTCTGAATTCTACCCTTTAATAACTTATTTCCATTTCTATGTAAAGAACATGATCCTGGTCTGTTTAAAAACAACAACAGCTGATTGAAACAGATTGTTTCAAATACACAAACTTCAACAAATGAGTGACTTAAATGCACTAGGGAAGTTCATAATTAGTGAATCTTTGTAAAGTGAATCATTACCACCTTTTTTTTTTTTTCAATTATTTCAGACGTTCAAGTCTGTATTGGGTTTGTTTAGTGAAATATGAGGTGTAGAAAATGAGACAACCCTGTGAATGACTTTTAGTTTTCTATTAGGCTCTGCATTAATATCTCATTAAGCTCTGTGCAAATAGTCCTCTAGCAGAATAAACTTTTTCAGGAGCCCATGGGAACTGTCCTTAAATGACCCAGAAAAGAAAAAAAAAAAAAAAAAGCTTTACTCTGATATACCTATTAATAATGTCTTCCAATTATATAGATGATTGCTTTGTCCATGACCAGATGGGACTAGAATATTAGGCTCAATCAGACCCAGAAGCCAGAACTCAGAAGCCAAACAAAGTGCGAATGTCAGCTTGGTACAAAGAAGAGGAGCTGGGGAGCATATGTGGCTACTTGAAACTGGCCTGCAGAACCCTCCCGTCATATTCACTAAGGCAGAATCCCCTGTCTTATTCACTAAGGGCAATGAAAGCCTTAGTGTGTTGAAAATGCCAACTCATCTAAGATGATTTTCTTGGAGAGAGAAGGAGATCTAATTTTAATCTATTTGAACTGGTTCAGGGATTAAGCTACTCTGAAGACTGTGGCAAGTACATGATCTAAAATTCGGGTGTCCCCTTGAGCAAGAGACCAACTGTTTTGAAATTCAGATTAGAATGTGCTGCTAAATCATATCAACCACTGACATCCTCACACTTTAAGGACACGGTCTTCAAGCAAGTCTGAATTTCCTAACATCTTAGAAACATGAGTTGCTCAGTGAGGTCATTCTTGACTGTGGGCATGTGACTGCCTGAGTAGCTGATTCAAACCCTTAATAACCATGTAGCTTTGTGGCATTATAATGGGAAACCACAGACCAAATCCAATGTGAGACAAACTCCTGAAAGCTGATTTCCCCCCCTGGAATCATGTGACTCCTTTAAAATAAGAATCCAGCTGTTGTTTACATCCTGATTTGGTTTATAAACAACTTATACAATAGTAATGGCATTTGGGTTACATGTCAGGGACCAAAAAGATGCCCAGGCAAAGCCCCATGGCAGTAAATAGGCAAACATGCTTCAACCCTGACATCTGGAATAGAATGAAGCAAGAAAGGTCCAGGCTATTGGTCTGTTAATATGGTAAGCTGAGAATGACCATTTCAATAACCTCTGGGTTATACTGAACTTGACTGACTTAAAGATCCTTAAGGCAACTTGGGCACCCTAAAGTTGGAATTGATATGAACTACAGACAGCCTCCCGAAAAGCAGAATCAGAAAACCCCATTTTCTCTCAATCCCGAAACCCAAGAGCCTTTCTGAATTGCTACGTAATGTGGATTGAAGCTGAACATCTTAGGACCCCAGTAATATTAGTGCCACTTGAAACCAATCTTTTAATTAAATATTATTAATATAAATATAACAAATATATATAAATAATATAAATTAATATAATTAAATATTGGTGCCACTTGAAACCAATCTTTTAATTAAAGAGCTTGAAATGTTTCTGGTTCCTATATTGGCATTTTGGTCTCTGGATCATAAGTCACTTTTTCAATATGGTATTTCAATACCATTGTGGTGGTCTACTTATCCTTTAATAAGAGAAAATTGAGCAGCATACATTCGAATGGGATCTGAAAAGCAACTGGCAGGCAGAGCCCAGCCTAGAAACTAAAATCTCTAACTCAAGATTTTGGTCTCAGGTCCCTCGTCTTCTTTTTTGATTTTTCTTTCTTTAAGATCCTACCTAAGCAAAGTTCTTGATAAACTAAGTGGGGTGGGGAAAAATTTGCTCTTGTATTTATACTTTAATTAATATAATTTGCCACGAAATTAGATAAACTGTGTCTATCTACTTTGTGTTCACATTTCCCACAGAAAACTGAATACTCCTATATAGAAGACTATCCTCATGAAGACTGTGCACGGTCCTTGGTATACTCTCCTTGTAAGATAGTCTGCTGTCCACTTTTAGGCTTGGTATTGTCCCTTCTTAATGAGGTCACTGAAAAGGAGTTAATCTTTTTTTTTTTTTTAATGGGTTTTTCCTTAAAGGTCCATTCATATTCTGAGAGCAATAAGACTGTCAGGTGTAATTTTTTTTAAAGTTTTTATGTAAACTAAATCTATATTTATGAAAGCATTATAAAATATAATGAAGTGAAATAATTATGAAAGCATTGGGTCAGGTGAGCCTGTCACTTTCTCTGTTGTATCTCTCCTAAACTCTGTTGTGCCTCCTGACTTGGCTGTCACCATTCCTGAGTAAAAAAAACAGAACTTGGAAGCATGGAGCGAAAGGAGCAGGGGTAAGGCAGAGGGACCTGGTAGGAAGGGGTAGGAACAGATGCATATGGCATCTACAGGACATAGTTCAAGGAAATACCAAGGCAGCAAAGGCCAGTGAGAATCAGGGAAGCCCGGAAGGCAGAACTGTTCAACCTAGAACTTTAACATCCCTTTCCCAGGTAAATGGCTGACTCCCTCAGGGGCTGTTCATAATTTTGAGACTCTTTACTCTTGACAGCACTGACTGAAGTTATCCTGAGATGGTTTTGGCCCCCTTGCTTCTCAGTACCCGCCCTTCCCAAAGACTGGACAAGCTACATGGGCCAGCTCTCACCCCTTGCAGCCCTGCTCTCAGAAAAAGGTGTTCAGAAATTACTACAAGCAGGGGTGGCTTAGTTGGTTGGGTGTTGACTCTTGATCTCAGCTCAGGTCTTGATCTCAGGGTCATGAGTTCAAGCCCTGCACTGGGGTCCACGATGGGAGTGGAGCCTATTTGAAAAAAAGAAATTAAATGATATGTGAACTCCACTTTTGTAGAATATGCTCTTATTAAGACATTCAGATACTCTCATCATATCTGACGCCTCCTTTTCTAATGTTTCTTCAAAACTTCTTTCCTACTTTAGGAATAATTTTGACAACACCAAGAGAGCACAGGGACAGGCACTTTACAAATGTTTTGTTAGGAACTAAATTGCCACAATCTACTCCAGATAACACATTTTTAAAAAAATGTGTCAAATTAAATCTTCTTATTATTTTTTGAAGATTTTATTTATTTCTTTGACAGAGAGCAGAAACAAGGGGAGCAGCAGGCAGAAGAGAGAAGCAGGCTGCCTGCTGAGCAGGGATTCCAATATGGGGCTCGATCCCAGGACCCTGGGATCATGACCTGAGCCAAAGGCAGACACTTAACCTCTGAGCCATCCAGGTACCCCTATATCTAATTTTATAGCCCTGGAAACCCAGAGACTGGTACCAGTTCTGCCCCAAACTACCTCTGTCACTTAGGACAGTCATAGAACCCCTTTGGGCTTCAGCCTTTTCATCTAAAAAATGAGGTTTTTAACCTGATGATGGTAGAGTTTTCTTCTAGCTCCAAAGTACTCAAATCCTAGGACTCTAAAAGTAACTGTCAGGGAGAGGGGAGCTAGTTTACTTCTACCTGACATTATCAAGTCATTGCTGTTATTACCTCAGCAATTCCATGAGGTATTCCATCATACCTCATAAGAAATCCTTTGGTAATGACTTAATTATCGTGACCTTTCTGAGAGAACATGGAGACAATTTCAGTTTATTTAGAAGCTACTGCTTTAGTGTTGGATGGCTTCCTTGGAGAGATTCTTTGTTCTTCTTGCCAGTATTTCCCTAGCCCCTAGTCGAACAAGTACTTTGGTGATTTCTCATTAAGTCAGTGTGAAGTTAGCTCCTATTCAGAGAAGACCTATTCTGGTTTCTGGACCTTAAGGTGTTTGGGATTTTAGGAAAGTAATGACAGAAGGAGAGGCTGATGCCCCACAGTGGGCTCTGGGTCCTGCTCAGGGCCTGAGTGCAAATCTCAGTGGTGCTGAATACTGTTGCCTGGGTGCCTCTGTCCCTCCAGAGAGCACCATGGAAGACAGCTAGCTGAGTCACAGAGGGCAAGCAGCAACGGAAGCCCTTCTTTCTCCCCCATCTTCAACTACAATAAAGAGGTACTTCCACATCACCCATGTGAGCTTTAACGTTCTAGAATTAATTGCTCAGGCTTTTGGGTTTTAAGGACTTAGAAAATGAAAACATGAATGTTCTAAAGATTCTATTTATGTTCCAAAGAATCTATTTAAAAGATTTCTAGAATGTTTTAAATGAATGTTTTAAAAGAATTCTAGAATATTTTAAAAGAATGTCCTAAAGAATCTATTTAAAAGATTTTGGGAAATGCCGGGATGGCTCAGGTGGTTACGTGACTCCTTTTGGCTCAGGTCATGATCCCATGGTACTGGGACTGAGTCCGGCATGGGGTTCCCTGCTCAGTGAGGCGCCTGCTTCTCCCTCTGCCCCTCCTTCCTGCTCACGGCCTCTCTCAGGCAAATAAATAAATAAAAGCTTTAAAAAAATGATTTTGGAATCAGAGAAAACATTCTGGATTCTAGGCCTACCCTATATTTGTGGGGTAGGTGGCTATGGAATATAAAGAGGAGTTCCAGCCTGCTCCTCATTATTTTTCCCCATGTGTGTATGTGGGTTACCATCCCAGGCTCTCTGTCATTCCTGTCCCCAGTCATGGGGAGAGGTCTATACAAGCCCTACCTAGCAACAGGCCCTGGTATATGGGCACCCCATGAGTTCGGGGGACCAGATAGCTGGAGGATGGTCAAGAAGTAGACTGGGGCCCTGCAGGCTCTGGATAAGCATCTTCATCCCATGGAGAGGGATGCTGCTGAAGGAAAGCCAGGTGGGGGTCCCTAAGGCCCATGGCCCAGGAAAGGGATCCTGAGTGTCCAAATCTAAACATAGTATTGCTGGATTCCACTCTAGCCCAAATAAACTGAGTCTTTAAGCCACTTTAAAGGCACCAAATACCAAAAACGTAGTTAAGGTTTTCTATACATTCATACATTAGTAGGTGTGCCCTGAACTGAGGAGGAGATGGACATCTCCCCCATAGCACCATTCACGGGCGCCATTCCCCTATTTACCAGAGGGGGTGGAGACAGTGCCTTTGAATTATGAATTATCTGGAGAATTCAGCAAATCTGGGGTTACAGAACTGAACACATACATTTTGGGAAGCTCACTAGTTGATTCCTAAAAACCATTTTAATTCATGGAATTTGAAGTCTCTGGGTTTTTAAATTATTTATTTTTAAGATTTTATTTATTTATTTGACAGAGATCACAAGTAGGCAGAGAAGCAGGCGGGGGGTGGGGTGGGAAGCAGGCTTCCCGCTGAGCAGAGAGCCCAACACGGGGCTTGATCCTAGGACTCTGAGACCATGACCTGAACCGAAAGCAGAGACTCAAACCACTAAGCCACCCAGGCGCCCCCTGGGCTTTTTTTAGATTTTAAAAAATTATTATTTTAAGTACAATCTACTCCCCAACACAGGGCTCAAACTCATGATCTCAAGATCAAGAGTCCCATGCTCTACCGACTGAGCCAGCCAGGAGCCCCCAGAACTTGAAATCTTAAGTCTACTAAAGGATGTACTAGGGCAAACTTTCTCTATAGAAGCAGGGCCTCAGGAGTCCTCACGCCACATTTCAGCCCAGTGGGTAAAGGAGAATGTGAAGAGTGCGCAGGAACTTATGCACGGCAGATGAATGATTTAGGTCACTGACACGCCCGGCCCCAAGGGTCTGCCCCACCTGACACCAACTGCAACACCGAGTTGCCACTTAGTAGAAGCGTTTTCAAGAAGCCAGAATTTCTGTCCTAATTTCTTGTACTTGGGTCATTCCTCTCTCCTTTCCTTCCTTCCTTTCTTCCTCCCTCCCTTCTTTCCTGCCCCCCTCCCTCCCTCTCTCTCTTTCTTTCTTTCTTTAGATTTATTTATTTATTCTAGAGAGAGAGAGAGCAAGAGTGCCAGGGGAGGGGCAGAGTGAGAGAGAGATGGGAAGCAGACTCCCTGCTCAGTGCAGAACCCAGTGCAATGTGGGGCTCAGGGCTCGATCCCAGAAACCTAACATCATGACCTGAGCTGAAACTAAGAGTCAGACACTTAACCAACTGAGCCACCCAGGCGTCCCAGGTCATTTCTTTTTAAAATGCCATCTGTCTTGTTCTGTGATGTAGGTCTTACTAACAGTAGAATAAGCCCCTTCTAACCACTTGCATATAAATGGTTCATTTTATTTCTCAAAGTTTAATCACGTGGACTCTGGAAAGCTGCCCCATTCTTAGAATGCTTCAGGGGAATGAAGCTTCTGGAGAAAAAGATGGCAAGTAAAGGACTTCTTGGGAATTCTACAGGGTTTTGCCTTCCATCTTCCTGGGGCTGCACCAAAGCCAAGCCTTAAAGTGCGTCTATTCCATGTGGGTGGACAAGGGAGGCTTTCTGAAGCCTGAGCAAACACAAAGATAGGTGTTGTGAGTGTTGGGAGAACCAGCTCTAGGTTACAATTCTATCAGCTGCCTGTTTTCAGACTTTCATGGCTGAAGGAAGCTTTCCTGGCCAAGCAGCCCTGACCCATGTTAGCTGCTCAGCAATGCTGGGGTCATGCTCCCAGGGCAGTGATGTGGAGCATCTTCGGCCCTACACAGAGGGGGCAGGAAACTGAGGCTGCACCTCTAAAAGGCTCTCATCTTACTGTTATGAAATTGGTGTGGAGAGGTCCTTCCCAGACATGTGATAGAAAGAACTATGTATGAGGCAGAGTAAAGGCGTGGGTTTTAATTGGATTGTTTTCAGATGGCTAAGGGTGGAAACCTTTTAAGAATGTTAATAGAAGAGAGGGTACCCCATAGCCTACCTGCCCGGCTACCTGCTTCACTTTTAGGCCACTGGAGGTCCACGTGAAACTATGCCTTGAGCAAAGGCTTACACTTCCAGCTCTGGGCAGATTCAGTTCCCTTCTCTAAATGATGCAAAATTCCTAATCTGTCGGGTGGATACACCTAAGTAATTTCGAAGGACAGTAAATATGCAAATTAGTCAGAGGTACACCTGAAACTAACACAGTTTGTTAATTGTACTTCAATTAAAAAAAATTGAGTTAGAAGAAAAATAGAGAGGAAGGGAAGGCAAAAATGAAACTAAGTAAAATAAAGGGAGAAGGTACAAACTGTGTGCCTTGGTGTGGAAATTAAATTTGAATAAGAAAGCTGGAGCTCAGGACATCTGACTGGCTCAGTCTGAAGAGCATGGGACTCCTCTTGTGAGTTTGAGTCCCACGCTGGGTGTGGAGATTACTTAAAAATAAAACCTAAAAAAAAAAAAAAAAAGAATGCTAGAGATCATGATTTGGACCTATGCTATACACCAGAGGGCTCTAAAGACAAGCCCGTCTCTACTTTTTTTTTTTTTTAAGATTTTATTCATTTGACAGAGAGAGAGAGATCACAAGTAGGCAGAGAGGCAGGCAGAGAGAGAGAGGGGAGGAAGCAGGCAGGACCCAGAGATCATGACCTGAGCCGAAGGCAGAGGCTTTAACGCACTGACCCACCCAGGCGCCCCCTGTCTCTACTTCTAATAAACATTTAATCAATATGTAAGATACATCAATACAACTAGTTCAGCTATAATACATACCCTGTTATATCTGCTTCTCTGAACTTCTAGACTAGTTAGAGTCTCTTTTCCTGTTCCAGGTGTAAGGTAACTCAGCTCAGTTACCTAGAGTCATGGCAACATCAAATATTAAGGCTGAGAGGGTGTTAAAGCTCTTCTAGACTAATCCTATTATTTTGAGATGAAGGGTTTATGCGTCTTGTCCAACGCCTACAGTTTGTGGCAGGTTCAAAAGCAGAATTTGGGTTTCTGTACTCCTGGTGAAGTATCTAACAGCTTTTCCTATCTTCCTGATGACTTTTTAAGTCCAAAGGCATTTTTCTTATTCCCCTGTACAAGAAGAGGAGATCTATTCTGAACTGCTTTAAAAGGTTTAGTTAAAATGGAATATAACATGCTGAATAAAAATACCCCTTGATATACAGACTTGGACGTCCTAGGTCAAAGGGATCATAGATTTAGGTCACTCACCACTAGAGGGCACTCATATTTTCCCAGTTAATTTAAAGAGGCTGCCAGATACAGCCTGGAAACGGAGTTTATCAATGTGATGACATTTTCTATCAAGAGTAAAAGCTAAATGGCCCTTTCCCCCAGATGTACTGATGTCTAATGTATATATATGTCTATAGAAACCTGTTATAATGTATTTGTTATATTTGTTACTATTTTAGATTTAAGCCAGATGTTTTCACAAAGGACTCTTTCATTATTGCTTTCAAGCAGATTTTTGAAGTAAAAATTAACTTAAAATTCAACTTGCCTCCAGAGCATTCATGAAAAACCCAGAGGCCCCTGCCAAAATCCACAGGCCTACAGTATTTGAAGCAAAAACTGTTTGGGGCGGGGTGGGGGGGGGACCTTGCATACTTTGATTTAAAAGGGTTAAGAAAGGGCGCCTGGGTGGCTCAGTGGGTTGAGCCTCTGCCTTCGGCTCAGGTCATGATCCCAGGGTCCTGGGATGGAGCCCCCCCCATCAGGCTCTCTTCTTCATAGGGAGCCTGCTTCCCCCTCTCTGCCTGCCTCTCTGCCTACTTGTGATCTCTCTGTCAAATAAATAAATAAAATCTATTTAAAATAAATAAATAAATAAAAGGGTTAAGAAAGAAAAGAAAAATAGAGCTTTCTCTGCTATTAAAGTAAATGTATACAAGCCAGGCAATTATTTAACCCTCCAGTGTATCATCACTGAAGGCTTTATTCTGATGATGTGAGAGACTTCTGGAGATTTAGACCTGGAGCCATGAAAATCCATCCTCTAGGAGGACCAAGGACTTTCTAGCTGTGTTACTCAAATTCTGTAAAGGTCTATTCTATATACTTAAAAGAAGTTACATTGTTAGACCAGTTATTATCAACTACGACCACAGCATTGCCCTGTCTGAAACATATAAGAATCATCTTTGTGAAAAAGGGCAAAGGGTGAAAAAAAGAAAAGGGTGTTTCTGCAAAGCTCCTGCACCTCTGACTGTTGATGGATAATTAGCATTCTGGGTTCTGGATTCTGCTGCATCCTTTTCCTGGCCCGTGGCACTTACCTGATTGGGACTAGCCTGTGCTTTGCCAAGTACTGAGGAAAACCTGGCTCACAGCTTTGAAAAAGGATACATCTAGTTCACTCTGGAAAAGAGAAAAAAGTACAAGGATGAGAATGAGACACTGGGCCACATGCGCTTAGCAGAGCTAGCAGATGCTCTGGCCGCAAGTTTGGGAGCAGGTTGGGGAAATGGGTCTGGCCATACAAAGCTGAGCAGGAAGGCTCTGAGTTGAGGACTGTGCTATCTATCTATTTATCTATTTATTTATTTATTTGAGATTTATTTATGAGAGAGAGAGAGAGCACACGCATGCGTGTGTACACATGAGTGGGGGAGGGGCAGAGGGAGAGAGTCTCAAGCAGACTCTGCACTGAGTGTGGAGCCTGATGCGGACTTGATCTCATGACCCTGAGATCACGACCTGAGCCAAAACCAAGAGTCAGATGCTTAATCCACTGTGCCACCCAGGCACCCCCTGGACGGTGCTTCTTAAAATAAATAAATAAATAAATAAATAAATAAATAAATAAATAAATAGGTTGTGGTCTGGGAGAATTTTGCCAACAAGAACAATTCATTCTTCGAACATAGAGGAAATAGACTACTTCAGCCTTTACAGATGATAGCTCATTTGATACATGTATCAAAAACCTTAATAATATGCATGTCCTTTGAATCCATCAATTGTACTTCTGTAAGTTTATCCTGAGGAAATAATTAGGTAACAGCACAACAATGTGTGATAGGATGTTCAGGGTAATGTTTATAGAAGTAAATCACTGAAAACAAGCTACGAATCTATCAAGGGGGGACTACTTAAATCAATTATTGCAGATCCACAAATGAGGCTATAGGTATGTAAGTACTACCCTGTTAAGTAAAAAAGCAAGTGATAACATGACATATACAGTATTATCCCAAGGATATATGTACATGTAGAGAAATATGCAGACATAGTTAGATACAGACAGATACATGGAGTCTAAAAAGAAATAAACCTAATAGAATGTGTCGGTAAGTCATGGGCTTACTCATGATCTTCTCCCCTTTCATTTTGCTTATATGTGTTTTTAGTTGTTTTCAATGATCAGAGATGTTTACAGCATTTAAAAAAATCATAGAGGGAGAAATAGTAAACAGAGTTAAATTCATATCTGAAAGGACTCAAGATTTGTCAAGTGAAGCAGTGACGACCCCACCCTCAATAGCAGCCGTCCTCTCTTGCGAAATGGCCCCCCAGGGAAGCAAACTGGGTTGGCTTTTTGTTTTGAAATGTGATCTCGAGATGCTTCTTGCAGCCCAGACAGCATGAGACTGATCTCCAAATTTAAGATTTGGAAACTAAGATTAAAAATAGTCTCAGGGACGCCTAGGTGGCTCAATTGGTTGGACGACTGCCTTCGGCTCAGGTCATGATCCCGGAGTCCCAGGATCGAGTCCCACATCGGGCTCCCAGCTCCACGGGGAGTCTGCTTCTCTCTCTGACCTTCTCCTTGCTCATGCTCTCTCTCACTGTCTCTCTCTCAAATAAATAAATAAAATCTTAAAAAAAATAAATAAATAAATAAAAATAAAAATAGTCTCAGAAAGAATGTTTAAAACTCACTAACCCCAAAATAAGTCTTAGATGACAAGGCATCCTCTGAGTGGGACAGATTCTATTTTCTTGCCCATAGTACTCTCTTCCCTCCTCTTGTCTCTTCTTTTTGCTGCTGTGATCCTAAATGGAGCCATCTCACAGTACTGTTGGAGTCCTGTGTAGTTACTAGTTTAAATTAAATTCTAATCTTTATTTCTGTGGTTTATGTGGTCACTGACTCTCTCCCCAGAATTACAGCAAGAATTCAGCAACCAGCTATTTATTCTCAGTCACCAAATATAATAATAATTTTAAAAATCTTAGCACTGGTGGGGACGCCTGGGTGGCTCAGTTGGTTAAGCAGCTGCCTTCGGCTCAGGTCATGATCCCGGCATCCTGGGATCGAGTCCCACATCGGGCTCCTTGCTCGGCAGGGATCCTGCTTCTCCCTCTGCCTCTGCCTACCACTCTGTCTACCTGTGCTTGCTTTCTCCCTCTCTCTCTCTGACCAAAAAAAAAAAAAAAAAAAAAAAACCAAAAAAAAAAACAAAAACAAAAAACTAAAAATCTTAGCACTGGTAATGCTTGTACTCACTCATGATTATCCCAGGTTTAAAATATTGCTTTTTTGGGAAGTGGTATTTTTCTTGATAGGTATTCCTTTAAAATGGCTAATCATGTCCAGCTCTGAATCACAGACACTGACTTGCAAACCAGTCTGTCTTAAGAGAGCAGTCCCTGTGATTAAGCAGGAGCCAAAGCTATACTGTCTAATACGATGACCACCAGCATCATTTGGTGAATCGAATGAATTGAGATTAAATTCCTCATTCCTCTATACTAATATATACTAGTATAAATTCCTTTATACTAATCAGGTTTCCAGTTTTGAAAAAACCACATGTAGCTAGTGCCTACTGCACTGGATGGTACAGGTACAGAACATTTCTATGGTGACAGAATATTCTACTGGACAGTGCTGACTTGTGGTACTCTCTCCAAGCTATTAATACAAAGATGGAGTTTAAAGCCAGCCTTACTGTCCCCTGGCCCCTCAAGGCCAGTCTCTGGAATGGCCTGACTCCCCCACCTCTTCCAGCTTCAGAGGGCACTAATTCCATCCTAGCGAGATACACAACCATCTCTCAGGCCACAGGGCAGCTTCCTAGCTTTCCTCATGCATTAAGTAGTGGGTATCCGATCTAAGTACACATCCAAATCATCCACAAGGCTTGTTAAAACACAGACTACTGAACCTCCACTCAGACTTTCTGATCCAGTAGTCTGGGATGGGCCCACAATTTGGATTTTTAACAAGTTCCCAGGTGATGTTTATATTGCTGGTCCAGGAACCACACTTGGAGAAGCATTGCACTAAAGCAATGAAGACATGCTAGTGGATGGTCCCATGCAGAAGGAGTGTGCCAAATTTTACTTTACTTCATGTATTAGGACTTAGGCTGAAGATATAACTTCTTTTTTTCCCCCCCCAAAGATTTTACTTATTTATTTGACAGAGAGAAAGTGGGAGAGAGTATAAGCAGAAGGAGTGGCAGAGAGAAAGGGAGAGCAGGCTTCCCACTGAGGAGGGAGCCTGATGTGGGGCTCAATCCTAGGACCCCCGGATCATGACCTGAGCCAAAGGTAGATGCTTAAACGAGTGAGCTACCCAGGCGCCCTTCAAGATATAACTTCTTAACATGAGTTTTGTCCTTAGTAGATTTCGGTTCACTCAATATTACTAACGATAGACCAGATTCCACTCACTGTCTCAGGAAAAAGCAGCTTGAAATAGTTCCCTCCTAATCCTTTTATTTAAAAGCAAAATAACAACAACAAAAAAAATCCTTTTTATTTAAAAGCAAAACAAAAGAACCAAAACAACTTTGAAAACTCAGTTTGTGCCACTACTACCTCTCAAGAATGTCTAACCAAGGCTCAGGAAGGCCTATGGGAGCAGAGTAAAACATCTTCACTGATTCTTTTTTAAAAGAATATTGGAGGGGCGCCTGGGTGGCTCAGTGGGTCAAAGCCTCTGCCTTCGGCTCAGGTCATGATCCTAGGGTCCTGGGATCAAGACTCGAGTTGGGCTCTCTGCTCAGTTGGAGAGTCTGCTCCCCCCCCGCACCCCGCCTGCCTCTCTGCCTACTTGTAATCTCTGTCTGTCAAATAAATAAATAAAATCTTTAAAAAAAAAACAAACTATCATGATTCAAAGAACACTGTCAGGAAAGTGAAAATTTCTCTCACTGAATGAGAGAAAATATTTTCAAATCATATCTGATAGGTATTTGTACTTGTATTCAATTAGTTCAATCAAAGATATTTTTCTACTCAATCAATTCAAAGATATCTGTATTCAGAATATATAAAGAACTCTTACAACTCATCAATAAATAAATAATGCAACTGAAAAAAATGGACAAAGGATTTGAAAAGACATTTCTCCAAAGAAGATACACAAATGGCCAATAAACACATGAAAAGATGCTCAATATTTGTTATCCATTAATGAAATGCAAATCAAAACCACAACTGGCACCTGTACTACTTCATACCCACTAGAATGGCTATAACCAGAAAGACATAGTAAAAAGTTTTGCCAAGACCATGGAGAGATTAGAACCCTCAAATACTGCTGATGAGAACTGATATCATGCAGCCACTCTGGAAAAACAGTTCCGTAGTGCATCAAAATGTTAAGCATGGAGTTACCACATCACCTAGCAGTTCTACTCCTAGGTATATTCTACCCAAGAAAACAAAATATGATGCCACACAAGAATGTTTATACAAACGTTCCAAGCTGCCTTATTCATAATAGCCAAAAGGTATCACTAACCCAAATGTCCATCAACTAATGAAAAGGTAAACAACATGTGGTATAACCACTTAGCAGAATATAATTTGGCAATAAAATTATTGCCAAATAATTGGCCGGCCCTCCTGCCGTTCCCGCCCCAAGCCCAGCTTCTGCCCCGGCACGGTATGGTCCAATGATCCGAATCTGAGGACGCCTGCGGCTGCCCGGGGACATCGAGCCTCATCTCCCGGCCGCAGCCAGCTGACGGGGGCTCCAGGTGAGGGGCCGCGAGCACGTCCTATCAAGCGGGAACCATCTCACGTGCTGCGTCAGTTCAGGGAAGAACCACCTTGGGCGGAAAGTTCACGCGTTTGCAGGTGGCTCTCCTTACGCGTGTGCCGCTGGTGGCCACGGGGGACCCCGCTGTTCCCGGCCCCTCAGGTAAGCCGCTCCATGAGCAGGCCCGCCACTGCTCTCCGCGTCCGGGTGAAGGCGCGTGGCGCACGGCCCGGGCAGATGGCTCCCACCGCCCCCCGCTCAGGTGCTGTGAATGGGTCGTGCTTCCCCACGGGACCGCTGAGAACGGCTTTGCACCCCGAGCACCCCTGCCCTCCGTTTCTCAAAAGTGGCTTTTCCCCTAGGATGGATTGAGAGGGCAGGAGCTCCGTCTGCCTTGCACCGTGTCACCGTGGGGCTCAGAGGGTAACGGGGCAGGATCTATCCCAGACTGGGCCCTGCGGCTGGCGGGCCTCACGGCAGGGCTAACCCCCAACGCCCAGGGGGAGCGTGCCTCCTGCGCTCCCATTGCCTGGGTTGGTTGGAAGTGTCTTTTTAGAGTTTGAACTATTAATGGGAGAGTCATCCTGCTGTCTTTCCCTCAGAAGGGCTAAAATGTCTCCGTATTTCTTTCTAGATTTACGTAAACATCTATCTGGGTCAGTTTCGTCTTCTCCCTGCCTCCTGATCATGGCCGGCTCAGACCCCTTTTTCTAACAGATATTTTAAAGAGTCCCTTATTGTTCAGAAATGAAATTCGGAGATGATATAGTTACCCCCACCCCCATTCTTATCCATCTAGAACCTCAGAAAGTGGTTTTTTTTTTTTTAAAGATTTTATTTATTTACTTGACAGAGATCACAAGTAGGCAGAGAGGCAGGCAGAGAGATAGGGGGAAGCAGGCTCCCTGCGGAGCAGAGAGCCCGACACGGGGCTCGATCCCAGGACCCCGGGATCACGACCTGAGCCAAAGGCAGAGGCTTTAACCCACTGAGCCACCCAGGCGCCCCAGAAAGTGGCTTTTATTGTGGCTCCTGACTGGCTCAGTTGGTAGATCCTATGACTTTTGATCTCAGGGTTGTGAGTTCCAGCCCCACATTGGGTGTAAAGATTACTTAAAAAAATAAAAATCTTAAGGGTGGTGAGGGGGGGAGAATGGGGCTTTATTTGGGACTAGGGTCTTTGCAGATGTAATTAGTTAAGGATTTCAAGACAAGGTCAGCTTGGATTTAGGGTAGGCCTGCAATCCAATGACAGGTGTCCGCGAAGAAGAGGAGAGACACAATAGAGGCCATGGGTGGACAGGCAGAGGTTGTAGGGATACGGCCGCAGGCCTGGGAACACAGGCCCCTAAGAACTCCTGGAGCCTTTGGAGGAAGTGTGACCCAGCATCACCTTGAGCTTCTAGAACTGAGAGAGGATAAACTTCTGTTACTGTAAGCCCCTGGTTTGTGGTCATCTGTTACAGTGGCCATAGGACATTGACACAGCCAGGAAATAAACTCAAGGTGGGAAGCACTGCTCTAAATGCATGCTCACCAGCTGCTCCATGGGCCTCTGTATGTGGATGTTATAGGCAAGCCTGTTTTACAGAGCAGCCATTGGGCTCAGAGATGCTGGGTGACCTGCCCAGGGCATACAGCCAGGAAGAGGGACTCTGGTGGGTTCCCATCTGGGGTCTGTCTGACCCCTGTTCTGCCTGCAGATTTCACCAGTGGTACAGGAGTAGGTGATGAGGGCCATACCTGCTCTCTGGGTCTCAGCTTCTTCCCTACTTGTAGGGTGCCTGCAAACACCTTCCACTGGCTGGTGCCGATCCCCTCTTCTCTTTCCACTCTGGCTTCTGCAGAACTGGGGCTGGTATTCTCTCTGTGCTGATGAGGTCACTGCTCTGGGCACTTAGTAACCAAGACACAGACCTGAGTGGAGAGGCCAGGCCTCCCGGTGTGGGATGGCATGGACCTGTATGGAGTGGGGTCCTCAGGGCCCCAGGCCCACCAACGAGGCTCTGGGGGGGGGCTCTGGCTCCTGTCCAGACTAGGCTCAGGCTGGCATTCCTTCTGGTGTTTGTGTGACATGGCGGAACTGACCCTAACCTGGGGACTGTGTCGGACCAGATCTGAGGGTTTGCAGGTTTCCTGAGTTCTGCTCTGGGCAGCTCTCTGCTTCCAGGGTCCTGCTCCTAACCCCTCCCATACCTGTGTCATTCTGAAGGGAAACAGTGCTAATCTCTGAAATAAGTGTCGGGATCTCTGGTGGAGTTTGGTTTTGTCCAGAACAGTGTTTTCCCCAGAACCCTACTCACATTTTACCCATTGTATTTGGGTGTCCAGCGCATACCTGCTCTGTCCCCTGGTTGCCCTCCTTGCCCAGGCCTCAGGCCTCAGGCCCCCGGCCCCAGGAGAAGGGTGGCAGGCTCTCCTCTCACCTGCAGCAGCTTTCCCAAGCACCCCCTCTGGGCCAGGGTCCTGCTTTCACTCCTTTCTGGCTATCTTCTCCACTCCCCCAACCCCAACAGTCTTTATTATGAAAGTTGTCAAACATTCAACATTTCAAACAAAAGTTTCTCCCCCTCCCCTTTCCCTCTCCCTTCCCCTCTTCTTTGTCCCCTGTCCTCCCCCTCAACCCTTGTCCTTACCCTTTCCCTCTCTCTTCCTCCTCTCCTTCCCTCTCCTCTCCCTCCTCCTTCCTGGCCTAATAACCAATTCAAAGAAAGCTGCAGACATCATGGGGGAAAAAAAAAAAGGAAAGAAGTACTGACACATGCTATAACATGGATGAATCTTGAAAATGTCATGCTAAGTAAAAAAATAAAGTCATAAAAGACCACATATTGTACAAGTCTATATAAATAAAAAAATCTAGAACAGGCAAGCCTATAGAACAAAAAGTAAATTGGTGATTACCCAGAGCCTGGAGCAAGGGAGCCAGATCATTGGGAGGGAAATGCTAATAGCAATGGTGTTTGTTTGGGGTTGTAAAATATTCTGCTGTTGTTGTTTTACATTGTCAGGGTTCTTTTGTTTTTATACGTTTTCTTTAAAAATACTTGTATACTAATGTTACATGATGAGTGATTAACTTTATAAAGAGAACCATGGTAAGAATAAAATTATTAATGGTGGAATAAGCATCTTCTCTAATATATTAAGTCAAAGTACTTAAGGATACAGTGATTTCGTGGTGGTTATGAAATATTCTAAAATTGACTTTGCTGATGGCTGCACAAGTGTGTAAATATTAAAACCTGTGTATGTTAGATGGGTGAGTTTGGGGGTATGTAAATTCAATTTCAGTATAGCTGGGGTTTTGGTTTTGTTTTGTTTTTTAAAAAGGGGGCTGTTGGGAGGCCCCTCAGTTAAGCGTTCTACTCTTGGTTTTGGCTTGGGTCATGATTTCAGGGGCACGAGATTGAGCCCCGTGACAGGCTCCACTCTCGGGGGAGTCTGCTTGAGATTCTCTCCCTCCCACTCTGCCCCCTCTCCCCACTCTTGTATCCACACCCTCTCTCTGTCTCAGATAAATAAATAAAATCTGTAAGAAGGGGGCTGTAGGAAAGGAACTTATGTATACCTTAAGGGGAGGTGGTTTTGGTCATCAAAGCAAACGTGTGGATGGAAATAATTCCTAAACTAAAAAGGTTCCTAGTGTCTTAGGAAGGGAGACAGAAAAAAAGAAAGATGAAAAGTAAGTTAAACACAAAGTCTCTTGATTAGAAGAAAGACATAAGAGGTTCTTAGGCTTGTAGAACTCATTCTTTATAAAGATCTAAGGCACACAGTGTTTTGTAACACTTTGGATGAACCAGAAGGAAAGGTAAAGAAAAGGTGGGATCATCTGAGTTTTAACTTTTACATATTAAAGCTCTGTATGAACACAGGTTCTTGATATAGACCCATTTCTGGGAAACTGGGTGGAGGACAAAAGCCATTTTTTAGTCATTAGACTTACCACTCGGCTGAAGTACTCATCTAACACTTCCACAAAATTATGGATGAATTCATAAATGGCCATCTCGTTCTGAAATAAAAAAGGAAGGGCACAATTAGTTTTAGTATGGCCGTATGTAATTAGACTCTGACAAATATTCAGAATAGTTCTAGGACTCACTTGTTTGAAAGAAGCTTACCAACAGAGAGAGAATCGAAAATCTTAACCTCTAGGATTTTAAGTCCCCAGTGAACGTAACTGGACTGAAACCAGATCGGGTCTAGTGTTTAGGGTTTTGAGCTCTGCTCCCTGACTTTATCATCAACTGGCTGAAAAAATGTTTTTGGTTCTTCATGCCACCATTTTTCCATTTGGGAAGATGGGAAACTACCTCCAGGTTTGGTTCATGGATAAAAAAACAATCAACTGAAATTCTGAGGTATCTTATATCTTAAATGACTTTTCATGGATTCAATAGCCATAGGTTCTATTGATCTGGGACTGATGTTTCTGGAAAGGTGAACTAAATCTGAGGAAATTCATTATTAACACAATCATATTTATAGTTTGCTCTGGCTTCTGATCTGTCGGCCTATATTTAATGCCACATCTGACTGGCCTCTACCCCTGTCTCAGTTGCCCCACTGAGCCACACAGAACAAGAGCAAGAACCTGGTATTGCCTAGGGTCGGGGAAAGCATTCTATGGTTTTGTGTTTACCCAAGCTGCTCATCTAATTCAAGAAAAATCCCAGATATTTTTCTTTCACACAGCTTTCCCTGGCCTTGATAGAAACCAAGATCCTTTTAAGAGTCAAGATAATTCTTAGATAGGCAAGTAGGGAAGAAAATGTCAATTTAAGGAGGAATAAAAGTCAGACTGTCAGGGTGCCTGGGTGGCTCAGTTGGTTAAGTGTCTGCCTTTGGCTTGGGTCATGATCCCAGGGTGCTGGGATCGAGTCCCAAGTCAGGCTCCTTGCTTCGTGGGGAGCCTGATTCTTGCTCTCTCTCTGTTGCTCCCCCTGCTTGTGCTCTTTCTCTGTCAGATAAATAGAATGGTTTTTTTTTTTTTTTTAGATTTTACTTATTTATTTGACAGAGAGAGAAATCACACATATGCAAAGCAGCAGGCAGAGAGAGAAGGGGAAGCAGGCTCCCCGCCAAGCAGAGAGCTTGATGCGGGGCTCGATCCCAGGACCCTGGGATCATGACCTGAGCCAAAGCCGAGGCTTAACCCACTGAACCACCCAGGCACCCCTAAATAGAATCTTTGAAAAAAATTTTTTTAAATCAGACTGTCATTCCTAATTTTCTTGCATTTTCCATAGGCTCCTCTATTATCTTACCTCAGTGTCGTTAACTCCAACCACAATGAATAGAGCAGCATACTGTCGATATATCAGCTTAAAATCCTTAAATTCAATGAAAGAGCACTAGAAATAAAACACAATTAGATATTAATTCCTACGGTTGGCATGGATTTCTTCAAAATGGCTTGCATAATTTCTAGGTTCTGATTTTAGTACTGGTTAACACTGTCCTAGAAATATACAATATTAAAATGTTACACACTTTTGGTTGGTGCCTGTTGGTTGCCTCCTCACAATATTCATGGGACTACTTGGAAGCATCTCTAGTGGGAGGCAGAGAAGGGTCTAGGAAAAAAGGCTTGGAGCATCCCCGTGGGTTCCCACCTGTATTCCTTCTCATTCCTTTGCTTTACTCTGTGTGGAAATCAGCCGGCAAAGGTACTGCGTAATTTTAAATTGCCTCCAACATGAAAAGATGTCAACATGACAAAGAAGATTTTCTTCTTTTCATCTCCCCTAGGCTCTTCGGGAAGCAATTAGAGATTTAGTTTTGTACTATTTAATAGCGAATGAATAGCCAAATATATACAGCATACACACATGCAAAAATAATCCTGATTTCTTTTTCCTAGACCCATGAAAAGAATCCATGTAGACTCTTTTATAAATTATTTAAAGTTTTGGCTTTTGTGGGGCAGATGCTAGACAAAATCTCCCATCATAAACATTGCTTCTTATGAATTAATAACAAGTTTACCACCATGGGCTGGTGGTTAGAATAACTCCCTTCCGATTCATCTTTCCTACAGCCATTGTACAAAGCATATTGGGAAGGCACCGGGTAGACAGGAATTGGAAAGCAGCCTAAGGCACAGTGCTGCCCTTCCTTTGGACTTCTGGGTGTGCTTGACCAAATGTGACTGCACATGAACTCTATGGCTATCTGCACTGGGGTAACTGCTCCTGGGCACCCAGATGCACCTGGAGATGAAGCTGTAAGTTTTTTTTTCTTTTCTTTTTTTTTTTTTAAGATTTTATTTATTTGATAGAGAAATCACAAGTAGGCAGAGAGGCAGGCAGAGGGGGAGGGAGAGGCAGGCTCTGCTGAGCAGGGAGCCCGATGCGGGGCTCAATCCCAGATCCTGAGATCATGACCTGAGCTGAAGGCAGAAGCTTAACCCACTGAGCCACCCAGGCACCCCTGAAGCTGTATGTGTTAATTATGAAGTTTCTTCCATGGTTAAGGCATTTGACCATCTATAAAATGGAGGGATTTGAGGCTCTTATTTAAAATTAGGATAAAGGTAAGAAATGCAGGATGACTCTGCAGCTTTTGGCTCACTGTAGAGCCAGTGCGATCTCTGCTTAGTTAGATCTTTCAAGGAAACACAACCTATTTTTTTTTTTTTTTAAGATTTTATTTATCTAACAGATAGAGAGCACACGAGCATGGGAAGCAGCAGAGGGAGAAGCACGATATGGGGCTCGATCCCAGGACCCTGGGATCATGACTGGAGCTGAACGCAGAGGCTTAACCAACTGAGCCACCCAGGTGCCTGAAACACAAGCTCTCTGAAAGAACTGAAGAACATTTTTCAAAGCCTCTCAGGAGTTTGAAAAAAAAAAAAAAAAGTAACAACGCACCTTTGTGGATAAAATAAAAACTAAGCTGAGATTGTTCAGTACCCAATTATCCCAAAGCCCACTGGGTTCCTTTTAAAATCTAGAATAATTCAGAGGGCGCCTGGGAGGCTCACTCAGGTAAGTGTTTGCCTTCGGCTCAGGTCATGATCCCAGGGTCCTGGGATTGTGCACACATGGGGCTCCCTGGTCAGGGGGAGTCTGCCCCTCCCTCTCCCTTTGCCCCTCCCCCTTAGCTCATTCTCTCTCTCTCTGTCTCTCTCGCTTTCGCTCTCGCTCTCTCACCCTCTCCCTCTCTCGCTTTCTCTCTCTCTCAATAAATAAAATCTTTAAAAAAAGAATTCGGAATGCTTCAAAAATATCTCACAATATATATTCGTTCCAAAGCATATATTTCAAAAGGTAACGTATCCATGAAGATGGTGTTTGAAACTGTGCAGTGCCTGCACTCTGCAGAAAGATTCAACGGGAATGCTTCTTGAGTTTATCTTTATTTAAAGTATGTGTCTATTAGCATAGCCCTTTAATAGTTCCCCTTTCCCTTTGACAAGTGCATGAAGCAGTATGTGCCACAGCCAGCCCAAACAGTAATTCAAAGAGGACTCTGAGATGTTGAGACTGGAAAATCAATTTAGGAGCCAAGGGAAACACGGTTCCAACATGTAACTTCTGAGCACTGATATACCTTAATATTTTAAGACCTAGCTGTGGTTCCCACAGGCGGCCTTTCTACGTATGCTATGAAATGGAGAACTGGCAAAATTAATGGGTGATTTAAACAAGCTTTCTGATTTCGCTGCAGTTTATTAAGTGATTTCCAATAGATTCAAAGTTCAGGACCCAGATTAAGTACGTCTCCAATTAAGCCTCTTTGTAAAAATAGACTCAGTTCCTAAACTTCCTATTTGTTATTATTTTAATAATTTTGTTTAACCTCCATTTTGACAGAATGGGTAGATTTGTTGTGTCATATGAATTTTTAACTTCCACATACCCCATCTACATCATAAAACAAGACAAGTTCAAATAAAATTTGTTTTTTGTTTTTTCTTTAACCACTAGTTGTTGAATTATGTGGGTGTTAAGTTTACAAGATGATAAGCAGAAAAAAACTATGGTCTACCTGCGAATCATGCCAGTATCCCTGGCACAAAATGTATCTCAAGTGCTTACCTCTATACCAATCATCTGACTTTCATCTCTTGGCTTAAAGAGAGCTACCTGCTGGGAACACCCCTCGGAGTTATAAGGGCTAAATTCATATGGAAAAAAAAGAAGGTATGTCTATTAGCTGGAATAAATTTGAGACAAATACCGGACTTGAATAAGAACTCAAGGCTTTTCCTGGTTTTCGTTGTTTGTATTTTCCTTAAGGGGATGTAAAAGAGAGCTATGCTTCAGTCTTCATTTCACTTCATTTGTTATTTTCCCTAATAGCTGTTGAAAGAATGTAGTTCAAAGAAAATGATGGCCCTTGAGACTCGGTAATAACAGATCTGCCCTTGCCAAGTTGAATGTGGAGATAAAAGAGAGAACCAGAAACTTACTTGTTCATTGGATCGGGAGAGACAGCTCTTTATGACTTCTGTTTCCAGAAGTGTACGCTTATTGATCTCCACATGTTCATAGTATTTAGAAAGTCGGGTCTGTCCTTGTTTATTCACCATTAGGAAAAATTTTATCATTTTTTTTTTCCTGGGCGGTATTTTTCCAGATAGTTCAAAAGTTATGTCAAGGGGTGGCTGTAATTAGAACCTGAAGGATGAAGGGACAACAAAAAGTTAAGATCAAATATCTCAAAGGATAATATTAGATGTATTCTGTAGATGAACCAAGAGTAAATAAAATGTTATCTGATAATATTGATCTTCGCTCCTATAAATTAAATGAGGTTTTAATAAATAAGTAAACATAGGGGCGCCAGGGTGGCTCAGTCGCTTAAGCTCTGCCTTTGGCTCAGGTCATGATCCCAGGGTCCTGAGATCAAGTCCCTGCTTCTCCCTCTCTCTCTGCCTGCCACTCCCTCTGCTTGTGCTCTCTCTCACTCTCCCTCTATCAAATAAGCAAATCAAATCTAAAAAGTTAAAAAAAACCCCAAAAACTAGAAGAGTGCCTGGGTGGCTTAGTTGTTAAGCCGCTGCCTTAGGCTCAGGTCATGATCCCAGAGTTCTGGGATCAAGCCCCACATTAGGCTCCCTGCTCCGTGGGAAGCCTGCTCCTCCCTCTGCCACTCCCCCTGCTTGTGTTCCCTCTCTCACTGTGTGTCTCCCTGTCAAATAAATAAATAAAATCTTAAAAAAAAAAAAAAAAACTAAACAGAAATCTTCATTAGTTATACTCTAAATCTTTTTTTTTTTTTTTTTTAAAGTAGGCTCCATGCCCAGTACAGAGCCTAATGTGGGGCTTGAACTCACAACCCTGAGAAAAAGACCTGGGCCACCTAGGTGCCCCTCTTTCAAATCATTTTTGAATTTCCCCAATACTTCTGCTACTTGTATTTGTTCAATAGATTCATCATTTTTGTTGGGCACCAACTATGTGTCAAGTACCAAGAGAATACAAAGATAAAGAAGTGGTGATTTTTTTTTTCAATGTTTAGAACATTTTATTAAAGCAAAAGTTGTTGGGATTAAGTGAAATACAAAAACATAGTAAATATTTACAAAAACATTGATAACACTGCTCAAGTCACACACATATAAAAATGCAGAAAGGTCTTGAAGAGTTTATAAGGTGAGGGCACCTGAACTTTATTTTATGAACTTTATTTTAGGAGAGACAAGCTCTACAGTGAAGTTTTCTTTCTTCAGTGGTGGGAACAGTAGTAGTAATCTCCACTATTTGCTAAAGCCCCCCCACCAAGGCCCTCTAACTTGTCCTATGGAAGGTCCTCTACCAAGCAATTTTCCTATATTCCTTAATTCCCACAATTCTCTGAGGCAGCTCCTTGTGTTATCCCCACTCTAAGGCCAATCAAATTGAAGTTTAGGGATGGAAGGATCCTCAAAGTCTCTAGGTTACTTGTGTCAGAAATAAGAGGCAGCTCAGAAGCCAGGCACATGCCTGGATCCATGACACCCCCTCATTTGTCCTCATCACTCCCAAGGGTCCATGCTTGCAATTTTATTTCTAACTTGGCTATAATGAAACTCGTGTTGGGTCCTCCTACACTTGCTATAGATTTTGAAATGATCAGGGCAAGACAGCACAATACTGACCAATGGCCAGTGCTTCTTTCATCAGGAGCATCGGAGCTGCCTCCCTGACTCCCTTGACAGTATCATATTCACATTTTGTAGTAGCTGTGAAAATTAAGTGCAAAACACCAAGGTTAATAATAGTTCTTTTTTTTTTTTAAAGATTTTATTTATTTGTCAGAGAGAGAGACAGAGAGAGAGCGCACAAGCAGGCAGAGTGGCAGGTAGAGGCAGAGAGAGAAGCAGGCTTCCCGCTGAGCAAGGAGCTCCATAAGGGACTTGATCCCAGGACCCTGGGACCACTACCCGAGCCGAAGGCAGCAGCCCAACAGACTGAGCCACCCAGGGGTCCTGTTAATAATAGTTCTTAAATTAACTTTTTTTTATTTTTTAAGATTTTACTTATTTATTTGACAGAGAGAATGACAGTGAGAGAGGGAACACAAGAAGGGGGAGTGGGGGAGGGAGAAGCAGGCCTCCCGCTGAGCAGGGAGGCGGATATGGGGCTCATCCCAGGACTCTGGGATCATGACCTGAGCCAAAGGCAGGCGCTTAACCGACGGACACCCAGGTGCCCCTCTTAAATGAACTTTTATTTATTTATTTATTTATTTAAAGATTTTATTCATTTTTCTGACAGAAGAGATCACAAATAGGCAGAGAGGCAGGCAGAGAGAGAGAGAGAGAGGAGGAAGCAGGCTCCCTGCTAAGCAGAGAGCCCGATGCGGGGCTCGATCCCAGGACCCTGGGATCATGACCCGAGCTGAAGGCAGAGGCCTTAAACCACTGAGCCACCCAGGTGCCCCTTAAATGAACTTTTAAAATTTGGAATAATTTTACAGAAAAGTTGCAACAGGTTACAGGATAATTCTTGGACTACATTTTGTATTATTCTTTGCCCCCCCCAGCTCATCTCTTATTTCTTAAACCATATCAGACAGGTGGTTATCTCACAACAATGCCAAACACAAAGAGCTAGAAAGAGCCAGGCCCAGTCTGGCAAAGCCTGGGCTGCCATGTTCATTGAGGGCACAGGGCAGGATGTTCTGTAGACCAGCTCAGCGGGGGACATGGCAGCTGTGCCATGGGGGGGGAGGCCTGTAGTCATTCACTCCCTCTTCCAGGAAGTAAGCTCACTACTGTAGGTGGGATTGCAACATACCCCATTTAGTCATTTGGTATTAAGTGCTGCTTTTATTCTCACAAATTACTGCCAGTAAATTATGGCTGGAGACCAGTAAATTAAGTTACCATTCATTCTTTTATTGCCGTTTAGCAAAGTTTTTTTTTTATTTTATTTTTTAAGATTTTATTTATTTATTTGTCAGAGAGAGTGAGCACAGGCAGACAGAGTGGCAGGCAGAGGCAGAGGGAGAAGCAGGCTCCCCGCTGAGCAAGGAGCCCGATGTGGGACTTGATCCCAAGACTCTGGAATCATGACCTGAGCCGAAGGCAGCCGCCGAACCAACTGAGCCACCCAGGCATCCCAGCAAAGTTATTTTAAAAGAATCTTCATGAAATTTAGAAATTATAATCCTATACTCTGGATTCCAACTGCCAGCTAAAAGAAAGCTACTGTCTTGGGGACCTGGGTGGCTTTAGTCGGTTGAATGTCTAGACAACTTCTGGTTTCGGCTCAGGTCATGATCTCAGGGTCCTGGGATCCAGCCCCGTCAGGGGCCCCCTGCTCAGCAGGGAGTCTGCTAGTCTCCTTTCCCTCTGCCCCTCCCCCTACTCTCTCTCTCTCTCTCTCTTTTTTTTTTTTTAAATAAAAAGATAACATCTCAAAGGTACTCATGTCCAAACCTTTGCCTTTAAACGTCTGGCTATGTTAAGTTTACGGTAAAATGAGATGTAAAATGATCCCACTGAGATGTTACACCAAAGGATCAAATTGGTTTCTACCTTAACAAGCACAGCATTCCTTCCCACTGACTTCAGGAACAAGGATGACAAACAAGGGCGTGTTGAATTGATACTCATTAGGATGCAAGCCTTGAAAATAGTAGCTGAAGGCATCTAAAGGCTCGAATACATCATCTTTTTTTTTTTTTTTTGCAGCTCATAAACAATTACACAATTTATAACTGTAGGATTACGTGGTAATAAAGTAGACAAGTAAAACTGTAAACTCCATTATGAAATACACAAAGCCGAAATATACAATGTGGAGACTCAGAGACAAGTACATGTTTGAGAACAGAAGATGAATGCTTTAAGCACCTCTCCTGGTTACTAATCATCAGGGAGGAGAGAAATCAAATAATTATGAAACTGAGGTAGGGCAATAAGGAAAGAATATGCCTAGACAAGTGCTGGGAGTGGCCAGGAAGCAGGTATGAACTTCCTCTGTTTATAAAACTCTTTGCATTCAACAACACAGGCTGGGGAAGATGTTTTAATTGCCAGGACCTAGGGGATTCCACACCCAAGAGCCTGTGTGAATCGAGGACAGATAAGGAAGGGAAATTTCACTGAGGAGAGCCTTACACGAAGAATGCCAGGATGCCTAAAGGCCAAGATGAGGAAGTTTGGTATAGTCATAGTAGAATATGAGCAGATCAATATCCCAAGACCCTTTATGACACAAACTGAATGCCTAGAGAAAGGAGAGGAACAATTGAAATGTGTGAATTGGGTACAGTTTTCATATTTCTGATGGTGTATTCTGAGGCTGTCATCCAGAGATGACAAATAGATTGTAACTTGGGTGCCAACTGTGACTAACTGTATTTGCTGCTTTGAGCACTGTGTTTGGAAGGATTCTGCAACTGTTTAGGTTCAAAAGGATGCCATGAATGATGAGTATGTCAGCTGCAGGTTAGGAAGCAGGGTGTGGCAACATATGCATCTTATATCTGTCAGCCCTGATGTGCACTCTCTTCATTTTGCAGATGGGAAAATGGATAATCTGAGATGTAGAGTGAAGTCTTGAATTCTGGTCCCCTGACTCATAATCTGATGCCATCTTTAATCTGTCACAGTGCCTCTTTGCCTTGCTCAGTGTATTAGTGTCATTAGAGGTTCATTTAGGCTTACTAAGCATCAACTTCAGGTGGCTAAATTTGATTACATACTAAGCTCTCCTACAAAACCAGTGATTTTTACTTTTTTATTGTGAAAATTTTATTGTGACCCAGCACACATGTACATACGTATCTGATTCAGTTATATATGATGTTCACCAAACAATACCTATCCATTCTGTGTGTATTGTACTCTAGTGATTTTTGTGACATTTTATAAAAAATGTAGGTGTGAGGTGTTTGGGTTACATAGATAAATGTATTTTTTTTTTAAGATTTTGTTTATTTATTTGACACACGAGAGAGAGATAGCGAGAGAGGGAACACAAGCAGGGGGGAGTGGGAGAGGGAGAAGCAGGCTTCTTGCTGAATGGGGAGCCCAATGCTGGGCTTGATCCCAGGACCCTGGGATCATGACCTGAGCCAAAAGCAGACACTTAACAGACTGAGCCCCAACACACAAAATACACATACTATCAATGTGATGTATCACTGTTGAACCTGATCTTGGTATCTGGCTGAGACAGTTTTGTTAGGTTTCTATAATATAAAGTTATCCTTTCCACACCATACTCTTTGGAGGGAAGTCATTATATGTAGCCCACATTTAAGGGTTGGGAAGTTATGTTCCATCTCCTTGAAGAAAAAGTACCTATGTAAATTATTTGGAATTCTACTGCACAGGAGATCTGTCTACTGTACCCTATTATTTATTTACTCAATCACTTATTTACATCACTAGAGACTCACAGATATTTTATTTTATACTTAGGGTTATAATACAATATGATCCACAGATTTTTAATTTCAGAAGCCACTAACAAACTGTGGCCCAACGTTTGAAAAACACTGTATTAGAACATGAACTTGTGGGTAGGAGTCATATCTTATTTCAGATCTTTGCACAGTGCCTAGTATAAGAGATTATCCAATAAATGTTTGTTGAACGAATGAAATAATGAAGACTTTATTTTTATTTTTATTTTTAGTTTTTTAGATTTTTTATTTATTTATTTGTCAGAGAGAGAGAGAGGGAGAGAGAGCAAGCACAGGCAGACAGAATGGCAGGCAGAGGCAGAGGGAGAAGCAGGCTCCCTGCTGAGCAAGGAACCCGATGTGGGACTCAATCCCAGGACGCTGGGATCATGACCTGAGCCGAAGGCAGCTGCTTAACCAACTGAGCCACCCAGGCGTCCCTAATGAAGACTTTTTTAAAGTGATAATTTCCCCTTAATAAGAAAATCACATCAGTATTCAAACAAAGCAGACACATAAAGTACTCTGGTACCCCAACTCCTGCCCCAAAGCCTATCAGTCTTCCTCAAAGATATAAACTAATGTTTTTAAGTTTGGTGCATATTCCTCTAGACTTTCTATAAATTTACATGTAAATATGCATGCATGTGTAGTAACCTTATTTCTTAAACCTAAATGTGATCGAACTCTAAGATGCCAAGTGACTAGTCTGGCAGTTATTCTCTTCTGGAACCTTTGAATGAACCAGGCATGCTCAGAAAGCCCTGGCTGGAGCCTATAAAAGGGCACTGAAGAGAGGCGTCTTGGAACTCATCAGGAGCACTTCCTGTTGACTCAGTCTAGTTCAGGCTTTCCTGGTCTTTGTCCCCTTGATCCAGGGCCTTGGCTCCCATTCTTTCTCTGGCCTTAGTTCTTAAGGAGATGGCTTGGATTTCTGCAATCTTCCAGGACTTGACCTTTGGTATTTGCCCTCTGGCTGTAACCAGGGAAGTCTCTGGCACTCAGCCTTTGCTCGGTTAACTGGGAGCAGCAATTACTTTACAGAGTGGTAGTGGAAGATCAAATGAGGTAAATGATGTAATTCTTGTAAAACATTTAACACACTGACTTCTTTCATTTCCTTTCTTATTGTATATTAAACTAGAAAGGAATGCTGGTAAGATTATAAGGAAACAGATAGGTGTATATGTATACATTGTGAGTGGTCCCTTAAATTGTTACAAATTTTTTTACAGTGTAACTTGATATAATTTAACCAAAAAAATCATGAAAATGATTCTACCGTTTACCTCAAGCATTTCTGTTTTGGTAATCTATCCTAAGGTATAAGTTTAAATCCACAGGCATGAAAATATTTATAATAGTGAAAAATGAAACAAGCTGATATTACAATCTGAGAACCAAGTGTTAAATGAACACCAACTTGATATTTTTTAACCACTAAAATAACCATGCAAGGGACCATGAGACTTAAGCATAGGAAACAAACTGAGGGTTGCTGGAAGGGAGAGGGGTGGGGGATGAGGTAACTGGGTGATGGACATTAGGGAGGCCAAGTGATGTAATGAGCACTGGGTGTTATGTGAGACTGATGAATCACTGACCTCTACCTCTGAAACCAATAGTACATTATATGTTAATTGAATTTAAATAATTTTTTTAAAAAAGAAAAATATGCAGACTATGCAGAAAAATGGGGAAAATGTAGATATAATAAAGTCACAAAATCAGAATACCAAATTTTATACCACATGGATTACAATTATGTAGAAGCAAGATCTGAGTAAAGATTATAGAGACTAGACAGAAACCATACAAAAATAAGACATAAAACAAACAAAAAGAGATTAGAAAGATGAACATTGAAAACATCATGCTAACTGAAAGAAGCCAGTCACAAGGACAATATATTGTATGATTCCATTTATATGAAATGTCCGGAATGGGGAAATCTACAAGGAAAGTAAATAGATTAAGGCTTTCCAGGGGATGGGGGTTTGGGATGGGAGGTCTAAGAGGAATAGCGTTGTAATGATAGTTGAACAAATGTGCACATATAAAAGCCACTGAATTGTATACTTTAAATGGGTGAATTATATGGTACGTGAATTATATCTCAATAAAGGCTGTTAAAAAAAAAAAAAAAAAGACCAGACAATCTGGGAAGAGCTCCCAGTGACCAAAGCTGAAACAATCTGGACAACAAATAACAAAGTATCAGATTATTACCCAGAGTATACAATAAGTATACATTAGTACATACTGATATAAGTACATGATTGAATAAATAAACAGGGCAGAAGAATCCCATATATAGGTTTCCCCCTGCTCTCTGAAAGTAGACTGCTCCTGGGAAACCTTTACCAAGCCAAAAATGGCAGTAAAGCAAAGAAGCAATTACTATGAATTTATATGGGGAAATTTTTGAGCATTCCCAGACACAAAAAATAACCTCTCTCAGGCTTTTCTGATGCCTTAGGACCCATCTTGCTAAGGGATGTACAAAATAAATGGAGAGAAAGCACAGATGCTCAGGGACACAGCTCCAAGCTCTGGCAGCTTGATGCTGTCATGCTGAGTGTAGTTCCCGGGGAAGGAGCTTGGCAGGATCTCTCTGGCTGTTCGGGTGCACACTGCCTCCGTGACTGCTCACTGCAAAACAAATGCTCAACGCTATTTTCGCTTTCCGCCTTTTCTCCTAAAAGTGAAAATCCTTTTTGAATTTCTTTCAGTCAACGAAAACGGGTACTAAGTAGGTCTTTCATAAAAGCGAAAGGCTTTTCGTAGGAGATACCTCCCTATCTGTTGAGAGGCTCTCCTTCAGGAGGTGGAGCTTAAATTCTCCCACCCATTCACTGGAGGGTAAGGGGGGCTTAGTGACTCACTTCCAAAGGACAGCATGTGGAAATAGAAAATGGTATCCTCACAGCAGAGAAACCTGGCACACACCACCTTGCCCAACTGACGAAGGCTAGCATCATCAGTCATGTCATGTCCCCTGATACGATGTGATGAGAAAAGTACTTCATCTCTGTGGTATTCTTCCCCAAACCCACAGCCCATTCTAATCATGCGAAAATGCAGTAGAAAACAAACAAACAAAAAACAAATGAAAGGACATTCTAAAAAAATATCCCACCTGTATTTCCCCAAATTGTCAAGATCATGAAAAACAAGAGAAGTGTGAGAAACTGTAAGACATCAGAGGAGACTAAGGAGATAATGGTGACTACATGCAACGTAGTATCCTGGAGGGGATCCTGAACAGAAAAAGGACATTAATAAAAAATTGGCAAGGGGTGCCTGGCTGGCTCAGTCAGAGGAGAATGTGACTCTTGATCTTGGGGCTGTGAGTTTGAGTTCCACTTTGGGTGTACAGATTACTTAAAAATAAATAAATAAACTTAAAAAAATTTTTGGTGAGGGGCATGTGGGTGGCTCAGTCCGTTAAGCATCTATTTTTGGCTCGAATCACAATCCCAGGGTCCCGTGATGGAGCCTCGCACTGGGCTCTCTGCTCTGTGGGGAGCCTGCTTGTCTCTCTCCTTCTGTGTGTGCACTCTTTTTCTCTTGCTTTTACTCTCTTTCTCAAATAAATAAACAAAATCTTAAATTTTTTTTTTTGTGTGTGTGTGAAACATGAGAATAGTCTGAGCTTAGTCAATAATAATGCTACCCATGTTGGTTTTTTAGATCTGATAAATGTAACATGGTAATATGAAATGACAACATTAGGGGAAATGGGTGAAGATATTCAGAAATTCTCTATACAATCTTTGCAATTCTTTTATAAATCTAAAATTATTCCAGGTAAAAAGTTTAGTTTTAAAAAAGGAGAGAGGGGTGCCTGGCTGGCTCAGTTGGAAAAGAATGTGAGTCATGAGTTCAAGCCCCACACTGGGTGTAGAAATTACTTAGATTAAAAAAAAAAACAAAACTTTAAAATATAAAAGGAGAGAGTTGTATTTGTATTAAAGTGAAGGGGGTTTATTTGTTGGTGTGTCTGAGTGTCTAAGCCTATGTCATATTGGTTATATTAGTTATATTTGGTTATATTGCTTAGATATCTAAGTTCTTATCAGTATATTATAGATGTTTAGGTATGAGGTTCATTTATATTAACATTCCCAACAACTACACTTTAGGCTTTCTTATTTTTGTTTAGCTAAGAAGAATATTAATTTTAAGAGATGAGGGGGCGTGTGCGTGTATCAATGTATATGTTCTGTAAATGGCTTCCTATGCCCTTTGGTCAGTCTCTGTTCTGACCTGGATAACCTCTAGTAGTTCCCAGTAATCCTTCCACCACACATCACCATTTGGGAATTTTCCCTCTTTTTCCCTAGTTCAGGGTTCAGAAAGCTTTTTCTTTTTTTTTTTTTAAACATTTTTTTTTAAAGATTTTATTTATTTATTTGAGAGAGAGACAGTGAGAGAGAGCATGAGCGAGGAGAAGGTCAGAGAGAGAAGCAGACTCCCCGCGGAGCTGGGAGCCCAATGCGGGACTCGATCCCGGGACTCCAGGATCATGACCTGAGCCGAAGGCAGTCGTCCAACCAACTGAGCCACCCAGGCGTCCCCAGAAAAGCTTTTTCTATAAAAGCCAGGTATATTTTAGGCTCTGAGGGCCATATGGTCTCTTTCTCAACCAGTCACTCTGCCCCTGCAGAATGAATGCAGCCCATACAATATAAATAATATGTAAAGCTGTGTTCCAAGAAAACTTTATTTATGAAAGCCGTCAGAAACTGGATTTAGTATGCAGGCTGCAGCTTGCTCTGCTCTAGACCAGTGCTTATCAAACTTAATGAGCATATAAATCACTTGGGGAACTTAGGAAAATATAGAATCTGATTCAGTAGGTCAGGAGCAGGAACCATACATGGCGTGGCACAGTATGAAAAGACTCATTAAAATACACACCTACAAGGTCATGAAGTTCACCTTTCTCAATATCAAATCAGACCAAATAACATGAGCTGAGTGCTTACTAGGTACATGACAATAAGGCAACAGAGTAAACAGAAACACAACTATTATGGGTAATTTCTTTCATTTGGACATGGATGTTAATCCACAGAATGCTGGGTGAGAGGGCAAGCTGTCCTGACATGTCACTCCACAGACCCTCAGGTTCGTTCACATGATCTGGCGGGTTTGGTGGCAGCCCCATCCCTCATGGCTTCAGCAGGTCTCTCTCAAAGTTGTATGTATATTAGAATACAATGTTATTTCCAGGAAGCACAGAGCCATTCTTTCGTCAAGAATTTATAGTAGCTGTCTAGAATATTTCATTTAACCTGAAGAAATTACAATGCATGTTATACCATATACCAAAATTAACTCAAACTAGATCACAGACCTAAATATAAGAGGTAAAACTGTAAAACTTTTAATTTTATTTAAAAAAATTTATTTTAAGTAGAATCCACAACTAAGTGGAGCTTGAACTCAATGACCCTGAGATCAAGAGTCACACGTTCTACCGACTGAACCAGTCAGTCAGGTGCCCCAAGACTATAAATCTTTTAGAAGAAAAAGATTTAAGACCAAAAACACAGGGGTGACTGGTTGGCTCAGTTGGTTAAGCATCTGTGTTCAGCTCCCATTATGATCCCAGCGTTCTGGGATGATGCCCTGCATTGGGATTCCCTGCTCAGCAGGGAGCTTTCTTCACCCTTTGCCTCTCTTGGGCTTGTCCTCTCTCCCTCACTCTCAAAATAAATAAATAAAAATATTTAAAAACAAACAAACAAATAAAACAAACCAAAAGCATGCTCTACAACAGAAAAAACTGATAAACTGGATTTTATCAGACTTAGAAAACTTGTATTTCAAAAGACATTAAGAAACACGTTAAGACATTTCCTTAAGAAAATGAAAAGTCACAGACTAGTAGAAATTATTGGCAAATCATGTATCTGATAAAGGATTTGTATCTAGAATACGAGAGACTCCTTCATAGGAAGAAAAGCAAGACAATTTAAAAAATGGATAATGGATTTCAAAGTACATGTGAAAGGAGAATATACAAATTCTTAATAAGCACATGAAGAAATGTTCAACCTCATTAATCTTTAGGAAAGTTCAAATTAAAACCACAAGATATCACTCCACACCCACTTGAGTAGTTATAATCAAAAAGGGAGAAAATAGGGGAACCTGATTCAGGTTCTGAACGGTTAAGTGTTAGTTGGTTAAGTGTCAGACTCTTGGTTTTGGCTCAGGTCATGATCTCAGGGTTGTGGGATTGAGCCTGGCATAAGACTCTGTGCTGGGTGTGGGGTCTGCTTGGGGTTCTCACTCTCTCCCCCTCTCCCTCTCCCCTCCTGCTCATGCTCTCTCTCTCTTTAAAATAAATACATAAATCTTTTTTTTTTTTTTTCTTTTAAGAGAGAAATAACAAATGCTGGCTGGGATATGGAGACACTGGACCCCCCATGCAGTGTTGTTGGGAAAATAAATGTTCCACCACTCTGGAAAACAATTTGGCAGTTTTCTAAAAATTTACACAAATTTACCATATTATCCAGCCATTCTACTTTTAAGTATAAGCCCAAGAGAAATGAAACCATGTCCACAAAGACTCGTACATGAATGTTCATAGAACATTATTCATAAAAGCCAAAAAGTGGAAACAACCCAAATGTCCGCCAGCTGATAAGTGGATCAACAGAACGTGCTGGATCTACACATAACGGAAAACTACCTAGCAGTGAAAGGGAGCAAAATACTCCTATATGCTATGAAATGGGCAAAACTTGAAAACATTAAATGAAAGAAGCCCGATGCAAAACACTACCTATTGTAGTAGATTCCATTACTCTGAAATATCCAGAAAAGACAAATATATATAGATAGAAAGTATATTAGTGGGCCAAGTATAATGTAATTAGGGCCAGGAGAGGTTTGGGGGAAAATGGGGATGGGACTTGTTTTAGGGATGATGAAAATCTATTTTTTGGTTGAGCCTGCATAGTCAGCCTCCAACTCTTGGTTTCAGCTCAGGTTTTGATCTCAGGATTGTGAGACTGAGTCCCGCATCAGGCTCCCTGATCAGTGGGGAGTCTAAGAGTCTCTCTCTCTCTCTCTCTCTGCACCTCCCCCTACTTACGCGTGTGCTCTCTCGAATAAATAAATCTTTAAAAAAAAAAATCTTCTTGGGACGCCTGGGTGGCTCAGTTGGTTAAGCAGCTGCCTTCGGCTCAGGTCATGATCCCAGCGTCCTGGGATCGAGTCCCACATCGGGCTCCTTGCTCATCGGGGAGCCTGCTTCTCCCTCTGCCTCTGCCTGCCATTCTGCCTGCCTGTGCTTGCTCTCTCTCCCTCTCTCTAACAAATAAATAAATAAAATCTTTAAAAAAAAAATCTTCTTTTAAAAAAATATATTTAAATTCAAGTTAGTTAACATATAATATAGTATTGGGCTCAGGAGTAGAACTTAGTGATTCATCATTTACATACAACACCCAGCGCCCATCGCAACAAGTGCCCTCCTAGATGCCCATCACCCATTTAGCCCATCCCTCACCCATCTCCCTTATAATAAGAATCTTCTAACACTGGATTTATTTGCATGATAATATTTGCGCAACTTGGTAAATTTATTAAAAATCATTGTGCAGGGGCGCCTGGGTGGCTCAGTGGGTTAAGCCTCTGCCTTCGGCTCAGGTCATGATCTCGGGGTCCTGGGATCGAGCCCCGCATCGGACTCTCTGCTCAGCGGGGAGCCTGCTTCCCCTCTCTCTGCCTGCCTCTCTGCCTATTTGTGATCTCTCTCTGTCAAAAAAAAAAAAAAAAAAAAATCATGTGCATGTGCGTTACATAAAGCTCAGAACTGCTATGAAATAGTAAGCAGAGAAGGAAGTAATGAGACCAAAATGCATTTTGCTTAAATCTGGATGGTAGGATTGGGGCCAATTCCCTATCTTTACTTTGACATATTTCCTAAGTTTGAAGAGACATGTTATTTTTTGTGTCACACACAAAAAGTTTGTTTAGGAAGGTTGAGCTGCATTACGTAGTTTTATGAAACTACCCAACTGGAAAATAAATGTTGATCTGAATAATGAAACTACTGTTCTATTTATTGTGACATTTCTAAACGCTGTACTTCTTTAAAACATGTACTGTTTTTCCAAGTGGATGGGTTGGCAGCATCTAATCAGTATGGACTAAATACCAGAAGTATGGAAATATCAACTACTAGATCTACTTGCCACATCACATTGATTCATTCCATAGGCCTCTCTCAATTATCTAGCTGTTTCTGAATCTTTCCATCCTTAAAATGAGAGGAAATACTGGTCAGTAGCAGACTTTCATCTATTTTGGAGCACCTCCCTAGAGTTTGTAATATATAGTTTCTTTATACACAAAAACAGTTTTTTTCTTTGCTTCAGATTTACTGGAATTCTTCGATGATTCAGTTTTCTCATCTGTTAACTGAGAATGACAGCTGCCTCACAGACTTATGTGAGGACCAAATGAGATAAAGGAAATATACAACACTCAACAGAGCTCTCCTTTTCCTTCCTCATCCTCCTCTTCAGTGTAGGTGAGATATTCTTTCCAACAGATTCTTGCTACTGTAGTTCTTTTTCTTTTAAAGATTTTATTTATTAATTTGACAGAGAGAGACACAGCGAGAGAGGGAACACAAGCAAGGGGAGTGGGAGAGGGAGAAGTAGGCTTCCCTCTGAGCAGGGAGCCCGATGCAGGGCTTGATATCACGACCTGAGCTGAAGGCAGATGCCTAATGCTTGAGCCATCCAGGAGCCCTGCTACTGCAATTCTAAGACCAATTAAACGTGACTTCAGGAAAACTTTTACCACCCTGCCTTTCTTTCCATCCATTCCCCCCCCTCCCATCTCTCTCTAAATCTCTTCTTTATGATTCAGAATACATTTTCAGTAGCTTTACCTGAGACTTTTAACTTCTGTTAAATCCCTGGGTCACTCAAGAAGTATTTCAACCACATTTGATTTATTTGGCAATTAAAATATTTACATGTGTACTACTTTTAAAACTTGGTTTTAAAAAATAGTTAAGGGGCACCTGGGTGGCTCAGTAAGTTAAGCGTTGGACTCTTGATTTCAGCTCAGGCCATGATCTCAGGGTTGTGAGATAAAGCTTAAGATTTTCTTCCTCTGCCCCTCCACCCTCTATAAGTAAATAAATAAAATATTAAAACCATTTTAAATATGAAATTTCGGGGTAACTGGCTGGCTCAAGAGAACGCAACTCTTGATTTTAGGGTTGTAAGACTGAGCCCCACATTGGGTGTAGAGATTACTTAAAAATAAAGGCTTTTAAAAAAATAATAAAATGCTAAATTTCAATCAAATTCAGGATCTATGGAAATCCTGAAGCTCCTATTTCTGTAGAAAAGTACTTTAAGAATAAACCTTAATACTCTGGTCTGTCATTTTTCTAAGAATATATCTGAAAGATTTCTAAAACTTCATAGGACACTAACATCTTGACTTACTAAAGACATTTTGGTAAATTGACCAAAAAGTCTTATCGGGCGCCTGGGTGGCTCAGTTGTTAGGTCAGGTCATGATCCTGGGATCCTGGGATCCAGCCCCTCATCGGGCTCCCTGCTGGGCAGGAAGCCTGCTTCTCCCTCCTGCTTGTGTTCCCTTTCTCATTGTGTGTCTGTCAAATAAATAAAGAAAAAAATTTTTAAAAAGATTTATTTATTTATTTATTTGATAGACAGAGATCACAAGTAGTCAGAGAAGCAAGCAGAGAGAGAGGAGGAAGGAGACTCCCTGCTGAGCAGAAAGCCTGATGCGGGGCTGGATCCCAGGACCCTGGGATCATGACCTGAGCCAAAGGCAGAGGCTTTAACCCACTGAGCCCCAGGTGCCCCTAAATAAATAAAATCTTGGAAAAAAAAAAAAAGGAAGTCTCATCAACTATACATATCATGGTGTGCACTGAGTAATGTACACAGAATTATAGAATCGCTATGTTGTAAGCTTAACACTAATGTAACATTGTAGGTCAACTATACTTCAGTTACAAAAAATTTAATAAATATCTCATCAAATTCTGGTCCAAGATACAATGTAAGTTCAAATTAAGTGTGGTTATTCAAAACTTCAAAACATATATAAATATATCAGAAACAAACTGGAAGTTTTACTGAAAAGGGTAGATACTGAACTTTTGGAGATGTTCAGATATCAGACTTCTATCCTAAATCAGGGGGTGAACTGAAGAATTTTTAAGGTCTTTACAGCAACATGATTCAGGCAGCGGGAGAAAAGTCATATTTCAAAAACTGAGGATGAGGAATTTATATACTATAAATAGAGCATTACATTGTCTGAAAATACTTGTTTTATTTTTATTCATTAGTCATGTGTGTGTGTGTGTGTGTGTGTGTGTGTGTGTGTGTAGTGATTGAGAATAGATGCTCCATCAGTCATCTGCCAGAGAGGTAATGACTATCAGGTCAGGTGGTGGCGGGGCCGTGTACTTTTAAAGATACAAATTTTTTTTTTTTTTTTTTTTTAAAGATTTTATTTATTTATTTGACAGACAGAGATCACAAGCAGGCAGAGAGGCAGGCAGAGAGAGAGGAGGAAGCAGGCTCCCTGCCGAGCAGAGAGCCCGATGCGGGGCTCGATCCCAGAACCCTGAGATCATGACCCGAGCTGAAGGCAGCGGCCCAACCCGCTGAGCCACCCAGGCGCCCCAAAGATACAAATTGTTAATGGCTGGAGTTCACAGGAGCTTATTGTTGCAGCTGCTGTTGCTGTTGTTGACATTTTTTTTTTTTTAAGATTTTATTTATTTATTTGAGAGAGAGAGAGAGAGAGAGAGAAAGAGCTTGAGAGTGGGGAGGGTCAGAGGGAGCAGACTCCCTGCTGAGCAGGGAGCATGATGTGGGACTCAATCCCAGGACTCCAGATCATGACCTGAGCTGCAGTAGCTCAACCAACTGAGCCACCCAGGCACCCTTTTGTTGTTGATATCTTACCCTCCACTCTTAGGATAGAAAAGCTGCTTTGGGGCAAACAATGGGACTCAACCTTCCCATTACCACCAATGGAGATATCAATACATATCTTTTGATATCAAAACAAAGATTTTCTTCTAAAATTATCTTTCTTCTATTAGGTTTTTTTTTTAAGATTTTATTTAATTATTTGAGAGAGAGAGAGGGAGAGCAGAGTGAGAGAGAGAGAGAGAGAGAGCAGAGAGGGAGAGTTAGAGGGAGCAGCAGACTTCCAGCTGAGCAGAGAGTCTGATGTGGGGCTTGATCCCAAGACCCCGAGATCATGACCTGAGCAGAAGGCTGACACTTACCAACAAAGCCCCCCAGGCGCCCCTCTTCTATAGGGTTTCATGTCAAGGATAATTTATTTTGAAATTTGAAATAACATTAAAATAGGGAATTATATTTTACTTTGACAAAACATGGGCATGGATTAGAAATAGTGAAGAAATACCTCTGCATGGGTAATCTTTATTGTTCAGTTAAAATTAGCCACACGAATCAAATACTTGTGCTGACTAAAAATCTTCATTGAGTTTTTAAATTTTATTTTAAAAATTATTTATTTATTTATTAAAGATTTATTTTATTTTATTTTATTTGACAGAGAAAGAAATCACAAGCAGGCAGAGAGGCAGGCAGAGAGAGAGGGGGAAGCAGGCTCCCCGCTGAGCAGAGAGCCCAACTCGGGGCTTGATCCCAGGACCCTGAGATCATGATCTGAGCCGAAGGCAGAGGCCTAACCCACTGAGCCATCCAGGTGCCCCTCTTCATCGAATTTTTGGGCTAACAAAGACATCCAATATCTTAGTTTTAGAGGAGAGAGCATGGGAAGCAGAGATCTAGCAGTCTCATGGCTGGGATGCTCCCAGAACTTGTTATTCTGATGTTACAATGTGTCAATAAGGAGGAACTCCAGAAGATAAATAGGAGTACTATATTTTACTCCCCATTCCTGTAAAATGGGCAGCTTGTCAAATTTCCCCCTCAAATTGGAAATACTTCAAACCAGATATTCTGGATTCTAATAAATTTAACTTCTGTATTAAGTTAGATGGATCTTGTTCATTTTTGCTGGGCATCTGATTTCCAATGAAAACTGTGGAAGCCATACAAAGGCAGATTTTTCTTCTATGTTTTTCCTTCTGAAGAGCAGTCACCTAACAGCATCGTATTAGGATCTGAATGACAGGCCTATGAGTACTCTTAAAGTCTCAAGTGCAATGTTACAGGTTTTAAATTCAAATCAAACTAAAGCAATTTGGAATTAAAATTTGATTTGTTGATGGCTCCTATCTTCTTGTGTCAAAGAAGAAGCAAACAAAACATTGCTGGGATGCAAAGGAATCTCACTTTACAAAAAATGTATCTCTGAAAAGTTGACTATAAATTGAATTTAAATACAATGCTGGAATTATTGAAAATGTTTCTATAGGGGCGCCTTGGTGGCTCAGTGGGTTAAGGCCTCTGCCTTCGGCTCAGGTTGTGATCCCAGGGTCCTGGGATCAAGACCCACATCGGGCTCTCTGCTCAGCAGGGAGCCTGCTTCCTTTCCTCTCTCTCTGCCTGCCTCTCTGCCTACTTGTGATCTCTGTCAAATAAATAAATAAAATCTTAAAAAAAAAAAAAGAAAATGTTTCTATAAAATAATCATTCCATAATTTACCTGCAACTAATTCATTTCAATATTGTCAAGTTTTTAACTCTAATGCTCACATTACTTAAGAAAAAATTAATTACTATTAATATTTCCCTAAAAAATATGCAAGAAAATCATACTATGAAACTACACCAATGTATTAAAGTTCTTATTTTAAGAGCTTCTTAAATAAAGTATGTCCTGAGTTAAAACCAAGCATAGCAAAAGCTACATCAATATTTTCAGGGTTTCAAGATATCACTTGGAAAATTATGGCTCCAATAACAAATTGTTTTTGCAGATCACCCTTCTAAAGAGAAGCAGTGAAACACAAAAATTACTGCATTAATCTCTTGTTTAGGCATCAGCTAACTTACCCAACAAGATCTATCTTTTTTGTTAGTGACACGACCACCATGAATCCTAATTCAAATGAGTAATTAATACTTCCAATGTTTGATGGTGCTCATGAAGGACCTTCTCGGCTGTATCATGAAAGGTAGTATTTGCTCTTTGGAATATGATGTGTGAACGGGACCCGACACAGCAACTCGTGACAAGAGACAGTAACACTAGAAAGCACTAACACAGTACTAACTAGACAGCCAGGGGCTGTTCTGTACATTTTACCTACATTCATTTGATCCTCGTAATACTTATATGAGTTGGAGACTGTTTTTATCCTCACTTACAGGTGTGAATACTTAGTCACTTGCCAAAGGTCACCCATTAAAACAAAGGAGAAAGGACCCAATGTTGGATGGCCTAACTCCAGAGTCTGTGCTCTCACCCAGGGCTCTTTCCCTCCAGGTTTGCCTCAAGACTCCAGTAATGCAGTGATGGCCATAGTATGACCAGCGATGCACAATTCTACTCCTCATTCACTAGTGTAAATCTAGCTCAGGTCAGTTGAACCCTCCGCACAAAAGCTTTTACTGGCTAACATGCATATTCTGGCAGTTTCAATCCGACCCTGGAGCATTTCACAAAAGGTGCAATTCTAACAGATTACTTACTTTTTGGTGGAGCTCAACACGGAGCCTAAAATGCCTCAGAAATGACTCAATCAGATCACGCGAAAATTTAGGACCGTAAAACTCATATTACTACATTTACCACAGCATGCTTAATGTTTACAACTGGACCTATACTTCCAAAATCCCTGCGCCTGATTTGCTCTCTTAGTGAGTTCAGCTAATCTCCCTTTCTACTTCCAATAAATAAAGCATACCCGGCAAATGCTGTCCAAGGCAAGTTTGCAGACACGTATCTGAATTTAGTATCATTCTCATTCAGATCAAATGTCAGGGTAAAGGCAGGTCCTTTCAGGTGGCCTGCTTGGCTGCCCTTTGCCCAGGAACACCTTTTGCTTTTCTGAATTTCACAGTAAAGTGTAGCAACATGTTACAGCTCCCGCTGAAAATGTAAATAGGATATTACAGTCGTCAGCCAAGAGCTGGCCCAAACGTTGCTTGGAATATTCATACTTAAATTTATACTAATTTATATCTCACAATCTTTGAAGAGCAAAAATGCCTCGACTACTTAATAGTGGTCAAATAAAGGTATTTCAAATCAGGTTGTAATAAGTAACTTTAGGTTAAATAGCAAGCAACTTAAACTTTAAAATGCCAAGAGTATAGAGAGGCAAGGTGATAGTAGCAGAGTAGTTTTGGGAGCTCCCAGGATCCACACACAAAAAATGGTGATAGATGCAAGGTTGGAAAAAATATTCAAGTCTGTAGGCAACATCTTTACCAAAAACCAGGTGAAAAATGGTCCTGGAAATCTAGAATGGGTAGAGTCAAACTACACTTAACAACAAAAATGGGGCGACCACAGGTGCGCCTGGGTAACTCAGTTGACTAAGTGTCTGATTATGGTTCTGGTCGTGATCTCAGGGTCTGGGGGTCGAGCCCTAAGTGGAGCCCCCAGTTGAGCCTGTGCTTAGCAGGGAGTCTGCTTGTTCCTCTCCTTCTGCCCAACAACTTACTCACCCCCTGCCCCCACCCCTGCTCATGCTCTCTCTCTCTCTCTCAAATAAAATCTTAAAAAAGAAAAAAAATGATGACCACAGCTGTGCTGGCTGAAGTGGAGGTTTGAAAATGTGGTCTTGTAACATTCAAAGCAGCCAAAGAATCCAGAAATCACCAGGTTATCATCCAAAGAAAGGGGATGCTCTTCCCCACTTGAAATGGGAGCCCCACAAGTGAGTCTAAGAACCACAGGGAGAACTGGGAGGATGCCTGGTAGGGTTTCTCTTGCCCATGAGTGCAAGGAAATGTCCCATCTAGGACTTCCTATTTTATAGAAAATATGGAGGAGAAAAGAATATGCTAAATTATACCATAAAAATGCAATCAGCCAAATGTGGGAAATCCTATAGGATAAATAACCTGGTCTCTTCAATAAAATGGCATGACAATGTGGGGATGACGGGAAGGAAAATTAAAAAAGACCTAAAGACATAGCAACTAAATGAAATATATAAATTTTGTTAGGATCCTGATTTGAAGTCACCAACTCCTTAAAAAAAATTTTTTTGAGACAACTGGGGGAAACTGAATATGGGCTGAGGATTAGACTATATTAACAAATTACCAATTAACTTCGTAGGTGTGACACTGGTACTGTGGTATGTTTTTTTTAAAAAAATCCTAATCTGTTAAAGATACTTAGAGGAATATATACCAATGAAATAATATGATGTCTGGGATTTACTTTAAAATATTACTGTGGCTGCCACAGGAGCATGGGAGAGACCATGAATTCTGTTTCAAGGCATCTTTGAGCTTGTCAAGTAATGTCATGAGCAAAGCTCACCCTGCCAAGCTGGAAAATTTAGGGAAGAAGTTGTAACTGAAATTAAATGGTGGCAGACATGTCCAAGGAATATTGGGGGATTTGATAGCTTTATGAAACTTGTGATAAATGAATGCATTGAGACGGCAGTCAGTGGGCAACAGAACAGAACAATACAAAAAAGTGGTAATACGAGGAAACAGTATCATCATATTTAAGCCTTGGAACAACTATAAGCTAAGACTTGTTCACCACAGGAATCAATTGCTTCTAACATGTCTCCTTTCCAATGAGCCAGTTTTACTATGAGATGAAAATCAGGGCTGCAAACATTTTTATATTAAATTCTTTATTAAATACATTTTTGTAATAGTAAAAAAAAATCCTCAGCAAGAAGGTGGAAGAGTTGAACAGAGAACAGCAACATTTTGATAACCATTTTAAGTATAGTTCATAAAACTTTGTTTCTATATTTGCATGACTGAAATTTTTCTCTTTTCTCTTTTTTTTTTTTTTTTAGATTTTATTTTTAAGTCCTCTCCACACCCAACACAGGGCTCAAATTTACAACCCTGAGATCAAGAGTCCCATGTTCATCAACTGATCCAGCTAGGCACCCCTGTGATTGAAATTTTTCAAAATTAAAAAACTAAATAGAAAAAGTCTAGGCACAGCATGATTTAGAATATCTAATTACTATATTAAAACTTACGAAACAAAAGGAGCAAAGGAGAATAGGATTTATTTTAAAACGTTTAAAAATTCTTCAATCTTTTTTTTGTAGAGTAATTGTCATACTCTTTAGGTTAGTCTAGTAATACAAAGACAAAACCATCACTTAAAAATATGTTATTATAGGGGCGCCTGGGTGGCTCAGTGGGTTAAGCCGCTGCCTTCGGCTCGGGTCATGATCTCAGGGTCCTGGGATCGAGTCCCGCATCGGGCTCTCTGCTCAGCGGGGAGCCTGCTTCCCTCTCTCTCTCTCTGCCTGCCTCTCCGTCTACTTGTGATCTCTGTCAAATATATAAATAAAAATCTTAAAAAAAATATGTTGTTATAAAAAGAAAAGCCCACAAGATTTTGGGAATTTTTGCCAAATTTAAAACATTCTCCAAAGAGAACACTCTCTAGCATAGATTTCCAAGGCAAAGTGTCTGTGTCTGGTATCACTCTTTTGAACATTCTCCACTGTTGCTCAAATAGGAGACAAACCACATTTCCAAGATTGTAAATTATTACCTAGGAAAGTTTTGGCAATTTCCCATTCAGTCACATTTTCCAGTCATTTGGTTCTCATGTTTATGGACCTGGCTGTTCACTTTTAGCCAATGTCCAGGAGGGACTCTGCTCTAGGCAATTTTTTTCCTTCAATTGTGACATCTTTGTGAGTTAGCTATTATACAATATTATCAAAGCATACTGCTTTCTGACTCATATTACCCAGAAGACAATTCAGGAATGAACTTGGACTAGAATTTTATATAGCATGCTGAGTTTCTTAAAGTTTTGGTACCTATTTTTCTATAACCGTTGAAGGTCCTTTTCCTTTTCTTTTCCATACAACATATTATTTGAATAGTTCAAGTGCCCTGCATGTATTTCTATAATTTTCTTAGCCACAGGCAACTCCTGTAATGAGAAATAGATATCTGATCTTATTCGGCAGGTTAAACCACGGTGTAGGGCAATGCTGTCTCCTCATTTTCTGTTCTATATACATTACACAGTTTGCTCCTTTGGTTTTTGAGCACATGCCAGATCTTCTCAAAGATCTTCCTCCTTTGTTCTCTATATTTATAAATGTAAACACTACATAATTTCCCCAATGACAAAATTACCCCAAATCACCTAAAAATGATTTTAGAAGTACAAATGATTTGGGAACCAGAGACAGTGATATTAAGCAACTAATAGGATCGTAGGAGGAAGAATAGTGAGGGGAGACTTTGTTTCCAAAAAAACATATATACTCACTGATATGAGTAGGACTCACTTCTTATTCTAGTAAGGGCCTGAGGAGGTGACCCAGAACTCTAATCTCAGCTTCCTCATCTCCCCATGGAGATAAGAGTACCTGTTGCAACCTTTCCACATGATGCAAAAAGATGACTAGATCAGTGTTTGAGAACCAGTTTGAGCTCTTTGTTAGAAGGACATCAGGTTTATAGCCTGCAAGGTGTGAAACTGGATGTTCAGGTGAGTAATTACAGGGAGCCATACAGTTCTCAAAGGCAGGGTCAAAACTCTTTGTACCTCAGATATTGCAATAATTGGGAAGAAGACATCTTAATGTTAACAACTCCTGACTTAATTAAAAGCTTGGAATTCCTTAACATACTTCTACTGATATAACATACTAACATCAAATTTGACAAATCCCTTTTTGGTCAGATAGAATAAGCACACAGGTGTGTAAGATAAGCTAAAAGGAAGGGGAAAAAAAAACCCTAAACTTCTAAATTTATAAGTTTATATTTAATGTAAATAGGTACTCTTGAAGATCATCAGCAGTACACTGAAACTAAAAGAATCAATGGGAGAGGAGCAGCGAGGAACAGGACTGATGAAAAGACAGAACAAATAAGAAGTTTCAAAGGTGAAACTGAAGAGAGGAAATGACTCAGCCACAGTTCCAGGAGGGAGTTCCAGTTAGGTGAGTTGTAGGTGATGATATGACCTGGGAAAGCTCATTAATACAAAGGACAAGATTCCAGGAGCTAACCGCAGAGTGTCCTCAGGAGTCATGGACACAATATACAATGACAATAATGTAAAAAATATTCTCCTCACATTGGAGAAAATCTTGATATCTTTCTCTTTTAATACTCAGGGTAAAGTCAACTATAAAAAAACAAAAACAAAATAAAAAAAGAACTCAGAGCAGTTTTGGCTACTGAACCGTAAATAGCTGATATAATGGTAGCAAAAACTAATACTACAAAAAAGTTGAGGTGAAGGAAAAATATGCCTATTAGTCTAGTCTAAATTTCAGTTATTCATCATTTTGGGGAGATCCCCAAATGCACTATCTCCGACCCGGGGGGTACAGTTGCAAATCAGAGGGGCACGGGTCCTATCCCTCTAACAGGCTGTAAGGCTACAGAAACATGGCTGTGATCTGGGTAGAACATGGCCAAGGACTGAATTATTGGCATTTATAAAACCATGGTGAAAGTGGGTGCAGACATGTTCAACTGGAATTCTTCAAATTCGGAGTACTTCAAATTTTTTAAAAGACTTTTATTTATTTATTTGAAAGAGAGAGAGATCAAGCAGTGGGGACTGGCAGACAGAGGGAGAGGGAAAAGTGGGCTCCTTGCTGGGCAGGGAGGCTGATGTGAGGCTTGATCCCAAGACCCTGGGATCATGACCCAAGCCGAAGGCAGAGGCTCAACTGACTGAGCCACCTAGGCGGACAGGGAGCACTTCATATTTTATTTTATTATTTTATGATTGTTTAAAGTTTTTATTTATTTATTTGGGAGAGAGAATGAGAGAGAACTAGCATGGGGGGGGGGGGTCAGAGGGAGAAGCAGACTCCCTATTGAGTGGACAGCCATATGCAGGACTCAGTCCTGGGACTCCAGGATCATGACCTGAGCTGAAGGCTGTCGCTTATCCAACCAAGCCACCCAGGTGCCCCGGCACTTCATATTTTAAAACTACATCTAATTCAGGGATCTAGAAAGCCTTCTGGTAGAAGTAATACTCAAACTAAGTTTTGACTGAAGAGGGGAAGGGAAGCCAATGGGGTACAGCATGTGTTAAATTCTCATGAAATGAAACAGCATTATGCTCTTGAGGAACCAAAATCAGTGCAGCTTGCCTGGAGAGGAGTGCCATGATGGTATGATGGCAGACTAAGCAATAGGGAGGATCCAGAATTTGAAGGATCTTTATATGCCATGCTAAAATTTGGGCTTTATTCTAAATCCAGTGACCACCAAAATATTTTTTTAAAGATTAATTTATTGGAGAGAGAGAGAGAAAGAGCATGCACAGGGAGAGGGGCAGAGGAGAGACAATCTCCAGGGGACTCAGCAGAGTGCAGAGCCCCACATGGGCTCAATCTCATGACCCTGAGATCATGACCTGAACCCAAACCAAGAGTCCAGTGCTTAACCGACTGGGCCACCCAGGCACGCCATCACTAAAATATTTTAAGCAAGGAACAATAGAATCAGATCTGTCTTTTGGAGATCACTCAGGCATCAGTGGTAGGTAAGGGAACAAGTAAGGTGGGAAGGCTTAAACTAACACAAGAAGAAAGGTAATGGAATAGATATGATACAGATAAGGAAAGAAATGAAATATGTACTGAGAAAGGGATTGGATGTGGGGATGAGTGAAATGAAGGTACTACAATGACTGCCAGCCCTCAAGTTTGAATGTAGTGCCACCTAATAAGATAGGTAATAGAAGAGAAAGAGTTGTTTTTTTGAAGGCGTGTGGGGAAGAAAATGGAAGGATTATCAATCTAGTTTTACTTGAGCTTGAGGTACCAGAGCGAAATATAAGTACACGTTATTCTTTTGATGCCAACATAACAGAGATCAATTACACCTGCTTAAACATGTTTCTTGGTGACATATTTTAGAACATTTTATGTGATATGAGGCCCCTTAAAAAGGAAGAGGACTAAATAAGCAAGTTGTATGGTGGTCACTATAAAATAGAAAAATAGTACTTAACAATATGGAGAAATAGTTCCTAATAATATGTAACCTAAGACCTCATTTCATTTACAAATAAAATATGGCAGCATGGGTAACAAGTCCAATCTGCTCTCCATTAGACATAAGAATAGTAAAGCAGACATGATAAAATAAGATGTACTATTTTTATCTTTTTGAAATTATACCTTGAGTGGTCTTGTATATTACATACTGGTAGTAGAGAAGAAAAAAAATTAATGCAATCAATTTTATGTTCAATTTTCCTCGGTAGCTAATTATTGAACCTTTTCCCCCTTATTAATTGTTCAATATTTTTTGTCCTATTTTTCAAACAAGTGGTTATTAACTATATTAATTTTCTTTAGAAACGTACTAGTTCATTAAGGATGTTTTATGGCAACCTAAGTACATAAAAACACTACGGTACTTAAAAGATTAAGCGTGACTTTTCGGTGTATATTATATTCATTCAAACATCATTTAATGACCTAGGAAAACATCTTTGCAGCTGTTCATCTAGGATTTTACGGCGTGAATCAAAAGATTCTGCTATGAATCCTATTTGTCAACCCATTCATTCTGAAACACCTAATTGTTAGTCTAACAAGTCTCCTTCAAAGTTATCTTTCTCTCTCTTCACATCATCGTCAAGATCTAAAGTTTTTCACCCTCCCTTCTCCCAAAGAAAAAAATGGAAACATTCACTCCTGCTTCACCCCACCCCCACCCCAACCAACCCACACCAGAATAGTAAAGAAGGGGGTAGGCAAAGTGGAACAAGTTGCGACCGGCGACCGGGAGCACAGAATTAGAACCAAAGCTCGGGCTTGAAACGGAGACCGGGAATCAGTCACCAACGTCCGGAAGGATCTGGGCAATTTGCCAAAAGAGAGCACCCCACCCCCCCACGCCCAAGCCTCAATAACTGACTGGTGCTAAGAAACCAGCGAAAGAGCGAGTGACAACCAGAGAAAGAGGCCCGACCCTCTGGGACACCCTGAAACACGCAAGGAATGCGAAAGAAACGGCAGGAATCCGGGACCCGCTGCGGTCGGCCAGAGCGCCAGTCAGGTTAAAACAGCTTTTCTAAGGCACGCAGGCTGCTGAGACTCTTGGGTGGGGAACGACGTTCGGGAAGTTGGTAATTGAGCAAGGGAAACTGATGGTTGGGAGCACGAGCCCCTCTGGCTCCCCAAAGTTAAGAGTCTCGGGGGACCACCGTCCAGTAACCTCAGCGAGACACCCGGAGCAAGTCGGAAGGAGGGCCTGGGGGCGGGGCCAGAGCTGCTACCCCGCCTCAAGCGCCCTTACTGGGTCCTCAGTACGCCTGCGTTTGGTGAGGCCCCACTCTATTTGGCTGCTAGGCTTGCGGCGGCAGCGGCGTTCTCTACCCGGCATGCTGTGCGGGAGTGACGGCCCTACGTCTATCCCCTTCCCAACCCTGCCCCCTCTTCCCCCTCCCGCCACGGCCCCCCCTTTCCCTAAAGTGAGTGAGTGAGACAGGCAGATGGAGGAGGGACTGTAATGGCGGCGGCCGGCAGCTCCCTGCTCTGACCCACGGCAAGCATACAGCAACGACCCCCTCCTCGCCCCTTTCTCAGGCGGCCTCCGCCCCGCGGCCAGCGCGGGGCCACCCTCCCCGGCCCTTCCCCCAGCCGTCGGCTTCTCGCCCTGCGCCCCGGCCGGGGCCCCACACACAATGGACGAGCTCGCCGGAGGCGGTGGTGGAGGCCAGGGGATGGCAGCCCCTCCAAGGCAGCAGCAGGGACCTGGGGGGAACATGAGCCCTTCGCCAGGGGGAAATGGAGCGGCGGGCGGTGGGGGTCCTCCAGCCGCCGAGGGTGCGGGCTCCGCGGCAGGCCCGGAGCTGTCCCGGCCACAGCAGTACACTATTCCGGGGATCCTGCACTACATCCAGCACGAGTGGGCTCGGTTCGAGATGGAGCGGGCGCACTGGGAGGTGGAGCGGGCCGAACTGCAGGTACCTTGCTGGGGTCGGTGTGCGGGACGGCTGCGGCGGCGGGGTTCCCGGCTGGGGGGGTGGGGCCGGGACTCCCCTCTTCGGAGCCCCGGGCCTTGAGGGTTGAGGGGAACCTACCTGTGCAGCTCGGGGGGCGATAGTCCTGCCTACGGTTCTGGCGACGGCTCTTCCGAGAGTCCCCCTCCCCCTTTCCCGCAGAAGCTTGTTCCCCAACCCTTACTAGCTGCGCGGTGCGGGCTTCCTTGGGGCAGCCATTTTGACTTTTAGTATGGCGTCTGCGGGGGCTCCTCTGGAGGCGGCCTGCCTGGCCTCCGGGGCTTGGGGCTAAACTCTTCTCTGTGGGAGAGTCCGGCGCGGGGTTATTGGGCATTAAGCTTGCTTTTGATTGTGCCTGTTGCGACGGAGAGCCCGAGGAGAGGGTCTGGGATGGACATTTTATTATCTTTTCCTTCATCACCCCCCCCCATCCGATTTGGCATTTTTGGCCCCCTCTCTCGGAGTTGGTATGCACTTGCCCCTTGACAGCCACGCTTCTTTCCAGGGCTGCTACCAAGCATAATGTCTTGCTGCTCTCTTGAGAAGTTTTCATTTCCTACCGCCAACTTTCAGTACCTTATTACCTGGGATGCTGCCTTACTCACTTAGGTTCTCTTTCAATTAGTTCTCCCTAAGCGACTGACTCATGAGTACTTCTCTAAATTGAAATTTTCCTTTTAGAGTACTCTTCACCGGGCCTCTAGCCCTTTCTTTATCTGTAAAAACCCAAACCAGAGTATCTGTGCTTTATGAAACGACTGAGGAAAGATTCAATATTAGCTTGAAGTAAAACGTACTTGTCTCACGTTACTAATTCACGCAGGGGAAGCAAAGTTAAATATCCTCAGAACCCTTCATAATTGGTCCTTACTTGATCTTTTTAAGGTGAAGCTTTATAGGCTGGTTTACCTAACTTTTGGAAGGTGTTGGTAGTTGAAGAACTTATGTCTTGGATTTCAGAATCCCTACATCTTTTTAAGAGGATTGTTCAACTCTTAGGTATTTGTGTTTATTTTTAAAACCCTTTCCAGGGCAAATTTAGGCTGAGAAGAAAAGAGCATGCAATCAAGTAGTGTTGCACCTGTTCTTCAGACTGGTATATATTTAGAATGTAAGCAGTAGTGTTCCCTGATATATTATGTCATATATGCCTACAGTGAGTAGTTAGGAAAATACAGTGTTGCAAGAAGGATGATTGGATTAATTTAGAAAGGGTGTCTTCGAACAAATATATATACTTTAGTTTAATTTTGAATTAGTAAACTTTTATTTGATTCTGTAAAGTTGGTGAAGCTAAACGTTTAAAAAAAGTAAGGATGTTTATATATCTTGACACTTTATCAAGTCTTTTAAAAATTAATTATAAATTAACACCTGTTAGTCAATTCAATGTTTTAGAATTGTGCTTTGATATACTATTGGACTTTTATTTATTTATTTATTTAACTTAAAAAAAAAAAAAAACAAACCCAAAACCCAACTTATTTATTTGAGAGAGAGTGAGAGAGAAAGAGAGCATAAGCAGGGCAGAGGGAGAGGGAGAAGCAGACGTCCCATTGAGCAAGGAGCCGGGTGTGGGACTTGATCCCAGAACTCTGGGATCATGACCTGAGCCAAAGGTAGACGGTCAACTGCCTGAGCCACACAGATGCCTCACTATTGAACTTCAAAAAATGTAACTTTCAAAAAGCTTGTATTCCACTTTTCTGTTGTTTCTTTTAACTTGTGCATAGTCTGGTTTAAAATATGTGGGATTTATAGAGTTCTCTTGATAAATCCTTTTTATTACACTGTGTTGCAAAGTTAATATTCTGTGTGAATGAAGATAGTAAGACAGTTATTTTTTAAAAATTGCATTTACAAATGTACTGAGTCTTGGACTCACTAAATAATACCTCACCAGTCCTTGGGTATAGTGTCTAGGACCTTTGCACTGTTGTATGAAAGGTTGGATTTTATTTTTTTCCTACCGTAGAGGATGAGACGCTTATTTTGCTCTGTAAGCACCTGAAAGCTTGGTTTTAACACTTCGTAGGTTAACAGTGCGTTAGTCATTTATAAGCTTCACTAAGTGTCTGAGAAAATGTCTTACTTCTGTCTAAATTAAAATCTATATATTAATGAGGTCTATATGACTGCCTAGCCCCTTCTTTCCCTTTTAGTTCTCCTCTCTGCCAGTAACAGTGAAATATTTTAAGGACTATTCCTTTTCTTGTTTGTTGCTGTTAATCTGCTGTTGGCATATTAGTTCTGATAAAGCCTTCTGAGCTTTTTTTGTTTATTTTTAACAAGTGTTTCTAGATTCTTACTTTTTGTGAGGGATTTTTATTATTTCACGCTGATTTTTTTGAAGTGGAATGTTCATGATTCTGTATGTTTTCTACATATTTCTCTAAAATGTTTTATTGGGTTACTTAGTTAATAGGGTTTCAGGTTTTTTTCTGGAATATTGAATTTGCTTTAGTTACCTTCAGTCTTAAATAAGATTGCTTGTAAGATGCACCTTTAAAAATCATGTGTCAAAGGGTGCATGGCTGGCTCAGTTGGTAAAGCTTGCAGCTCTTGATCTCTAGGTTGTAAGTTCCAGCCCCATATTGGGTGTAGAGATTACTTAAAACAATAGCATTTTAAGGAAAATATATTGGTCAAATAAAAAATGGATTAGGGTTTAGTGTTAGTGGATTTTAACTGTAAATTTAAACTTATTTTTAAGAATGATAACAAATAAGAGAGCTTAAATATTGTATACAGCCTTGGCTCACTGTTGATGTGTAGATGAGCAGTGACTCAAAAATATTCAATATTAGAATTATTCAATAATGAATATGAAGAGGTTAGGATATACCCAATTTTGATGTAAAATTTCAATATGGAATCCAGCTTTCCCTGACTTTGGAAAGGATTTTGTTTAAAAAAATTTTTTTTTTAAATAGGCTTCACACCCAACTTGGGGCTTGAACTCATGACCCTGAGATCAGGAGTTCCATGTTCCACCAACTAAGCCACGCAGGTGCCCCTGGAAAGGATTTTATTTTATTTATTTTTAAAAAGATTGTATTTATTTATTTGACACAGAGATCACAAGTAGGCAGAGAGGCAAGCAGACAGAGCGGGGAAGCAGGCTCGCTGCTGAGCAGAGAGCCCAGTGCCCGGCTCCATCTCAGGACCCTGAGACCGTGACCTGAGCCGAAGGCAGAGGCTTAACCCACTGAGCCACACAGGCGCCTCTGGAAAGGATTTTATTTAATTAAGTTAATTAATCAATTAATTAATTAATTTTTAGGATTTCATTTATTTGACAGAGAGAGATCACAAGTAAGCAGAGAGGCAGGCAGAGAGGGAGGGGGATGCAGGCTCCCCGTTGAGCAGAGAGCCGGATGCGTGGCTCGATCCCAGGACCCTGAGATCATGACCTGAGCTGAAGGCAGTGGCTTAACCCACTGAGCCACCCAGGTGCCCCTGGAAAGGATTTTAAATTGGAATTTTGCAGTATGGTTCTATTCTCTGTAAAAGGAATTTTGATTAACGGTCTGTCTTACAAACTTGGAATTAAACCAGAGTATCATGTCTTAATGCTCTTTTATCTTCATGACGTTAACTTACCTGGGGCTCAGATAAAGCTTTAGTAGTAAGACTCTAAATGAAAATTCCTAAATGAAAATGTGAGTTAGAATCACTTGTTGTTGTTATTGTTTTTTAGGATTTTATTTATTCACTTGACAGAGAGAGACACAACCAGAGAGGCAACACAAGCAGGAGAAGTGGGAAAGCTGAGCAGAGAGCTCAATGCGGGGCTCGATCCTAGGACCCTGGGATCATGACTTGAGCCTAAAGCAAATGCTTAATGACTGAGCCACCCAGCTGCCCTCAGAATCACTTGTAAAACTTGCAAAAATATGCAGGCCTCTACCTCATCCTCCAGAGATTCAGATTAATTTGGTTTAGGACTTAGAAAAAAATGGACTGTTTATGGGTTTTTGGCAATTCACGTTATATAAAAATTATAACTGCCATTTAAAAAGCACTACAACCTTATGAGGTAGGTATTTCTATTTTGCAGATGAGGAGATAAACTTAGGTGAAATAACTGCCAATGTCACTCACCTATGAAGTGTTACAGTTGAGATTTGAACCCCAGTTTGTCTGAATCCAAAGTTTGTGGTCTTATTACCGTTCTTGTAACCATTGTATTATATTGTTGTCTTACCATTTTTTATAGAAATGGAATCCGACTTACAGTTCTTCGTCTGCCATTATGTGGCACACTAGTATGTTTCAACAAAGTTTTATTGAACCCCCATGATGTGTCAGGTCTAATTTATGTATATTGCAAAAATGTCCTTATATTTTTCTCTGTAGTGGTATGCATTTAGGATATACACAAAATTCTTGCTTGTCAACTATAAAAATATGACATAGATATTACATAGAATATGTAGTATAGGAGTTTGTATTCTAAAACTACTAATTGAACAAATGTAAAATTTTTTTTTTTTTTTTAAGATTTTTATTTATTTATTTATTTATTTGACAGAGAGATCACAAGTAGGCAGAGAGAAAGGGGAAGCAGGCTCCCTGCTAAGCAGAGAACTCCATGCCCGGCTCAGGACCCTAAGATCATGACCTGAGCCGAAGGCAGAGGCTTCACCCACTGAGCCACCCAGGCGTCCCAACAAATGTAAAATTTTTTTTTTTTAATATATTTTTTAAAAAATTTATTTGACAGACAGAGATCACAAGTAGGCAGAGAGGCAGTCAGAGAGAGAGAGGGGGGAAAGCAGGATCCCTGTCGAGCAGAGAGCCCGATGTGGGGCTCAATCCCAGGACTGAGCAGAGGCTTTAACCTACTGAGCCACCCAGGTGCCCCACAAATGTAAAAATTTTAACTAGTGTTTGTGTTTGCACACACTGGCATACTGATTTGTTGTATCTTGACAGATGTTGCCACCTAAAGACCTTAATAATTTGTTTAAGCATAACTTGATTTCTTCATTTTTTTTTTAAAGATTTTATTTTTTTATTTGACAGACAGAAATCACAAGTAGAGAGAGAGAGAAGGGGAAGCAAGCTCCCTGCTGAGCAGAGCACAGTGTGGGGCTCGATCCCAGAATCCTGGGATCCTGACCCGAGCCGAAGGCAGAGGCTTTAACCCACTGAACCACCCAGGTGCCCCTGATTTCTTCATTTTTAAAAGAGAAAAACTGAAAGCTTATTCTGCACTATTAAAACATTTTTATGAATCTACTATGAAAATACAAAAAGAAGAACAGTATGGTAATTTTTTGTAAAGGTACTCCCTTTATTCTGACAGTTTTTGTCTTCATAAATTTTGCTGTTATGCACTTCCCTATTTCAAATTATAGTTGACAGCAGAGGGGGGAAAACTTTATTTGACAGAATTAAAGAGACTACAACCTTATGTAATTTTATCTATTTCTTTTTGAAGTCCTTGCAAACCAAACGTCTAGGGACTACTAATCTGGAATTCTCTCTTCTTCTTTTTACTCCTTAACCCTGCATGATAGTTTACCTTTTTACCCTACTTTCTCCTTAAACACATTTGAACACTTTGTAGGATATTGTTTTTTCTGTTGATGGTTGGCCCTCAAATTGCCAATCCTTTGGCTTTTTTTTTAAGATTTTATTTATTTATTTGAGAGAGAGTGTGTACGAGCAGGGGGAGGGGCAGAGGGAGAAGCAGATTCCCCAATGAGTGGGAGCCTGAGCCATGGGGCTCCCAGGACCCTGGGATCATGACCTGAGCCCAAGGCAGAAGCTTAATTGACTGAGCCACCCAGGCACCCCATCCTGGCTTTTTTACGGACGTTTATGCACTTAACCAGTACTTTCTGCTATTAACTATTTTTTCTTCAAAATCCTTTTCTTTGGCTTCCACTGTGTAATCCCCTAGTTTCCCTTGGTCCACTTAACACTTTTCTTCATGTTTCCTCTTCTTTGTTCCCAGCTGCTCTTCCCTGGGACTCTTGTTCTTCTAATGTATTAACTGTATGTTTCATTTGAAATCAGATTTTCAGCTACCACTTAGGTCTTTTTTTTTTTTTTTAATTAAAAAAATTTGAGGGTGTTTGCCTGGGTAGCTCAGTCGTTAAGCATCTGCCTTCAGCTCAGGTGCCCCACATCTGGCTCCCTGCTCAGCGGGAAGCCTACATCTCTCTCTCCTACTCCCCCTGCTTGTGTTCCCTCTCTCACTGTCTCTCTTCCTCTCTGTCAAAAAAAGAAGAAAAAATTAGGAGAGAGGGGAGCAGGGCAGAGGGAGAGAGAATCGAAAGCAGGGTCCATGGCCATCTCACAACCTTGAGATGATGACCTGAGCCAACATGGAGAGTCCAGTGCTTAACCAGTGTTTAACCGGCTCAGCCACCCAGGCGCCCCACCACTTAGGTCTTAATACCTAATATTTTTTGGTTACTGCTGTCTATTCCAGTGCTTCAGTATTAACTCCTTAAATTCTAAAACAACCCAATGAGGTTGGCACAGTTGGTTTATTTTCTTGTTGACTTTTGGGGTTTTTTTTTTGGGTGGGTATTAGAATGTTGGGGCCCAGAGATTAAATAATTGGCCCAAGATTGTGCAACTGGCGGGCAGCAGAGCTGGGATTTAAACCTGGACAGGCTGCCTTTAGAAGCCATGTACTTAACCATTACTAGATTTTGGTTATCAAATGTCTCTAATTTTCTAATTTTCTGTTTAACTTTTTACTTTTAATTTAGTACATTCATTATTCAGTTAATCTCACATGCTTGCTTCTTCCTCCCCCCACAAAATAGACTTAACCTACTTATTCTCCTTTTTCCCTGATACTGTTAAGGTTTATCACCATCCTTCCCATCATTAGATGCTAGAGATATTAGTGGGTCTTACCCCTATATATTGAGTATAAGTTTTACGATTCTAGTGTAATTATTCATTGAATGTATTTGAGTGTTACTTTGTGCTAGGCACTGGTACATAATGATGTATGAAGTAAGGACCTTGCCTTCATGGAGCTTGTAGTCTAAAAGTAATAGAATGTGGTAAATCAGAAATTAGCTAGATAAATGGTGAGAAAATAAATGGTAATAGGAAACCTATGTAAAAAAAAAAAAATAGGAAACCTATGTAGATAACAGATTTTCAGATAAATAGGTAATATTTATTGAGCAATTTCTATATGCCAAGAATTTAAATTCTATGTTTAGCTCATCTAATTCTCATAAAGCCCCTGGAGGTAAGAATACTTTTAGATCTGAAGTATGAATACCTTATCATAGGTGTTGCAATTAGAAGATACAGCATTAGCAGAAATTCTAAAGAAGGAAAGAACTTTGTTGGAATGTGTGGATTGGACTACAGTGATTCAAGGGGCTGTCAAATATAGATAACAGCCTCAGTATGCTAAAATATATATACATATTTTTAAAGATTTATTTATTTTGGGAGAGAGAGTCTCAAGCAGACACCATGCTGAACGCAAAGCTTAATGCAGGGCTCAATCCCATGACTTTAGATCATGACCCGAGCTGAAACCAAGAGTTGGACACCTAACCGACATCGCTACTTAGGCGCCCTTAAAATATATTTTAATTCAATGATTAATATTTTGGGATATAGTCTGAAAGCTGTGAAGACTCTTTTAGTTTAAAAAAAAAAAAAAAAATGAGTAAAAAATTTTGGATCGAATGTCCCTGAAGCCTGGTAACCACTGACCTCAGGAAATCACCCTGATTTAATTTGTGTTTTTCATTTCTTTACTACCACAGTTTTTTTCAGGGTGCTTCTGTCTGAATTCTCTGGAATAATCTAACAGTTTCCATCCATCCATACTGCTGTCTTAACACTTTATTCTCTATATTGTAGATATGATTGTGTTGAGTATACCCTTTAATTTTTTATTATGGAGAGTTTTAAATATATACAAAAATACTACAGTATCTGTGACCTACAAACTTGTCATTCATCTTAAGGAACTCGTGACTGGTTTTTTGTTTTTTTTTTTATTTTACTTACACTTCTGTCCATTCCTCCCCTATCTGTTTTTTTGAAGCAAATCTCAGTCATGTAATTTTATCCATGAGTTTTTCAGTATAGATCTAAAAGATAAGGACTTTAAAGATAACTAAATACCATTATTTGGTTGGAAACCTTCCCATCTTTTCCTTGCCCACCTTTTTAAGAAATGGTCTTTGGGGATACCTGGGTGGCTCAGTAGGTTAAGCGCCTGCCTTCAACTCAGGTCATGATCTCAGGGTCCTTGGATCAAGCCCCATGTCAGACTCTGCCTGGTAGGGAATCTGATTCTCCCTCTCATGCAGATTCTCTGCTCGGTGGGGAGTCTCATTCTCCCTCTCACTCTCCCTTTGTGCTTGTTCTCAAATAAATGAGAAAAATCCTTAAAAAAATCAGGTCTTTGGTCCTATAAAGGTTTCCAGAGTTCTGCATTTTGCAGAGTCCTTTTCTATAGTTTAATGTATTCTGTTTTGTTTATTTTTCCTATAACTTGGTTAGTTGGATTCAGGGTCTTGATCAGAATTGGTATATTTTCTTATTGGGTGTGAGGATGAGAAAGGGCAAGACTTTTCACATGTGTTGAGGATTCCCATGAGAAGGCCAGACAGTTGATTTTGCCTTGTGATGTTAGCAAGCTGTTGTTTGCTCAGGCACATTGTTTCATTAGGGCCATCCTTAGTTTTTTAAAAAACTTGTTAAGAAATTGAGAGATAATTCATATAACATAAAATGCACCCTTTATGGAGTGTACATTTTTGTGGGTTTTAGTATATGTTATGTGGTATATACTGTGTTGTGTAGTCATCATCAGGGTCTTATTTCAGAATATTTTCATCACTGCACAAGGAAACCACCTATTAGCAGTCCCAATCTCCCCATCAACCCCCCCCCACCCCACCACCACCACCCATTCCTTGACAACCACTACTTTCTGTCTCTATAGGTTTGCCTATTCTGGACATTGCATATAAGTGGAATCATATGATATATATGGCTTTTTGTGACTTTCACTTAAAATAACGTTTTCAAAAGGTTCATGTTTTAACATTTGGCAGAACTTTATTCCTTTGTATGGTTGAGTAATACTTGTTTGTATGGATGTTCCAAATTTTGTCCATCAGTTGGTGGACACTTGGGTGTTTTGTACTTTTTGGCTATTATGAATAATGCTGCTGTTACCATTATGTGAACTTAGGTTTTCTACTCTCTTGGGTATATACCTAGGAGTGGCATTTCTGGGTCATGTTCAACTTTTTGAGGAATTTTATGTTCAACTTTTCCAGGAACTACCAAGCTGTTTTCCAAAGTGACTGCACCATTTTACTTTCCCACCAGCAATGCAGGAGGGTTCCACCTTTACTTTTTTTTTTTAAAACTTTGAAATGTGTTTTTATTATTAAATTTTTCTTTACAAAATGCTTTTTCTTTGAATTTATTTAATTTTCTTCTGATTCCAAATCATGTTTTCTCCCTTTGTCTTCTCTCTCGTTGACTTTTTTTTTTTTTTTTTTTTTTTAAGATTTGATTTATTTGAGAGAGAGAGAGAGAACGAGAAGGAGGAGTGTCAGAGGGAGAAGCAGGGTCAGCTCTGCCAGGAGCTTGATGTGGGTCTCAGTCCTGGGACTCTGGGACTTTGGGAATCTGGGATCATGACCTGAGCTGAAGGTAGACACTTAACTGACTGAGCCACCCAAACACCCCTCTCATTGACTGTTTCTTAGAGCAATTTAGGTTTACAGCAAAATAGAGGAGAAGATACAGGCACTTCCCACATAACCTCTCCTCCACCATCAGTAGCCCCACTAGTTTGTTCATCATTTGTTATGACTGATGAACCAACATTAACCCATTATTATCAAAAAGAGCCCATAGTTTACATTAGGGTTCACCCATTGTCTGGTATGTTTTTTTTTTGTTGTTGTTGTTTTTTTAAGATTTTATTTATTTATTTGAGAGAGAGCATGAGCAGTAGGAGGGACAAAGGAAGAAGCAGACTCCCCACTAATCAGGGAGCCCCAGGCTGGTCTTAAACATGAGACTCCAGGGTCACGACCTGAGCGAAAGGCAGATGCTTAACTGACTGCGCTACCCAGTCACCCCTGTTCTTTGGTTTTTGACAAAAGTACAAGGACTTGTATCTACCTTTATAGTATACAGAATAGTTTTACTGCCCTAAAAATGTCCTGTGTTCCACCTTTTTCTTCCTCCCTCTCCCCAAACCCTAGGCATCTAGTGCTCTTTCACTGTCTTCCATAGTTTTGCCTTCTCCAGAATGTCAGATTTCACTTAGCAGTGTTCATTTAAGGTTCCTTCTTAAAAGTCTTTTTTTGTGGCTTGGTCTTTTTAGTGCTGAATAATATTCCATTTATGTATGTATTACAGTTTATTTTTCCACCTTTTTTAAAATGATTTCATTTTTCAGTAATTTCTCCACCCAGCGTGGGGCTTGAACTTTAAACCCCAAGATCAGGAGTCACATGGTCCACTGACTGAGCCAGCCAGGTGCCCCTGTGTCCACCTATTGAAGGATGTCATTGCTTCCAAGATTTGGCAATTATGAATACGCATTCATGTGCAGATTTTTGTGTGGACATAAGTTTTCAAGGATTTAGGTAAATCATAGAGAGCTTACTTGCTGGATTGTATAATAAGGGTACATTTAGTTTTTTAAAAAACTGTCAGTCTTTCACAGTGCTATACCTTTTCTGCATTCCCACCAGCAATGAACGAGAATTCTTGTTGTGCCACATCCTTGTCAGCATTTGATGCTGTCAATGTTTTGGGTTTTAGCCATTCTAATAGGTTGTAGTGGTATCTTGCTTTAATTTGCAGTTCCTTAATGAACATCTTTTTATAGATTTATTTGCCACTGTGTATCTTCTTTGGTGAGGTGTTTGCTCAGATCTTTTTTTGCCTGTTTTTAAATTGTATTCTGTGTTCTCTTCCTCTTGACATTTTCTTTATTTTTGAATGGAATGATATTGGGCCATTGAGTAATTGTTCAGTAAATGGCAGCCACACTATAACTTAGAACACTTACTGTTTACCTTAAAATGTTCTTTAATGGCCTAGTCTGAAGGAATAATTGTGTTTCTGGTTTTTTTTTAGATTTTATATATTTATTAGAGAGCAGGAGGGAGAGAGAGCATGCACATGAGGGAGCAGGGGATGATGCAGAGGGAGAAACAAACACCCTACTGAGCAGGGAGCCCAATGTGGGACCCCAAGATCATGGCCTTAGCCAAAGGCACACACTTAACCGACTGAGCCAGCCAGGCATTCCCGGGAATGACTAATTGTAATATCACTTTGCCTCTGGCTTTACAGCCACCAAAGGCAATGGTTATTTTTATCTGGTGATACTTGTAAAGTCTCTAATTGTAAGATAGTGAGTCCTATGGTGGCTCCCAAACCTAGTTAATGATCATAATCATCTGGGATGCTTTAAAAATACAGATTCCCATATTCTATCCCTTGTCGTTGTGATTACGGAGTATGAGGTGGAATCTTTTGTTTTTAAAATGTATACCTGGTAATTCTGATTATCAGCCAGGTTTAGGAACCAGTATGATCAAAGGTTATTAATGATTTGGTATAATCCATTTCTCTAATTGCTTTCCCTTCAAAATCTTCATTCTTTCTATTGCTATTTTATGTATTTATGAATTTATTTATTTTTAACATTTTCTTTATTTATTTGACAGAGAGAGAGAGAGAGCCCTCGTGCAAGCATACACAAGCAGGCTTCCCACAGAGCAGGAAGCCCAATTTGGGGTTTGATCCCAGGACCCTGGGATCATGACTTGAGCTGAAGGCAGATGCTTATCTGATGTCAGAGCCACCCAGGCACCCCTCCTATTGATATTTTAAACTTTAGCAAAGGTCACTCTCCAGGACTTGGACTGTGTATAGTTACATTGTTTCACTTTTATTTTTTATTGTATTATTTTCACTTTTCTGCTTTGCAGTACATTGAAGCCATTCCTTAACAGGAATTTACTGATTCTGAATATGCTATGAATTGTTGTTGGATTTGATGGAAACATACTGTGGTGTTTGATTATATAGATGAAAGCTCTACATGTCCATAAAAAAACTATGAATAATAATATCTGCTAACATTTAATCAGTTTTCTGTGTGCTGGGAATCATTCTAACTTTCATACCATGCCATAGGTGTAGTTATTTCCATTTTATAGAGAGGGAAACATGGGCAATAGGTTAAATAATTTGGTTAACAAAAAACAGTAGGTAGTGAAGTCAGGAGCTAAGTTACCTTTGAGCAATGTGTTGTACTGTTTTAAGTTAATACCAGTACCTCATTTTCATTTGGACCACCTGAGTGGTAAGGAATTGTAAACAAATGACTAGTGGATAGGCTTAGTGTGACAAGATATAAAAAATTATAACTGAAGCTGTTATAAATTTGTAGTGAAATTTTGAAATTTTGGATCATCTTCAGATAGACTTTGTAAAAAGGTTTTTAAAATTCCTTTTTTTTTTTTTTTTTAAGATTTTATTTATTTACTCGACAGCACAAGTCGGCAGAGCAGCAGGCAGAGGGAGCGGGGGAAGCAGGCTCTCCACTGAGCAGGGATCCCGATATGGGTCTCCATCCCAGGACCCTGGGATCATGACCTGAGCTGAAGGCAGACACTTAACTGAGCCACCCAGGTGCCCTGGTTTTTAAAATTCTTACTAAACAATTTCAGAGGGCCTGGGTGGCTCAGTGGTTGAGTCTGCTTCCTCCTCTCTCTCTCTCTCTCTCTGCCTCTCTGCCTACTTGTGATCTCTGTCAAATAAATAAAATCTTCAAAAAAAATTCTTTTTTTTTCTTTTTTTTTTTAAAGATTTTTTATTTATTTATTTGACAGAGAGAGATCACAAGTAGACGGAGAGTCAGGCAGAGAGAGAGAGAGAGGAGGAAGCAGGCTTCCTGCTGAGCAGAGAGCCCGATGTGGAACTCGATCCCAGGACCCTGAGATCATGACCTGAGCCGAAGGCAGCGGCTTAACCCACTGAGCCACCCAGGTGCCCCCCAAAAAAAATTCTTATTAGGTAATTTCAGATCTGTTAAAATAAGTAATGCATGGTTCAGAATTAAGTCTTGTACTTACAAGCCTGTCCACCCTTGATCCCACATTGGTAACCACTTTATTAGTACCATGTGTGGTCTTACTTTTTTATGCAAGTAGATAAAAGCAGATACACACTACCCTATTTTTCACTTTTTTGTTTAACATTTCTTGGAAATCGTTTTAAACCTTTTAATAGAGAACATTCTCACTTTTTTCTAACAGTTGCATCGTATTCTACCATGTGGACTAGCCATAGTTGATTTAACTACTTTTCTGTTGCTGGATGGTTGTGTTAAATTTTCACATAGCATTTGTAACTATGTTCTTAAATGTGTGAGCAACAAGTGTTGCCTCCTCAAACTTCTATTGTATTGTTTAGAGTTATTAGCACTTGTAAAATTAAAATTTTATTTAATTCTTTATTTCATTGTTAGCTTCTAAATCTGAATTTAAATTAGGGGTCATGAATATTTTAGCTTTGAAAACTGTTAACCAGGGATTGGTTCATTTAAGGCCTAAGGCTGTTAACTGAAATCCTGGAGAATGTAGTAGAAAGGCAAAACAAAGAAAAAGGTATCAGGCATCTGGGTGGCTCAGTGGGTTAAAGCTACCCTGCTTTCGGCTTGGGTCCTGGTCTTGGGGCTCTGGAATCAAGCCCCACATTGGGCTCTCTGCTTGGTGGCAGCCTGCTTCCTCTGCTCTCTCTCTCTCTGCCTGCCTCTCTGCCTACTTGTGATCTCTATCTGTTAAATAAATAAACAAAATACTAAAAAAAAAAAGAAAAGAAAAGTGTGAAACAGAAAAAATAGGGTATGGTGGATGGAAAGAGGATAGTTCATGATAAACAGTGGGTGAGTGTAATAATCATGATAAACAGTGGGTGAGTGTAATAATGTCCAGCTAACAGTTGTCTAAATAAAATAATTTTAGAGTGGCTTAGACTAACATTTAAAAAGTGGATCAGACTTCCATAAAATTTTATTTAAAAGAGGAGTGGAGGGGGGCGCCTGGGTGGCTCAGTGGGTTAAATCCTCTGCCTTGGGCTCGGGTCATGATCTCAGGGTCCTGGGATCAAGCCTCCCATCTGCCTCCCTGCTGAGCAGGGAGCCTACTTCTCTTCCTGCCTCTCTGCCTGCTTGCGATCTGTCTGCCAAATAAATAAATAAAGTCTTTAAAAGTAAATAAATAAATAAAAGAGGAATGGGGGTAGGGAATGGAATTCTTAAAAATCGGCACTTATGACTTTTCATGCTTAACATGTATCTAGATTTGTTCTTAAGACTTATTACGGAGTGCTTATTCTGAAGCTTCTGTGGGCTGTTGTGTTTGTTACAAAGTTACTATTCTGAAACTTTTGTCCACTGTTCTCCAGTTGGGAGTCTCCTTTTGCCTCCCCCCACTCCTTTTTTCCTAGCTACCATTCAGAAAGCTCTTTTCTTGGCTTAAGTTCTTGCTTTTGCAGAAATGTTCTCTGATTTCTTCTTGAGAAAAGTTACATAGTATATAAATTTTAGGGACCTGTCTCTTAAAAATGTCATGCTTCATTGATAGTTTGACTCAAAGTAAGTTTCTATCAACACTTTGAAGGTATTTTCTTGTCTTTGAACTGTCAGTGTTGCTTTTGAAGAATTTGTTGCTGTTCTTAATCTAGATTTTTTATACAGGATTTGAAAGTTTTTCTAGGTAACTTTGGTTTATCCTGGTATTATTAAAGTTCATGAAAGTGCATAGTGTGTCAGGCACTAAGAGAATTCTTTCACTCTGTCGTCAAGTATTTCTCAATATAGTTACTGTTTTTGTGTTAGACTGTATTGTGCTTATAGGGATTTGAGTGCCCTGACTCTCAGATACTGAATGCCAGTATAACCCATTAGTTATTAGGACTAGAATTGTTCTCTGACGTTTTCAAACACCCTCCTAGGGGGCAGCAGTACTAATCTTTTTTGAGAAGTGTTACTGTAGTCCCAAGTCATCGGGGTACATTTTCTGTTGATGATGGATGTGCTGACTTAAAATTTTTCTTCTGTCTCTTATTTTTCTTTTCCTTTTGGTCTATTTTTTGAGAGATTTTCTTCAACTATATTTTTCAGTCCTGTTATCTTAAATTTTTAAGAAGCATTTTCTTGTTTGATTTTTTTTTTTTTTTTAATTTTAAAGAGAGAGACCACAAGTGGGGGGAGCAGCAGGCAGAGGGAGAAGCATGCTCCCTGCTGAGCAAGGAGCGCTTTGTAGGACTTGATCCCAGGACCATGGGATCATGACCTGAGCCAAAGGTAGACTCTTAACCAGCCGAGCCACCTAGGCATCTCTGAATTTTTTTTAAAAGATTTTATTTATTTGAGAGAGAGAGAGATAGAGAGAGATTGAGAGAACAAATAGGAGGAGGGGCCTGAGGGAGAAGCTGACTGCATGCAGAGCAAGGAGCCTTATGCGGACTTAATCCCAGGATGCTGGCTGGGATCATGACCTGAGCCAAATGCAGACGCTTAACCGACTGAGCCACCCAGGTACCCTTGTTTGAATTTTTTAAAAGAGTGATATTTTGTTTTTGTTTAATGGATTTTTTTTTTTTTTAGCATAGCAGAGTTTCTGTTTTTTGAAGTTTTCTTTGCCTAAATTGACAGTGTCCTCCAAATTTCTTTCTTTTGCTTCTCCCTGTTATTTCCTTGCTTTCCTCAAATACTGGTGACCATTAGGACTATTTGTGTATGCTTAAGAGTGAGATACTATAAGGCTAGATGGTAGCTATGAGATTTTTTTTAACCCTTAAAGCTTATTTTTATTACCATTCTTTAGAAAGGCCTGAAAGTCATTGATAGTGGCTTTTAATCTGCTTTATCCTCCCCATAACTTTGTTTTCTTAAATCTTTAATTGTTTATAATTCGTTCTCTGAGCTTATAATTCTCTGACTTCTCCAGATAACTTCCTGTGTAGTCTTCTGATGGTCTCAGATGTCCATCATTGTAATCTTCTGAAATTTTAGCTATGTAAAAGTAGAATTTATCATTCTTGTACTATATTCTGTTGAGCCTACCTGTAGGATAATATTCCATCTTTCCTGAACTTTTTTGGAGCCTCGTTTTCTTTCGGTCTTCTATCAGTTCTTTCCAGAATTCTCTTTATTATATCCTATAGTTTCCATTATTATATGGTCACTTTCTACCTACTTTTTTTTTTTTAAAGATTTATTTATTTGACAGAGATCACAAGTAGGCAGAGAGGCAGGCAGAGGGTGGGGGGAAGCAGGCTCCGTGCTGAGCAGAGACCCCCTCCCTCCCAAGGTGGGGCTTGATCCTAAGACCCTGGGATCATGACCTGAGCAAAAGGCAGAGGTTTTAACCCACTGAGCCACCCAGGTGCCCTTATTTTTTTATTTTATTTTTTTAAAGGTTTTTCCCTATCTTTTTGAGAGTACCAGCAGGGTGAGGGTCAGAGGGACCAGCAGACTCACTGCTGAGCAGGGAGCTTGATGCAGGACTTGATCCTAGATTGTGGGATCATTACCTGAGCCAAAGGCAGATGATTCACCGACTGAGCCACCCAGTCTCCCTTCCCTAGATTTTTATTATTTCCACTTTACCAGCCTTGCATAAATTTGAGGTCCTTGACTCTCCTTTAGTTATTACTTTAGCCATACTGTATCTTTCTTGTTTGTCATGTCTTTGTGCTCTGTATTGTTGTTTTGACTGTTTCTGGTGTCCTTAAATCCTAGTTTGCATACTAGGTTCAATTTGTTTGTTTGTTTAAGATTTTATTTATTTGTTTGACAGAGAGATAACAGGAGAGCACAGACAGGGAAAACGGCAGAGGCAGAGGAGAAGCGGGCTCCCTGCAATGTGGGGTTCGATCTCAGGGCCCCAAGAACATGACCTGAGCCAAAGGCAAACACTTAACAATTGAGCCACCTAGGCACCCGGGTCAGTTTATTTTTAACCCACTTCCTCTTCTCAGAGCCAGTGGGTATCTCAAAGCTTCAGCTTCTGTTGTGCTGTCTGGTATAAACAAACGTATGGCATGGAGTACAGATAATTTAAATTCAGCGTCTAAAAAAGTGGTTTTTTTCTTTAAAGGTAACAGTGTATTTTGTGCTTTAATACATAATATACTAAAATTGACTTTTTCCTCTCAATTTTATTTAAAGATGTATTTATTTCTTTTAGAGAGAGGGTTTGCGTGTGTGGGTGGAGGGGCAGAGGGAGAGGAGGAGAGAGAATCTCGAACAGACTCCATGCTGAGCGTAGAGCCCCACTGGGAACTTGATCTCCTGACCTTGAAAACATGACCTCAGCTGAAACCAAGAGTCAGATGCTCAATCAACTGAGCCACCCAGGCACCCCACTCTTTGATTTTAAAAATTGTGATAAAATGCAAATACAAAATTTATCATCTTAGCTATTTTTATGTATACATTTTAGTATTGCCAACCACCACCACAGTCTCTAGAACTCTTTTCATCTTGTAAAACTGAAACTCTGTACCCATTAAATGATAACTGCCCATTCCCCATCCCTGCAGTCTCTGTAACCCAGCTTTCTACCTTCCCATTTAGTGAATTTGACTATTCTACATACGTCATGTAAGTGGAATCATTTAGTATTTATTTCTTTGTGATTGCTTTATTTTACTTAGCATTATGTCCTCAGGGTTCATCCATGTAGCAGATGTCAAAATTTCCTTCTCTTTTAAGGCTGAATAATATATTCCATTGTATATATATGCCACAGTTTGCTTATCCATTTATCTGTTGATGAATACTTGGGTTGTATCTACCTTTTAGCTATTGCAAATGATGCTGCTGAAACATGAGTGTACTAAAATACATCTTCAGGACTCAGCTTTCATTTTGTATAACTGATATTTACTTGTTAATAAAATTGATAAATTCAGGGGTGCCTGTGGTTAAGTGTCTACCTTTGGCTCAGGTCAGGATCCTGGGGTCCTGGGATCAAGTCCCACATTGGGCTTCTTGCTCAGCAGGGAGTCTGCTTCTCTCTTCCCCTGCTGATCCCTCTGCTTGTTTTTTTTTTTCTCTCTGTCAAATAAAAAAATAAAATCTTTCAAAAAATTGATAAATTCAATACTTGTAGGTTATAGACTTTTCCATTTGATATAGTGTTCTTTTCAAAATATGAATTCAAGACATTTACCTTGTATTGATCTTTTTTAAAGGTTGAACTTTTTTTAAGTTGTAAGACTGCATGAATTTTTGTGAACAATTTTCCATGAGATCATGTGACTGCTGATTTAAGGCAACAGTGCCCAATCAAACGTATCAGAATTTGAATCTGATATAGAAATTTTCAACAGAAGCATGCCAGGCAGCAAGTTACTGTCTGGAAATCTTAAGCTTTTCTACCTTCCTTTATAACTCAGCAGATGTCTTTACCTCCTACTTAACAGAGAAAATAGAAACCCATCAGATGGGAAGTTCTTTATTTTCCTGCTACCAAGTCTACAAATTGTACATGTGAACACATAACCCTGCCTCTTAGGCTGCTCTTAAAAAATGGGAGACATTTCCTATAAGGCTTATTTCTACTGATTGTTCATTTATTTATTCACTCATTGGCTATTTATTAAGTACCTACTCATTGGGTATGTGTCTGGGAATAAGGCTATAAACAAAATACAGCTCTTGCCCTCTTGAAGCTGAGATTTTATTGGGTAGAGAAAGAAAATAAAGCTTGTCAGATGGTGATAAGTGCTGGTGAGGTAAAAAAAAAAAAAAAAAAGCAGAGAAAGGTGATAAGGAATGGATTTGTGTTTAAGAGATTACTATTTGGGGCGCCTGGGTGGCTCAGTGGGTTAAGGCTTCTGCCTTCGGCTCAGGTCATGGTCCTAGGGTCCTGGGATAGAGCCCCGCATCGGGCTCTCTGCTCGGCGGGGAAACCTGCTTTCTCCTCTCTCTCTGCCTGCTTCTGTGCCTACTTGTGATCTCTCTGTCAAATAAATAAATAAAATATTTTAAAAAAAAAGAGATTACTATTTAGGGGCACCTGGGTGGCTCAGTGGGTTAAGCCTCTGCCTTCGGCTCAGGTCATGATCTCAGGGTCCTGGGATGAAGCCCCGCATCAGGCTCTCTGCTCGGCAGGGAGCCTGCTTCCCTTCCTCTCTCTCTCTCCCTGCCTCTCTGCTTATTTGTGATCTCTGTCTGTCAAATAAATAAATAAAATCTTTAAAAAAAAAAGATTACTATTTAAACAGGGGAAGACGTCACTGCTGAACATTAGGTATCTCTTGTTCCTCTTTTCCTTTATTACTGTCTTTTGTGTAGGATATTTTCTGGTGTACCATTTAATTTTTTCGTGTACCATTTTAACTTGTTCTTTACTGAAGTTTTTTTTTTTTTTAAAGATTTTATTTATTTATTTGAGACAGAGAACACAAGTTGGGGGTGGATAGGCAGAGGGAAAAGTGACTCCTCTGTACCCACCCCCAGCAGGGAAACTGGTGCAGGGCCTGATACCAGGACCCGGGGATCATGACCTGAAACAAAGGCAGATGCTTACTGACTGAACCACCCAGGAGTACCTTCTACTGTAGATTTTTGGGTTACTTTCTTAGTGGTTATACTGAGGATTACAGTTAATATTTTATCAAGTTTGCATTAATACTTACTTAATATACAATAATAGATAAAAGCTTTACTCCTATGAAGCTCTATTCTATTCCTTCTCCTTTGTGTTACTGTTGTCTTAAAAATTACATTTTTCACATCACCAAAGACAAGGGAAGCAAGAGCAAAAATGAACTATTGGGACTTCATAAGCTTTTGCACAGCAAAGTAGACAGTTAACAAAACGAAAAGACTACCGACAGAATGGGAGAAGATATTTGCAAATGACATATTAGGTAAAGGTCTAGTATCCAAAATCTGTAAGGAACTTATCAAACTCAACACCCAGAGAACAAATAATCCAGTCAAGAAATGGGCAGAAGACATGAACAGATATTTCTACAAAGAAGACACCCAAATGACCAACAGACCATGAAAAAATGCTCAACATCATTTGGTAGAGGGAAATACAAATCAAAACCACAATGAGGTAACACCTTACAACAGTCACAATGGTTAAAATTAACAAGTGTGGAAATGACAGATGTTGGTGAGGATGCGGAGAAAGGGGAACCATCCTACAGTGTTGGTGGGAATGCAAACTGGGGCAACCACTCTGGAAAACAGTATGGAGGTTCCTCAAAAAGTAGAAAATAAAACTACCCTGTGACCCAGCAATTACACTACTAGATGTTTACCCTAGAGATACAAGTGTAGTGATCTGAAGGGGCATGGGCACCCCAATGTTTATTGCAGCATTTTCCACAATAGCCAAACTATGGAAATAGCCTAGATGTCCATCTATAGATGAATGGATAAAGAGGATGTGGTATATGTATACAATGGAATATAATGCATCCATCAGAAAAAATGAAATCCTGCCTTTTGCAATGACTTGGATGGAACTAGAGAGTTATTATGCTAAGCGAAATAAGTCAGAGACAGTTATCGTATGATCTCACTAATGTGGAATTTGAGAAACAAGGCTGAGAATCATGGGTAAAGAGAGGAAACAATGAAATGGGATGAAACCAGAGAGGGAGACAAACCATAAAAGACTCTTAATCTCAGGAAACAAACAGGTTTGCTGGAGTGGAAGGCGGGTGGGAGGGAGAGCTGGCTGGGGAATGGACATTGGGGAGGGTGTGTGCTGTGAGAAGCTCTGTGAATTATGTAAGACCGATGATTCACAGACCTGTATCCCTGAAACAAATAATACATTCTATGTTAATAAAAAATAAAAAATAAGTGCAAAAAATTTACATTTAAAAAATTCCCACCATTTCTTTTTTTTTTTTAATTTTTAAAATAGATTTTATTTATTTATTTGCCAGACAGAGATCACAAGTAGGCAGAGAGGCAGGCAAAGAGAGAGGAAGGGAAGCAGGCTCCCTGCTGAGCAGAGAGCCTGATGTGGGGCTCGATCCCAGGACCCTGGGATCATGACCTGAGCTGAAGGCAGAGGCTTTAACCCACTGAGCCACCCAGGCATCCCTAAAAAATTCACATTTTTAAAAAAGATTTTATTAGCCAGAGAGCACAGCAGGGGGAGCAGCAGAGGGAGAGGGAGAAGCAGGCTCCCTGTCAAACAGGGAGCCCGACGCAGGGCTCAGTCCCAGGACCCTGAGATCATGACCTGAGCCAAAGGCAGAGATGCTTAACCAACTGAGCCACCCAGTGCCCCTAAAAATTATCTTTATCCACTGTATATTGCAAGACATTTCTAAGTACCTGCTGAATGTGGTCTTCTTTTAAATCACAAATGAAGGAAAAAAAGTTACAAACAAAAAATAGACTTTTAGTGTTTTTTATAGTTACCTGGAAAGTTACCTGTACTAATGCTCTGTATTTTGCATATGGCTTTGAATTACCAATTTAGGGTCTTCTCATTTTACCCTGAAGGGTTTCTTTTAGTTTCTTTTTTTAGAGCAAGTCTACTAGCAACAAACTTTTTCAGTTATTATCAGGAATGTCTTAATTTCTCCTTCAGTTTTGAAGAACAGTTTTGCTGGGTATAGATTCTTGGGTGACACACTTTCTCCCCCCCCCGCCCCCCCCACCACTGCGACTGTATTGTCCCACTGCCTCCATGGTTCCTCTGAGAAATCAGCTGTTAATCATGTTTGTGTTACTTTGCTTCTTGATGTTTTCAAGATACTCCCTTTCTCACTGGTTATTGACAGTTTGATTATGATGTGTGCTGAGTGGATCTCTTTGAGTTTAGGCTCCTTGAAATTCACTGAGCTTGTTGGATGTGTATATTAATTTTTTTTTTAATTAGATTGGGAAACTTGGGGCCCTTATTCATATATTCTGTCTTTTTCTCTCTCATCTCTCCATTATGCATTTTTTGGTATCTTAGTGGTATCCTACAGGTTTCTGAGACTCTGTTCATTTTTCCCCATTCTTTATTCTTTTTCTCAGACTGGCTAATCTCAGTTGAACTGCCTTCAAAATTTGCAGATTCTTGTGCCAGCTCATACCCACTGTTGAGCCCCTCTATTGATTTTTTTCATTTTAGTTACCATATTTCTCAAATCTGTAGTTTCTGTTTGGTTGTTTTAAAAAATAATTTTTGTCTGTTAGCATTCTCAGTTTGGTGAGACATCATTTTCATATTCTCCTTTAGTTCTTTAGACTTGGTTTCCATTAGTTTTAACATTTAAAATAGTTATTTTAAAATCTTAGTCTAGTAAGTTCATTGTGCTTCCTTAGGGATAGTTTATACTGACTGCTCTCCGCCATCCTCTGAATTATTTACTGCTGCTAATAATATCTTACCATAGAGTCTATATTTTTTTGTTGTATGTAGTTACTGTAAGCTAATAAATAGGCAGACATTTCCTTGGATGCCTGAAACATGTACGTCTTGTGGTTTTTGCTAAGGGGCTCTATGTGTATGTTAGGACATGCCTTCAGCATTCAGCCAGGCAGTTTACACTTCTGTTGTAGCATTCTTTTTCTGCTTGCACAGAGCATAAAGTTTGGGTCCCCAATGTTTGACAGTTGCCTCTGATTGTTTTTGGCCAAAAGCACTCAGAGAAAAGGCTGTTTGGACTAGGTGAGCTGAGTCAGGTCAAATAAATACAGATTTGCTAGAGTAGAGTCTTCCAGGGAAGACTGTCATATAATGGCAATTCTCTGGGAGTTTGACTTTGAAGGAGCTCCAGTCCTATTCTGGCCCTTCTAGTGGCTGCGAATTTTCACTGTAATTGTAGGCTGTTGGTTTTCATGGCTACATGGAACTGGGATGTGCTGAGAATAGGGCAAATTACAAAGCTTCAGAGCTTGTCATTCTTGACAGAATTCAGCCATATTTCTTGCCTAAACACTCACTACATCGCTGCAATGCTTTGTAATTTCCACAGTTCTGAAAAAGATGATTCTTAGAACTTTTGTTCTAATTTCTTTTATGAAGGAGAGAATTGCAGAAGTCTTTACTTGGGTGCTCTTACTAATAAGAGTAACACTCATACTTAGTAAGAATGTGTAGGTTCCTTCCCCAAGTCTGGGGGCTCAAGGAGACCTGAGGGTTGGGGATTTTCAGGTTAATTAGTTCATATTCTCATCCTGTTTTTTCAAGGTTCCAGTTCTTTCTTTTTTCCTATTCATTCCTTAACCTTGATACAGCAGACCTGTTCTGAGAGTTCAACTTTCTTTGGCGCTCTGCTACTCATGATTAAGACCTGGTCCTGCCCCTTAGCCTTCTGTGGCCTTTTGGCGCTAGAGATGAGTGTCTTTTTATGCTACCAGAGAATCTTCTGGCTTTCACATTTAGCTTTTAAGTCCCCATTACTCACTTTGACCTCTTGTTACATTTTTCCAAAGAGTGAGTTAATTGCCTTTAGTAACAACAACCTAATTTCATGGTCCTTGAAATTACTGTTTTTCCTTTATTTCTCAAATGTCTAATACATTGTACCTTATATTGCAGGGTTTGGCAAACCATGGCTTGCAGGCCAAATCCAGTTCTGGGCCTGCCTGTTTTTGTTATACCCCACTTTTAAAAAGTTATAAAATGAAAACAACAAACAAGAATACAAAATAGTGTCTCGTCCTTTAAAAAAGATTGACCAACGCCTGCATACCCTTTCACTGGAAAACTACCCAGTATATCAACACTGAAAGTTTTAACTGTTGACTGCCAGTTTGTGCAAGTGGGCTCCCTGTTCTGCATATCCCTGGTGATGGATTTCTCTGAAGCTGGGCAGCAAGGTGACCCAACTCCAAAACTTCACTGTAGAGCCTGCTTTCTTGGATCATGCCCATCACCAGTGGGTGTTAGTTTCCTTGAAAAACTGAGATGGTGATTTGCATGCATGCATAAATTTATTAGGGGAGATTGTCAGGATCAACATCTGTAGAAAAAATGCAAAGGAAACAAAGGATAAGTTGGGCTGTAAGGTGCTATCAACAAAAGCCACAGTTGACCCCCATGGGAATTCTGAAGCTGGAATAACTCTCAGAGTTGTCTAGAATTGTGGGAAGGTGCTATGCCCTTATGACTCTGTTTAATTGGGGGAAATTTTTTTTTTTTTTTTTAATTTGACAGAGAAAGTGAGAGAGAGCGTGTACAAACTGGGGGAGCTGCAGGGAGAGGGAGAAGCAGGCTGCCTGCGGATCAAGCCTGATTCGGGGACTTGATCCTAGGGTCCTGGGTTTATGACCTGATCCAAGGGTAGCTGCCCAACCAAGTGAGCCACCCAAGCACCTCTCAGCCCTGTTTTAATCAGTTACTTGATGGAGGCCACTTGGGCAGGCAGCTGTTTTTAGCTGAGGGAATTCCTGAAAAGGCTGAGAGGTGAAGGCTGTTTTCCAGCAGCACTTTCAGCAGCTGTACAAAAAATTGTTCACTTTTTTTTAAGATCTTTATTTATCAGAGAGAGAGTGCACAAGCCGGGCTGGGGCGGAGGGTAGTGTGCAGAGGATGGGAGAAAGGCAGACTCCCCATTGAACAGGGAGTCTGATGTTGTGGGGCTCTATCCTAGGACCCCGGGATCATGACCTGAGCCAAAGGCAGACACTTAACTGACTCAGCCACCCAGGTGCCCCAGAAATTGTTCACTTCTGAAGGGAAACCTGGGCAGCACATCAGTGTCTATTACATACAGCTTTTTTTTTTTTTTAAGATAGATTTATTTATTTGAGAGAGCACAAGTTGGGGGAGGAACAGAGGAAGACAATCTCACGGAGACTCCCCGCTGAGTGTGGACCCCCCCCCCCCACCCATGTGGGGCTCCATCCCAGGACCCTGAGATCTTGACCTGAGCCAAAATCAAGAGTTGGCTGCTTAACCCACTGCCGTCCAGGTACCCCTATGGTTTACACACTTTCTAATGGGAGAGTATAAATGTGTATAAAACTAAATATGATGAATTGCGCCGAGTATCAGTAGAAATATTACTGAGTGAGTCCTTATTCTTGATATTTTACTAATTTTAATAAAAGATTATTTGCCATTGTAATTTTCCTTCTAATTATCACCCATCTGGCTATGTCATTAAACCTGCCACAGGTCTTTCTTTTTTCTTCTTTCTTCCCTCCTTTTTTCCTTACCTGCTAGTTCCCAGACATTTCTAAATGCTTGGGATAGTGGTGCCTGGCTGGTTCATTTGGAAGGGCATGTGACTTGATCTTGGGGTTCCAATATGAGCCCCACATTGGGTGTAGAGATTACTTAAGGAAATTAAAAAAAAAATGCATGGGATATAACCTAGAACTAAACAATCAGCTATCCCTGCTTTCACAGAACTTAGTTTCTTTCTTTCTTTCTTTCTTTCTTTTTTTTTTTTTTAAGATTTGGTTTACTTATTTGACAGATAACAAGTAGGCAGAGAGAGAGGTGGAAGCGGGCTCCCTGCCCAGCAGAGAGCCCGACGTGGGGCTCAGTCCCAGGACCCCAAGATCATGACCTGAGCCATAGGCAGAGGCTTAACCCACTGAGCCACCCAGGTGCCCCCAGAACTTAGTTTCTATTGGGTCTGAGGGTAGCAGGAGACAAGCGATAACATATATATAAGTTTTAATTGAGAAATTGTATGATTAAATGAAAAAGTATTGTTAAAACGTGGTAAGTATTGTGGTAAAAAGAAAAGGAGGGGAGTAAGTGATGGGAGTATGCAGGGATGTGGAACAGTTTGTACTTTTTGAAAGGAGAGTTAGGATAGGTCTCATTGAGAAGATGACATTTGAGCAAAGATGTGGTACCAGGGAGTTAGTTATGTGGTGAAGAACTTACTGCCATTGCAACCACTTAGTATGAAGGCCCCAAGAAAAGTAGGTGCTAGATGTGTTGAGAAACGTACGGGTGACCAGTGTGGTTGAGGTAGAGTGAAGTGTAGGGGAGAGTGGTAGAAAGGGAGATCTGAGACGTTTAAAAAAAAAGCAGACTGTTAAGACTTTCTTGGCTATGATAAGGACTTAGGCTTTCTTTTGAGTGATATGGGCAGTCATTGCAGAGTTTTGAACAGAAGAGTGACATGATCTGACTTTTGTCAGGCAGGAATGCACTGGAAGCTAAGTTGAAAACATGGTCTGTGTGTAAGTATGTATATATATCCCCAGTGCTTCGACAAGTATATTGAGCATGCTAAGTATACTATAAGCTCTGTATTTCTCTCTAGCCAGAGACCAAAAGTTGGAATTTAATACTCATTTGTTTTGACTAGTAACAGAGCTGTTTAAAACCTGAAATGTGGAGTAGGAAGACAAATTGTGTGGGAGAAAAAATTATATTTTTATCAGTGTGAGAAGAAAGAAGATAATGTTTTAGAGGGAATGTTTAGATTGATAGCAGTATTTTTGTTTTAAAGATTTTATTTTCTTTAATTTTTTGGGGGAGAGATAGAGAGATCGAGCAAAAGCCAGGGGGATGGGGAGAGGTAAGGGGAGAAGCAGACCCCCTGCTGAGCAGGGAGCCTGTTGTGGGGCTCCATCCCAGGACCCTGGCATCATGACCTGAGCCAAAGGCAGATGCTCAACTGACGGAGCCCCCCAGGCATTCTGATAGCAATATTTTTAATTTTCAAATGTTTTACTTTAATTGTGGGGAGACAGTAGAAAAGCCTTGAAAAGAAAAATAGAAATGACTTACCTTACCATCTAGAGATAACCATATTAATATTTTGGTGTTAGGATATGTATGTGGCAGGTGATATTTTTATATAAATATATAAATACTCAAAAAGATGAGTGATATTTTAGTATATTTTCCCTGAACTTGAAGTATATTATCCACTTAGTTGAGTGATCTTAAATATACAATTTGATGAATTTTTACAAATTGATACACCAGTATAACTACCACTTAAGGTGGAGATCAAGATGGAGAATATTACCAGTGTCCCAGACGTGTCTGTTTTGTTTTTACTTTGTCAGCACTCCCAACTTCTACTCCCAGTAGAAGTAACTACTAATCTGACTTTCATCATCACAGATTACTTTTGCCTATTTTACATTTAATATTGCAGTTTTACAGTAAGTACCCTTGGTGTCTTTTTTTCCCCCTCAGCATTATATTTTCTATTCCTGTGTTCCTTTTTTTTTTTTTTTTCACCTAAAATTTGCCACACTATTAAGAGTCTTCATCCCTTTCCTTTAAAAAAAAAAAAAAAAGATTTTATTTGTTAATTTATTTGAGAGAGACAGAGAGAAGGAGAGCATACAAACCAGGGGAAGGGGCAGAGGGAGATGGAGTAGCAGATTCCCTGCTGAGTAGGGAGCCCGGTGTGGGGCTCCATCCCAGGACCTCGAGATTATGACCTGAGCAGAAGGCAGATGCTGAACTGACTCAGTCATCCAGGTGTCCCCAAGATTCTTTACCCTTCAGAGATATGACCACCTGATAGGATTTTAAAAATCTGTAAAAATATGTTGATGAGACACTTGGGGGAATATGGATATGGAGTGGCTATTTTTTGTTAAAGGTTTATTTATTTGTGGGAGAGGTGGGTAGAAGGGTAGAGGAAGAGAATCTCAAGCAGACTCCCTGCTGAGTGAGGAGCTCAATACGGTGCTCAGCTCATGACCCTGGGAATCATGACCCGAGCCAAAGTTAAGACTCAGACACGTAACCAACTGAGCACCCCAGGCATCCCTGGATTGGCTTTATTTATTTATCTATCTATCTATCTATCTATCTATCTATTTATTTATTTGACAGACAGAGATTGCAAGTAGGCAGAGAGGCAGGCAGAGAGAGAGAGGAGGAAGTAGGCTCCCTGCTGAGCAGAGAGTCCGATGCGGGTCTCCATCCCAGCACCCTGAGATCATGACCTGAGCCGAAGGCAGAGGCTTTAACCCACTGAGCCACCCAGGGGCCCCTGCATTGAATATATTTTTTTTTTTTTTAAGATTTTATTTATTTGAGGGGCGCCTGGGTGGCTCAGTGGGTTAAAGCCTCTGCCTTCGGCTCAGGTCATGATCCCAGGGTCCTGTGATCGAGCCCCACATCAGGCTCTCTGCTCAGCAGGGAGCCTGCTTCCTCCTCTCTCTCTCTGCCTGCCTCTCTGCCTACCTGTGATCTCTATCTGTCAAATAAATAAAATATTAAAAAGATTTTTTAAAATATTTTATTTAAATAAAATAAGGGAGAGAGAAATAAATAAAATAAGGGGAGGGAGAGCAAAAGCAGAGGGAGGGGCAGGTAGAGGGAGAAACAGGCTCCCCACTGAGCAAGGAGCCCAATGCGGGGCTCGATCCCAGGACCCCGGGATCATGACCTGAGCCGACCCAGGCACCCCCTGCATCGGCTGTTTGATAATAAAAAGAACCATTGTTTATTAGGAGTGGTAATGGCATCTTGTTCATATAAATGAAATAACCTCATTTGTTATCAAAGTACACAAAAGTATTTATGGGTGCAATAAGATCTGGAAATTGTTTTGAAATATATCTCTGGGGGAGGGAGAAGGGGAAAAGATACGAGGTGAGGTGAAAGAAGATAATCAAATTTGATATATTCTTTGTTGATGGATATGTATGGGACATGTATGTATGTAAGGGACATGTATGTATGTATTAGAAAACATAACAAAAGGGGCACAGCCAGTTAAGCATCTGAGTCTTGGTTTTGGCTCAGGTCCTGATCTCAGGGTCATGAGATCAGGCCCTGCACTGGGCTCCATGCCCAGCTCCCCAGTCTGTTTAAGAATCTCCCCTCTTCCTCTGCGCCTTCCCTCTGCTTTCTCGCTCTCTAAAATAAATAAATCTTAAAAAAAAAAAAAAAAAAGAAAAAACCTTACTTTACCAACTTTACCATCTTTCTGAGTGTATAGCTCAGTGCTATTAAGTGTATTCACATTGTTGTACAGGCAATGTCCAGAACCTTTTTCATCTTGTAAAAGAAACTTTACCTGTTAAACAACAGCATTTCATCTACCCTTCCTCTCAGCCCCTGGCAACCACTATTTTACTTTGTATTTCTATGAATTTGACTGTAGATACTTCGTGTAAGTGGAATCACATGATATTTGTCTTTTTATGACTGGCTTATTTCGCTTAGAGTAACGTTTCCATGGTGTGTCAATGCTGTAGCAGTTGTTAGAATTGCCTGCCTTTTTAAGGCTAAATAGTATTCCATTGTATGCATGTACCACAATTTATTCATAAGGTGCTTGGGTTGCTTTCATTTCCTGGCTCTTATGAATAGTGCTACTCTGAATATGGGTGCATAAATATCTCTTCAAGATTCTGCTTTCAGTTTTTTTGGATAATACCTAGAAGTAGAATTGCTAGATTGTAATCAAATTTTAGTTTTTTGAGGAGCCACCAATCTGTTTTCCTAATGCCTGCACCATTTTACATTCTCATCAACAGTGTATAAATGTTCAGTTTCTCTGTATCTTTGCCAACACTTATTTTTTTTCTTTTTTGGCTTCTACCCTGCCTTTTTAAAAAAGCAGTCATTCTAATAGTTGTGAGGTCATCTTAACATTGTAGCTTGGTTTACATTTCTTTAATGATTAGTGATCCTGACCATCTTTTCATATGCTTGTTGGCCATTTTAGGAGAAATGTCTATTCAAATTGGCCCATTTTTAAATCAGGTCATTTGTTGCTGTTGAGCTTTTTCTATACTATTATCTCTGCTGTGTGTTGGAGAATATTTAATGGAGATCTCCATAACTTTTTTATATTATCTATGTTATATTATACATCACATGTACTGAAATATTCTGATAGATACGGCTTTTTAATGGTATTTTTCTAGTAAGCCATTTTACAATATGGCTTCCTGCTTTATCTCCCTGGTGTCTCTTCTTCCTCTTTTCTACCCCTCTCCTCCAAGACATATAAAGTTCCGGTCATAGCTCCATTTCTTTAAATTTTGGTAAAGTTAGTGTATCCTCTTTCCCTTCAGGCCTTCACACATGCTGTTCTCTCTACATGGAACAGTTCCTCTTCTGTTTGAACTGTTTTCAATTTAGATTTTAGCTGTTATTTCCTCTGGGAAACCACCTTTGAACCTACAAGTGTAACCTCCTCCTATGTCATAAACTTCCTTTATCATAGTATTTATTGAGCTGCATTTCACAGGCCTGATCTTTTTATGGGTCTCTATAGTAGGCCATAAGCTCTGTGAGAGTAGCATTATATTGGCCTTTTGTGCATCGCTGTATCCCTAGAGCCATGGAAGCACTCCATAAGTAATTGTTTCAAGAATGAGCAGCAGTACCAGTATTTAAACAAGTTTCTAATATGTGTAGGGCACTCTGGATGATGTAAAATTGAACACAAGTTCTTTTATGCAGGCAGCTTCAAATATGATGGAGAAGTTGGTTTCCTCTTGCCTTCCTTCACTTTACCTTCAATAGAACTGCAGGCTGTTAAATTTTTTGAGTTTATTTGTACAAAAATTTATTCAAATTGAGCACCAGCAAACCAGAAATTGTTAGGAGGGCTCTGCAGACAGGATTCAGGGGAACAACAAGGAGATGGCATTATTTGGGAAAGCTTAGTTGGCTATTTGTGATCAGTTGTCCCCAGGTGGTTTGGATTTCTTAACCTTTAGGCATTTCAGGTTTAGGTTTTGTTTTGCTTAGGTAGGGTACTGAGGCATTAAAGCCAACTCAGTCTAATGACTTCCTTGTTTAAGTTAACAAAGGTAACCAATATGATCATATCTGGTCATAGGCTGATGAAAATAGAGCCTAGGAATACAGCTAACTAAATCCCAAAGTTGCTGGTTAGTGTCTTCTCTTTCTTAACGTTATTTGAGGTAGACTAGGTCATAATTGGCTTAATTATCTTAGTCCCAATTACTTCCTTTTCTGGTATTGTCACAGATGGAATCTCCTGTGCAGTGCCAGTTTTAGGTTGACAGTTATGGTCACATTTTATGGCACTTTTCTTATAAACTTACAGGTTAAGGAAAGTGTGCCGTCTCTCCCCCCTTAAAAACTACTCAGTTTTTGGGGCGCCTGGGTGGCTCAGTGGGTTAAGCCGCTGCCTTCGGCTCAGGTCATGATCCCAGGTCCTGGGTTCAAGCCCCACATCGGGCTTTCTGCTCAGCGGGGAGCCTGCTTCCTCTTCTCTCTCTGCCTGCCTCTCTGCCTACTTGTGATTTCTCTCTGTCAAATAAATAAATAAAATCTAAAAACAAAACAAAACAACAAAAAAAAAAACTACTCAGTTTGTGCTATCTCTTGAGAGTCTTAGTACCCCTGAAGACTCTGCTAGAGTGTCCTAACACTGGTTTGCTGCCACATTACCTCTGTTTAGCTTCTTGGCTCCTTTAGCCAGGATTTTTCTTTTTTTAAAATACTTACAGGAGTCTTTCCTAAATTTGTAGTCTCTTGTCCTGTCTCACCACATTTCTGAATTAGAATGACATAGATGCTCTTACATTCTTTGGACTTTATTTCTGTTTCTTGGTATAGCTTATCATTATTATCATCAGTAAGTCTATAATTGCACAGGATTCATTTCCTTTATTAATCTTACTTTTTAGAATCTAGACATTTAAAAAGAGAACTTTTGTATTCTGTCCCATTTTTGTGGCTTTACCACCATTTATATGCTTTAATTTTGTTTTACCGTGGCTCAGCAAATTTGTACTTTGTATTGTATATATTTGTTTAGTAAATGTATTTGGTAAAACTAAGTAAACTGAAAATATGTTGTGCTAGCAAAAATATGCATAACTCTTTAATTATAGGAATTGGCATAAACAGCATAGAAAAATTAATGGCTAGAGCAGCTTTGTGGATTTGAGAAACACTATACAGTGTAAGCTACCTGTGGGGTAATGTGTGTGAGAGAGAGAGACAGAAAATGTGTGTGAGTGTTAAAATTCAGCATTTTCCCCCTCTAACTTAAGCATTTGTTAACAAATTCAAATTAATTAGCACAGTTCACTCCTGAAAAAAATCATTGATACCTTGTAGTAGTGGGGCTATGTATCTCAGTTACATTAACGTACATGTGAGCCAGAGTGAGTGGTACTTTTTTTGTTTATTTCTTAGACTCAGAGAAACATTAATTTATTCTATACATACTTAGTTGGCACCATGCATTATACAGAATGGAAAATGCAATTTGCAGGATGCTAGGGTGGTATTGGAGGGATATAACAATATGGCCTATGTTTTCAAAGAATTTACTTTCTGCATATTATAGAAGTAAAAGAAAGGGACACTTGGGTGGCTTAATCAGTAAAGCGTCTGCCTTTGGCACAGGTCATGGTCCCAGGGTCCTGGGATTGTGCCCCACATGGGGCTCCTTGCTCAGCAGGGAGCCTGCTTCTCCCTATGCCTGCTGCTCCCCCTGCTTGTGAGCTTTCACCGTCTCTGACAAATAAATAAGAGCTTTAAAGAAAAGTAAAGAAATATAGGAATAATGATACGATATTAGGTAAAAGGTTTATTAACCTTATTAACCTTTTAGATTAGGTACTTATCTTATTTGCAGATACATCATGTAGAGCTACTACTATAATTTTCAGATTCCTGATAAATGCTTGGGTTCTTAAAGATGTTTGAGCCAAATGCACATCATTTCTAAGCAAAACTTGAGACTGCCCCATAAGGAAAGACTCATCTCTGTGTATCTCCTCTGCTATCAATAGTTTATCAGTACGGTTGACTCTTGAACCATGCAGGGGTTAGGAGGTGCTGACCCCTGCACAGTTGAAAATCTTTGTTTACTTTTGATTCCCCCAAAACTTAACTACTAATAACCTATTGTTGAAGGGGAGCTTTATGGTTAATGTAAATAGTTAACAATGTTGTATGTATTATATACATATTGTATTGTTAGAATAAAGTAAGCTAGAGAAAAGAAAATCATGAGGAAAAGAAAATGCATTTAACAATATTGTCATATTTATCAAAAAAATCTATGTATAAGTGGACTCACAGCTCAAACCACTGTTGTCTGTGGGTCAACTGTACTTCCTTTCAGACACCAAATGTGTGTTTTTTTTTTTTTTTTTTTTTTTTTTAAGATTTTATTTACTTCTCAGAGCAAGCGCACAAGCAGGGGGAGTGTCAGGCAGATGGATGGAGTAGTCGTCTCCCCGCTGAGCAAGGATCCCAGTGCAGAAGGCAGACGCTTAACCGGCTGAGCCACCCAGGCATCCCAAACATGGGGGTTTTCTAAAATTTAAGCAGTTCTGTGATACCAGCTGGGTGTCCTGCAATTTCACTCAGTTCTGACAGTATCAACTTGAAGTATCAACTTGAAGACAGCATCAGATTCCACAGATTTAAGGGCTGGATCTTACACCCCCCCCCATCTCTTCTAGTGCTAATTGCCAATGCAGATTGTTATCTGTGCTTACCCACCAGCTATAAATAGGGGTTCTGACTGTCTTGCCCATACCAAGGACTATGGTCACAAGTGGGCCAAATTGGAGACATCCTGTCTTATGGAGTGAGCAAGAGGAGGATCAGAGGTAGAGGGAGAAGCAGATTCCACCCTGAGCTTGGTGTCTGACTTGAGGGTCGATCTCAACCCTGAGATCATGACCTGAGCTGAAATCAAGAGTCAGATGCTTGGAGCGCCTGGGTGGCTCAGTGGGTTAAGCCGCTGCCTTCGGCTCAGGTCATGATCCCAGGGTCCTGGGATCGAGTCCCGCATCGGGCTCTCTGCTCGGCAGGGAGCCTGCTTTCCCTCTCTCTCTCTCTGCCTGCCTGCCTCTCGGTCTACTTGTGATCTCTCTCTGTCAAATAAATAAATAAAATCTTAAAAAAAAAAAAAAAAGAGAGTCAGATGCTTAACTGACTGAGCCACCCAGGCACCCCTCATTGCTCAGTTTAAATGTCTTAAGTATTTTCTTAATTTTGATCATTAATGTCCTGAATTAACATAGACTATGAACAAAATATATATAGACATGAACAAAATTTCTGGAATCACAAACACACTTAATCCAGGTGAATGTCTCAGCCCTTTTTAAAAAGTGTTGTCATTTATTGTAGATGAATTAAATACTTCCAGATTTGAGATTTAGCTAGAAATTATATACATATAGTCATTCCCATATTTTACAGCTGAGGAAACTGAGAAATTGTAATAATGACTTCATTCATTTATTCAGCAACAAATATTTATTGAGTTTTTACTTATGACATGTACTGTCCTGGATAATAGGAATGTATCAGTGAACAAGAGATATTCATAATTTTGTGGAGCTTATTTTTTAGTGACATTTGTTTAATTAGTGGCAAAACAGGGACACTTGATTTTGTTTAGTATTTTGATTTTCTTAGTATGAAATTGAACTGGCAGATATTTTGCTGGTTCAGATAGTTTTGCCATGGCTGCCTGGAGCCTAGGATATGTGAAGAATTCTTTTTTTTTTTTTTTAACACTGAAGCAAAGTTATTGATGTCTACCTTAGTTTGGGAGGAGACCTGGTAGTATCATGAGATTGTCAACCCCAACATTATCTCTTTACTTGATTTTCTCTCCCCACTCTGTTGAGCAGCTTTATAGTGTGTAGTTTGGTGATCAGAAGCTGTTCAAGAGTGAGACTGCTTAGAATCAAATTTTAGAGTCTCCACTGCTATTATTAGGATGTTGGCCAAATTTCTTAACCCTTTTATACCCCATTTATCTCTTCTGTGAAGTGGGGAAAATAATACCAAGTCAGGATCATTGTGAGGAGTAAATGAGCTCATACACTTAAATACTTAAAACGGTTTGGCTATAGCATACTTGACAAATACTTGTCATGGTTATTATTTGTCCTTTTCATTTACAATTCTCAAGTCCCCAAATTGTGATAGTCAAAAGGTTTTTATTAAGTAATTGATGGCAGGAACCTTACCTAAAGTGATTAACAAAGCTGTTTATAATCTTTATCCCACTTACTGCAAAGTCCTATACTTTGTTATATTTGATTTTGTTACTGCCACAGTTGGTTTTGGATGAGGTGTTAGGTCATATGTGGTATCTATACTTCAGTAATAAATTCCAGAATACATTTGGCCTGAAGGGTTTTGGTACAGGAATGTAGACCTCTGCTAGTGAAACTCATGGCTAAGCGTGCCTTTTTTTTCCACATTAGTATCTCACAGTTTAGGGGCGCCTGGGTGGCTCAGTGGGTTAAAGCCTCTGCCTTCGGCTCAGGTCATGATCCCAGGGTCCTGGGATCGAGCCCCACATCAGGCTCTCTGCTCGGCAGGGAGCCTGCTTCCTCCTCTCTCTCTCTGCCTGCCTCTCTGCCTACTTGTGATCTCTGTCTGTCAAATAAATAAAAATTTAAAAAATCTTAAAAAAAATAAAAAAAGTATCTCACAGTTTACAATCATTTTAAGTAGCTTACCTGGTTAGTAATTGCCTTAATTGAGGACCAAAAAAGTGCTTTGAGTTTTAAGAGAAAAAGTAATAAATTCCCCTCAGCTGCTGTTTTTTTTTTTTTTTTTTTTTTTTTAAAGATTTTACTTGACAGCACACAAATGGGGAGAGGCAGGCTAGAGGGAGAGGGAGAAGCAGACTCCGTGCTAGGGAGCCCAGTGTGGGGCTTGATCCCAGGATCCTGGGATCATGATGCAAGCAGAAGGCGGATGGTTAACCAACTAGGTGCCCTAGAGTTGCTGTTCTTGAAAACTTGCTTGTAAGGTTATTTTTTTTTTATTATTATTTGTAATCTTTTTATTTTTACTATAAAATTTGAAATATCTCTTGGGAGTTTTATAAAAAAAAAAAATGGTTTCAAGAAACATACCAGTCCTGAGAACGTAATATTATATTAGGTAACATAATCATAATAGGCTCTCCTGAAGAATCTTGTCAGCAGAAGAAAACAAAACAAATAAAAGCTCAAAGTCGCTTATATGTAGAAGCCTTTTCCATTTAGTCACTTCTTAAAACATTTATACGTGGCCATATCTCAAAAAGAATTTTATTCTCTTTTCAAAGAAAAAATAAGCAGCAATAAAATATGTTAGAAGTAGTGGAGCTTATTTTTTAGATATAGTTTGGATTCCTAACTTGGTACAAAATAGAATGGTTGAGGGAAGAGGGAAACTTGTTGCCAGTACTTCAATAGTATAGATAACAATCTTGACCAAGGGGCACCTGGGTGGCTCAGTGGGTTAAGCCTCTGCCTTCGGCTCAGTTCATGATCTTGGGGTCCTGGGATCAAGTCCTGCATTGGGCTCTCTGCTTAGTGGGGACTGTGCTCCCCACCCCCTGCCCCATCTGCCTCTCTGCCTACTTGTGATCTCTCTCTCCCTTTGTCAAATAAATAAATAAAATATTTGAAAAAGGAAAAAGCAAACAAGCTTAACCAAGAGTCAGAAAACTCTTTTGAAAAGAGTCTACCTCTTTTGGTAGAGGGACGCCTGGGTGACTCAATTGGTGACTCAATAGGTTAAGCATCTGCCTTTGGCTCAGATCATGATGCCGGGGTCCTGGGATCAAACCCCATGTTTGGCTCCATGGTTAGCAGGTCATCTGCTTCTCCCTCTGCCCCTCCACCAGATTCTGCTTCCCCTCCCCCCATAAATAAATAAAATCTTTCAAAAAAAATTGGTGGAATGTTTTAAGTATACTATTTTGATAGGAGAAGTGGCTCTGTGCAGCTCGAGGGGTGTGTCCATTCTGCAGATTCTGAATCATTACTATTGACGCCATGTTAATCTTTTGTGTTTTGGTTTTTTTTCTGAACTTGTATAGGATATAATTTATAACAGATTTAGAAAATAGTTACGATGTTAGTAAACATGTTTTTAGAGAGTTCATTAAAATGGCTTACAGGTTTATACTTAAAAGCGGGGGTATACTTCCTCTGTTAATGGAAAATGGGCTTACCTAGAACATAATGCTTTCAGATACCGGATAAATGAGAACTTACTAGAACAGAGTTGATAGTTAAAAATCTCTTATGCTTTAAACCGTTACCATGAAAAATGACATTGGGATTATAGAGGATGGAGTGGTATTTTTATTAACTTTTTTTTAGGCTCTGATAGAAGAGATAAAGACAAAGATTTTATTTGCCTTTGGAAATCTTAGTAATTGTTAGTGTTTCTCTTTTCTCTGGAATTGTTTGTCTATAATATTGGAAAGCTTTTAAAAATTTTTTTAAAAAATATTTATTTATTTGACACACAGAGAGAAATCACAAGTAGGCAGAGAGGCAGGCAGAGAGAGAGGGGGAAGCAGGCTTCCTGCTGAGGAGGGAGCCTGATGCTAGGCTCAATCCCAGGACCCCGAGACCTCAGCCAAAGACAGGGGCCTAACCCACAGAGCTAGCCAGGTGCCCTGGAAAGCTTTTAAAAAAAAAAAAAATTTTTTTTATTTATATATTTGAGAGAGCATGGGGCTGTGTAGCAGAGGGAGAGGGAGAAGCAGGCTCCCCACTGAGCAGAGAGCGAGACACAGGGCCTTGATCCCAGGATCCCTGGGATCATGATGTGAGCTGAACTGATGTGAACATGATGTGAGTCACCCAGGCTCCCCTAGAAAGTTATTTTTGTGAAAAACTTTCTAAGCTATTCCGAGCAGGCTTTTCGTTTATTCTTGAAAGCGTAGTATGCCATTTGGGTCCATCTTGTAACTACTTTTGTATCACTAGATGAGTATACAAAGCTTTCTATGTAGTGTCTCACCATACTGAATTATGTGGCTAAGTATGTCTGTTTTAATATCTAAGCTCCTTAATGATTCAATAATTAGCTAGGTTTTGAAACCTCTGTATTAAGTGAATTATTTTCTGTTTCGTTTTATATAAAATGTCAGTGGGTCAGCTGAGTCTTTATACTTTTTTTTTTTTTAAAGATTTTATTTATCAGAGAGAGAGGCAGGCTCCCCACTGAGCAAGGAGCCGATGTGGGACTCGATCCTAGGACCCTGGGATCATGACCTGAGCCGAAGGCAGCGGCTTAACTGACTGAGCCACCCAGGCGTCCCTATACTTTTATTTTCTATTATTTACAGCTGGCTGACCCTTGCTTAATTTCCAGAAGTTTAAGTGCTTGGAATAGAGCCACTTTTATAATTTCAGTTGATCATTAGGGGAGAGGGTACTAATATTGTTGAGAGCCTACTATTTCATTCATTTATTTTTTTATTTAGTGGGAAAGGGTGTTTATTTTTAAAGATTTAATTAGAACACCAGCAGGAGTCGGGAATGGTGGGGAGCAGAGGGAGAAGCAGACTCCCCTCTGAGCTGGGAACCAGACATAGACTTGATCCCAGGACCCTGGGATCCTGACCTGAGCAGCCGCTCAACTGACTGAGCCACCCAGGTTCCCCCAAAAGGTGTTTTTATTATAGCACGGGGACGGGACCCGTGGGCAGAAAGAGCTGTGGAGAGCCTGTTTTGAATAGAGATGTCTTGAATTTATTAATAGTTGCTATAACCTGATTTTTCTTTAATTTGCTTCTATACATAAAATATTTAACTTTGTTAATTCCTTGGGATGTTAAAATTTGCTTGCTGATGGTTTTATAGTACATTATCTAAGTACATTATCTAAGTACATTATCAGTTTTCCAAGAAGTTGTAAAGAATGTTTTATAATCATGGAACAAAACTGACCTGTCTCTGGTATTAGCATTTAAGTTTTGTTTAAAGTAAGAAAACTCTTACAGTAAAACAGATTATGTTAAGTGTTTTATTTCTTTGTTTTAAGCAAGATAGTCTTATTTTAGAAACATTGGAAACTACAGTAACTGTGAAATAACTTGAGGCTGATATTAGTTCAGTGTTGAATGTTTTGCTCTGATGACCTCTAGTGGTCTTGCAGTTTAAAAGTGATCAGCTGTCAATATCAAGTAATTTTTTTTAGGCTCTCATGTGATAATCACATGCTGGTTGTTGAATCTCTTGAACTCATGTGATAAATAATATATGGTCCCAGTGAGTACCTTTACCTATATTTAAAGGAAGGAAAAATTGTATTAAAAGACAGCAGTAGGTAGGCTTTGTTACTACGAATTAACTGTGATTAGATATGGAAACAAATTTAAAAAGTTCATTTCTGCCTGTACAGTATGTTTGTAGTAACAAATTTCAAGTTAATCATCACAGTTATAATCATTTTTTTTTAAGATTTTATTTATTTATTTGACAGAGATGACAGGCAGAGAGGCTGGCAGAGAGAGGAAGGGAAGCAGGCTCCCTGCTGAGCAGAGAGCCCAGCAAGGGGCTCCATCCCAGAACCCTGGGATCATGACCTGAGCCGAAGGCAGAGGCTTTAACCCATTGAGCCACCCAGGTGCCCCCACAGTTATAATCTTGAAGTCAGATGATTAAAAGCATTAAAATTAGTTGACTTGGGCAAATAAAAAATGAAAATTTGTGGTGTTTTATTTTTTATTTTTATTTTTTTAGAGAACTTGTGAATTGGGGAGAGGGAGAGGGAAATGAAGAGAGAGTCTTAAGCAGGCTCCATGCCCAATGTGGAGCCCAGTTTGGGTCTCTGTCTCACAATGCTGAGTTATGACTTGAGCTGAAAACAAGAGCCAGACAGACGCTTAACCGACTGAGCCACTGCAACCCAAGAATTTATGGTTTTTAAAAAGTACTTTATTGACAGTACTACACACTCTATGGTAGAATTTTTTCCTCTTAACTAAAGGACCTATGTCATTGACCTCATTTTCACAATAAAAATTTACTTCTTAAATCTAACCGTTAAGATGAGATTAATTTTTAACATTAGTATAAAACATTTCAAAATTATAAAAATAACTTATATGCAGAAAAGTGTATAAAATATAATTGCACATTTTAGCCAATTATTACAAAGAGAACAACCAAGAAATCACTCTTGGAAAAGTAAAGAGATAGATGGAGCACTGCTAGTACCCCAGGAGCCTTACCACCTGGCCCTTCCAAATTACTATTCCCTGCTTCCCTCATGAGGATAATTGCTATCATTTTTATATAATCATTTTCTTGGTTTTCTTTACATGTGCTTATATAAAGTGCACATTACTCAAATGTATTAGTTTAGTTATGTTTGATAGTGACCTTTACTTAAATGGAATTGTATGGGACGTTGTGTTTTGTGTCTTTACTTTTCCCTCAACATGATATTAGTTCATCCATATTATGTGTTGCTGTAGTTTGTTCATTTCCTTTGCTCTATAGTGTTTCACTGTACTAATATGCCACAATTTATCTCTTCTCTAACTGATGGATATTTAGATTGTTTGCAGTCTTTGGCTGTTATAAAAAATGATTCTGGAAATATTTTACATGTCTCATAGTACATACTTAGGCACATGTATTTCTTTTCGGTATCTAGGAATTTTGGGTTTAATCTATTTATATCTTCAACTTAAGTATAATACAAAACTTTTACAAAGAGGCTATACCAGGTTATGGTCCCATAAGTCATTTATGGGAATTTCTGTTGATTCACAGTTCCTTAAAGATAGTATTGTCAGTTTTTAAAATTTTTAGCCAATCTGGTATTGTTACTTTATTGGTATCTTAAATTTATATTCCTTTGAATACAGATGAAATTGAGAACTGTTTCATATCTTGATTGGCCATTTTGATAACTTGTGAAGTGTAAGTCTTCTTACAGTATTTCCATCATGCATCTTTTTTATTATGTGGTTGTATCTTTTGGGGGAGTGGTTATGAATTCTGTATTATGTATTTGATCACATTCTCATCTAGATGTTTAGCAAATATCTTTCATCTGGTTTGCTTTTTTTAAAAAAAGTTTTTTTAGTACTTAAAAATGGTTAAGGTGGTAAATACTGTGTTATGCTTTTTAGCACAATTTTTTAAAGTGTAAATTCATTAGTATTAAGTATATTCTCACTGTTGTGAAACAGATCGTCAGAACTTTTCAACTTGCAAATCTGAAGCATTAAACCCATTAAACAACCGTTCCTGCCCCTCTCTCTCTCCTTTTAAAATTTTTATTTATTTATTTATTTATTTGGGAGCCCAGTGCAGGGGTTGAGCTCACAACCCTGAGATCAAGACCTGAGCTGAAATAAAAAATCAGACACTTAACCAACTGTACTACCCAGGCATCCCTCCCCCTCTCCTTTTTAACTGCCATTTTACTTTTCGTTACTATCAATTTCGCTACTTTTACATAGCTCATAAAAGTGAAATTGTGCATATTTGTCTTAATGTGACTGCCTCATTTGACACAATATGGCCTGATGGTTCATTCGTGTAGCATGTGGCAGGATCAAGACCTGGCTTTAAATTCTTTTGGATATATATGCCCAAGAGTGGAATTGCTGGATCATATTTGATAGTTTTATTTTTAATATTTCAAGGATCATTCACAGTATTTCATGCATGTAATGATTGTATCATAATCCCATCAACAGTGCACAAAAGTTCCAGTTTCTCTACATCCTCACCAACACTTGTTGATGAATATTTTGAATAATTTTAGAGTTACAGAAAAATTGAGCATATAGCATAGAGCTCCCATATGTGCCGTGCCCCCACCCCCCAAAACATTTTTCCTTTGTTATTAACATCTTGCATTAGAGTGGTACATTTGCTACAATTAATGAGCCAGTTTTGAATGTTATTGTTAACTGACTCCATAGTTTGCTTTAATGTTCATTTTGTGTTGTACTGGTCTGTAGGTTTTGACAAAAGCATAATGTTACAGATTCATCGTTACAGTATCCTACAGAACAGTTTCATCACCCTTAAAAATTCTGTGTGCTTCACCTAGTCATCTTCCCCATATCCCTGAACACTTGGTAACCACTGATTTTTTTGCTGTGTTGATAGTCTTGCCCTTTCTATAATGTCATAGTTGGAATTACACAATATGTGGCTGGTTTCTTTCCAGACAGGTTTCTTTCACTTTTTGGAATATGCATTTAAGGTTCCTCCATGTCTTTACATGCTTGATAGCTCACCTGTTTTTTTTTGTTTGTTTGTTTTTGTTTTTGTTTTTCCGAAGATTTTATTTATTTGACAGATAGAGATCACAACTAAGCAGAGAGAAGGTGGAGGGGGCGGGGAGCAGACTCCCCACCGAGCAGAGAGCCCGATGTGGGGCTAGATCCCAGGACCCTGAGATCATGACCTGAGCCAAAGGCAGAGGCTTTAACACACTGAGCCACCCAGGTGCCTGAAAACAATTCCATTTTTAACAGCATCAAAAAGAATAAATTAACTTAAGAATTAACCAAGGAGGTGAAGGACAGGCACAATGAAAAGTACACAATAATGCTGAATCAAATTAAAGACTGAAATAAATGGAAACACATTTCATGTTCATGGACTAATGAACACTAATATTATTAAAATATCAATACTATGCAAATTTACAGAGTGGGTGCAATTCCTTTCAAAATCCCAATGACATTTCTTACAGAAATAAAAAAATCCATACTAAAATTTACATGGAATCTCAGGGTACCCCTTAATAGCAAAACAATCTTAAAAAAGAAAAGTTGGAGGCCTTTCCTAAGTTCAAAACATACTACACAAAGCAAAAGTAATCAAGACAGTATGATACTGGCAAAAAGACAGACATATAGACCAAGGAAACAGAAATGAAATACCAAAAATAAACCCTTAACATACACGTCAAATATCTTTTACAAGGATGCCCAGACCACACAGTGAATAAAGAACAGTCTTTTCAACAGGTACTTTAGGGAAAAAATGAATATTCACATGCAAAAGAATGAAGTCAGACTGTTCATACACCACAAATTTTCATACATCACAAATTAATTCAGAATGAGTCAAAGGCCTAAACAAAAGATCTAAAACTATAAAGTTAAAAGAAAACACAGGACAAAACCTTCAAAACATTGGACTTGGGAATGGTTTCCCGGATATGAAACCAAACCACAGGTAACAGAAGAACAAATGGACAAAATGGACATGATGAAAATTTAAAACTTTTGCACATCAATGGAAACTGCCAACAAAGGGAAAAAGGAATCTATGGAATGGCAGGAAATAACTATAAATTGTATATCAGGTAAGAGATTAATATACAGAATATATAAACCATTCCTAAAACTCAAGAACAAAAAACCCAATTCAAAAATGGACGAAAGACTTGAATAAGTATTTCTCCAATGAAGATACATGATTGGCCAATAAACACATGAAAACATGCTTTCCACCACTAATCATTAGGGAAGCCCCCTATGAGAATACTATACCTCATTAGGATAGCTACTATTAAAGATAGTAACAACAAAAAGCATCCGTTAGGTTTGAAAAAACTAGAAACCTTATACAAATTGTTGGTAAAATGATAAGAGTCACTGTGGAAGATAATATGGTGGTTCCTCAAAAAATTAAAAAATAGAATGATCTCACCCAGGCACCTGGGCAGCACAGTTGGGTTGAGCAACCAACTCCTGTGTTAGGCTCAGGTCGTGATCTCAAGGTTGTGAGAAGAAGCCCTGTGTCAGGCTCTGTGCTCATGGGGAAGTTGGCTTGGAACTCTCTATCCCTCTGCCCCTCGCCCGTGCATGCTCTTGCGTACACACACACACACTCTCTCTCTCTAAAAGTAAATAAATATTATGGACACTGGGGAGGGTATGTGCTATGGTGAGTGCTGTGAAATGTGTAAGCCTGATGATTCACACACCTATACCCCTGGGGCAAATAATACATTATATGTTAATAAAAATAATAAATAAAAAATAAAAATAAAAGTAAATAAATAAAATCTTTTAAAAAATGATCATATTACCCAGCAATTTCACTTCTGGGCATATACTAAAAAGAACTGAAAGCATGGTCCTGAAGAGAAATTTACACATCCATGTTAATAGCAACACCATTCATTATACCTAAAACCTAGAAGCAAACCAAGTGTCCATCAAAAGATAAATGGGGGCACCTGGATGGCTCAGTCAGTTAAGCATCTGACTCTTGATTTCAGTTCAGGTCAGGATCTCAGGGTCGTAAGATCAAGCCCTGTGTCAGGGCTCCATGCTCAAAAGGGAGAAAAATCTAGGTTTGTGTCTGATGAGTTTTTAATATAAATACAAAAATGAAAAGCACGATCCTTGAAAAAAAAGCATCAGACTTTATTAAAATTGAAAACACTTTTGCTCTGCAAAAGACATTATTAAGAGAATAAAAAGATGTACCTGACCGGGAGAAAATATCTGTAAAAACACATATCTAATTAAGGACTGACATTATTAAGAGAATGAAAAGATATACCACAGACTGGGAGGAAATATTTGTAAAAACATGTATCTGATTAAGAATTGCTACTCACTACCTATAAAGAATTCTTAATACAACTCTTATTAACAACCAAAATTTTAAGAGGGCAAAAGATCTGAACAGACATGTCAACAAAGAAGACACACAGGTGGAAAATAAGCATCTGAAAAGATGCTCCACAACACTGTCATCAGGAATATGTAAATTACAACAATGAGATACCACTACGCATCCATTAGAATGGCTGAAATCCCAAACACAGGCCAGTATGTCAAACAACACAAACTCTTTCATTGCTGATGAGAATGCAAAATGGGACAGCCACTTTAGAAAACTACATGGCAGTCTGTTATTACAAATTAAACATAGTTTTACCCTAAGATCCATCAATCATGCTCCTTTGGTACTTCCTCAATTAGCTGAAAACCTCTGTCTACACAAAAATCTACACATGAATGCTTAAAGCTGTTTTATTATTAACTGTCCGAACTTGGAATCAACCAAGACACCCTTCAACAAATGAATGATAAACTGTAGCATATCCATATAAGAGAATAAGTATTCATCAATAAAAACAGATGAGCTGGGGCGCCTGGGTGGCTCAGTGGGTTAAAGCCTCTGCTTTAGGCTCAGGTCATGAACTCGGGATCCTGGGATCAAGCCCCACATCGGTCTCTCTGCTCGGTGGGGAGTCTGCTTCCCCCTCTCTCTCTGCTTGCCTCTCTGCCTACTTGTGATCTCTGTCAAATAAATAAATAAATAAATAAATAAATAAATCTTTTTTAAAAAATGGAATTGTTTTATAATTTCCTTTCATGATTATTCACTGATGGTATATAGAAATGCTGCTAAAGGTGTCTGGGTGGCTCAGTTGTTTAAGTGTCTGACTCTTGATTTTGGCTCAGGTCATGATCTTGGTTGTGAGTGCCCTGTGTTGGGTTCTGTGCTGGGTGTGGAGCCTGTTTAAGATTCTTTCTCTCCCCCTGCCTCTCTACCACCCCCATTTAAAAAAAAAAAAAAAAAAAGAATGTTGTTGATTTTTGTGTGACAGTATCCCGGTACTTTGCTTAATTTGTTAGTCCTAACATTTTTAATGAAATCTTTTGGGTTTTCTATATATAAAACTATATTATCTGTGAACAGAGATGATTTTACTTCTTTTCTAATTTGGATTCCTTTCTTTTTCTTGCCTTATTACTCTGGAAGGTACTTAACAGTTCTATTTGTATAGGAGTGTTGACATAGGCATCCTTCCCTTGTTCTCATTTGATTTGATTTTATTTGAATTTTTAAAGTAGACTCCATGTCCAGCATGGAACCCAATCACAGGGCTTGAATTTATGACCCTGAGATCAAGGAATGAGTTGAGACCAAGAGTCAGACGCTTATTGACTGAGCCACCCTGGCACCAGGCACACCTCCCCCATCCTCCATTCTGATTTTAGAGGGAAAGCTTTCAGTCTTAAACTATTGAGTATGATGTTTGTTGTGGCTTTTCATATATGGCTTTTTAAATTATGTTGAGATAGTTTTATTCCTGGTTTGTTGAGTGGTTTGTTTTTTTGTTTTTTTGTTTTTTTTTTGTTTGTTTGTTTGTTTTTTTTTTTGTTTTGTTTTGTTTTTGGTCATGAAAGTGTGTTGAGCTTTGTCAGGTTCTTTCTCTGCATCAGTCGAAATGGTTTTGCAGTTTTCTCCCTTTATTCTATTAATGAGGTGCCTTACATTGATTGGTTTTCTTGTGTTGAACCATCCCTGCATTCAAGGAATAAAGCTCACTTGGTTGTGGTATACAATCTTTGTAATATGCTGCTGAATATGATTTACTAGTATTATGTTGAGGGTTTTTACAAAAGTGTTTATAAGAGATACTGGTCTGCAGTTTTCTTATAGTGTTTGTGTCTGGCTTTGGTATGGGGCAGTGCTGGCCTTGATGAGTTACAGAGTTTTGTCTCCAGTTTTTGAAAATGTTTTAGAAAGTTTTTTGTTAGTTCTTTAAATGTTTGGCAGGATTCACTAGTAAAGCTATCATGTCCAGGGTTTTTCTTTGTATGAGGGATTTTTTATTTTTTATTTTTTATTTATTTATTTATTTTTTTTTTAAGATTTTATTTATTTATTTGACAGAGAGAGATCACAAGTAGACGGAGAGGCAGGCAGAGAGAGAGAGAGAGGGAAGCAGGCTCCCTGCTGAGCAGAGAGCCCGATGCGGGACTCGATCCCAGGACCCTGAGATCATGACCTGAGCCGAAGGCAGCGGCTTAACCCACTGAGCCACCCAGGCGCCCCTATTTTTTATTTTTAAAAAAGATTTATGTATGTATTTTAGAGGGAGAACACTTGTGGGCAGGGGGAAGGGCAGAGGGAGAAGGAGAGAAGTGGACTTCCTGCTTAGTGGGGAGTCCAAAGACACAGGGCTCAATCTCACGACCCTGAGATCATGACTTGAGCCTAAATGAGGAATCAGATGCGTAACCAACTAAGCCATACAGGCACCCCTGTATGAAGGATTTTTGATTACCAAATTAATCTATAAGTAGGTCTTTCCTGTTTTTCTTTTTCTTCATCATTCAGTCTTGTTAGGTTTTGTGTTTCTGAGTTATCCAATTTGTTGGTGTTCAGTTGTTCCTAGTATGCTTCCAGTCCTTTTATTTCTGTAGAATTGGTTGTAATGCTTCCACTTTCATTTCTGATTTTGATATTTGTGTCTTTCTTTTTTTCTTAGTGGACCCAGCTAACATTTTGTCAATTTTGTTGATACTTTAGGTGAATCAAGTTTTGTTTTTGTTGATTTTTCTCTGTTTTTTGTTGTTGTTGTTGTTGGTTTATTCCTAGATAGTTTTGTTTTTTGATGCCATTGTAAATATGTTTTTTGTGGTAACTTTTTTTTTTTTAAGATTTTATTTGTTTATTTTGACCGAGAAGGAGCAGAAGTGAGGGTAGGGGTAGGGGTAGAGCAGAGGGAGAAGGAGAAGCAGGCTCCCCGCTGAGGAAGGAGCTGAATGTGGGGCTCCATCCTAGGACTCTGGGATTATGACATAAGCCAAAGGCAGGGGCTTAATTTACCAAGCCACCCAGGGTTCCCCCTTTTTTTTTTTTTTTTTGCATTTACTTTTTAAAGTGTTTATTTGCTGAGATGATGCTACTAAAGGTGCATTATGACCTGTAAAAATAGCTCAGAATTCATTGTCAATGAACCTTTATTAAACATTGTTTCTTGCTGCTTCCTGACATGCGCGGGAGAAGAATGAGGCACAAACAAGTCAGCTGCTAGAGAATGGGAGCAGGGGGCCACAGTCTCTTATTTAATTGTGTGTGTGTTTTTTTTAATCACTGTCAGACATAATCTTTACCTTTTAAGTCAGAGTATATAGATACTACGTGCTGTGAGGTCATAAGGCCACATCCAACAGTCATGATATATCTGTTATTTTCTTTTTACCCTCATCTTCACACAGTTTGGGTTAGGATATGTCCTTTTAAAAGTATTTTCTTGATGAACTCTCACCTTTTTTTGTCTTTTGTGTTTGTGAATTATCTCCCTTCAACTCCTGTTCAAAAGCTGCTGTGAGATTCTTGCTTTTTAAATATAGTAGGTGCTTGTTTAATGTACTAAATTCTGTATGGATGGATGGTTTTTAGTATGAAAATGCCAAGACAAGAAGTGAAAATGGGGCGCCTGGGTGGCTCAGTGGTTAAAGCCTCTGCCTTCGGCTCAGGTCATGATCTCAGGGTCCTGGGATCGAGTCCCGCATCGGGCTCTCTGCTCAGCAGGGAGCCTGCCTCCTCCTCCTGTTTCTCTCTGCCTGCCTCTCTGCCTACTTGTGATCTGTCGGTCAAATAAATTTAAAAAAAAATCTTAAAAAAAAAGAAGTGAAAATGAATTCTCACAGTAGAGTAAGATTCTAGTGCCGGCTTTAGTATAAGCACATAGACAACAGTGTAAGCTTCTAATAGGAAACATTACCACTTTTACCACTTTTTTTTTTTTAATCCTTTAGAGGGCCTTATGACTTTCACTTAGTTTCAGTGCCTTTCTCATTGGAAAAATCACCGATTACTGCTTTTTTTTTTTTTAAGATTTTATTTATTTAATAGAGAAAGAAGCAGAGGGAGAGGGAGAAACAGACTCCTGTTGAGTAGGGAGCCTAATGCAGGACTGGATCCTAGGACCCCAGGGATCATGACCTGAGTGGAAGGCAGACAGTTAATTGACGGAGCCACCTTGATGACTCCTTTTTAAGAAGCAGAATTAAATGAGCTTCTTTCATCTTTTTCCATTGCTAATTATAGTATGCTTATAAGATCTGGAAATTGGAGTCACATAATGCTTTTAGTATGTGATAATGGTTTTTGCCTTTTTTTTCTTCTTTTTTTCTAGTCAGTACAAGGATGGTTCTAGGGATGCTTGGGTGGCTCAGTCAGTTAAGCATTTGCGTTTGGCTTAGGTCATGATCCTGGGTCCTGGGATTGAGCCCCACATTGGGCTCCCTGCTTGGCAAGGAGCCTGTTTCTCCCTCTCTTTCTGTCTTGCCCCCCATACTCTTTCTTGCTCTCTATCTCAAATAAATGAATAAAATCTTAAAAAAAAAAAAGAAGAATGGTTCTATATCTGCAAATTAATAAACATGATACATTCCTTTAACATAATGAAGGGTAAAACCATAAGATCATCTCAGTAGATGCAGCATTTGACAAAATTCAGCATCCTTTCTTTTTTAAAAATCTTATTTATTTATTTATTTATTTATTTATTTATTTGACAGATCACAAGTAGGCAGAGAGGCAGGCAGAGAGAGAGGGGGAAACAGGCTCCCCGCTGAGCAGAGAGCCCGATGCGGGGCTCGATTCCAGGACTGTGGGATCAGGACCTGAGCCGAAGGCAGAGGCTTTAACCCATTGAGCCATCCAGGCGCCCCTCCAGCATCATTTCATGGTAAAAACTCAACAAAGTGTGTTTAGAGGCAACATACCTCAACATGATAAAGGTCATATATGACAAGACCACAGCTAATATACTTAAGGGGGAAAAGCTAAAAGCTTTCTTTTAAGATCAGGAACAAGACAAGGGTGTTCACTTGTCACTTTTATTCAACTTAGAACCGAAAGTCTTAAACTTACCAATCAAACCAGAAGGGGATAAAAAGTACCCAAAATGGTAACGAAGAAGTAAAATTGCCACTGTTTGCAGATGGCATGGTACTATATATAGAAAATCTTAAAGACTCTACCAAAAAACTATTAGAACTAATAAATTCAGTAAAGCCACAGGATACAAAATTAATATACAGAATTCTGTTGAATTTCTATTAACTGATAACAAAGTGGTAGAAAGAGAAATTATGAACAGACACTTCTCCAATGAAGACATGCAAGTGGCTATCAGATACATGAAAAAATGTTCATCATCACTAGCCATCAGGGAGATTCAAATTAAAACCACATTGAGATACCACCTTACACCAGTTAGAATGGCCAAAATTAGCAAGACAGGAAACAACATGTGTTGGAGAGGATGTGGAGAAAGGGGAACCCTCTTACACGGTTGGTGGGAATGCAAGTTGGTGCAGCCACTTTGGAGAACAGTGTAGAGATTCCTCAAGAAATTAAAAATAGAGCTTCCCTGTGGCCCTGCAATTGCACTACTGGGTATTTACCCCAAAGATACAGATGTAGTGAAAAGAAGGGCCATCTGTACCCCACTGTTTATAGCAGCAATGGCCACGGTCGCCAAACTGTGGAAAGAACCAAGATGCCCTTCAATGGACGAATGGATAAGGAAGATGTGGTCCATATACACTATGGAGTATTATGCCTCCATCAGAAAGGATGAATACCCAACTTTAGTAGCAACATGGACGGGACTGAAAGAGATTATGCTGAGTGAAATAAGTCAAGCAGAGAGAGTCAATTATCATATGGTTTCACTTATTTGTGGAGCGTAACAAATAACATGGAGGACAAGGGGAGATGGAGAGGAGAAGGGAGTTGAGGGAAATTGGAAGGGGAGGTGAACCATGAGAGACTATGGACTCTGAAAAACAATCTGAGGGTTTTGAAGGGGCGGGGGATGGGAGGTTGGGGGAACAAGGTGGTGGGTATTAGGCAGGGCACGTATTGCATGGAGCACTGGGTGTGGTGCAAAAACAATACTGTTACGCTGAAAAGAAATAAAACAACAACAACAAAAAACAAACAAAAAAAAGAAAACAATGTTTACATTTGCACTAGAAAGAGTGAAATACCTAGGAATAAATTTAATCATGGAGGTGAGAGAACATTATTTTGAAAATCAGGAAGCACTGATAAAAGAAACTGAAGGGGGGGTGCCAGGGTGGCTCAGTGTGTTAAGCCTCTGCCTTCAAATTGGGTCATGATCTCAGGATTCTGGGATCAAGCCCTGCAGTGGGCTGTCTGCTCAACGGGGAGCCTGCTTCCCTGCCCCCCCCAACTTGTGATCTCTCCCTCCCTCTGTCAAATAAATAAATAAAATCTTAAAAAAAAAAAAAAGAAATTGAAGATGACACAAACAAATGGGAAGTTATACCATGTTTGTGGATTGGAAGAAAATTAATATTGTCAAAATCTCCATACTAATCAAATTCTATAGATTGAGTGTAATCCCTATTAAAATATCAATAGTGTATTTAACAGAACTAGAACAAATAATGGTAAAATTTGTATGGATCCAAAAAGACCCATGGGTCAAAGCAGTCATGAAAAAGAAGTACAAAACTGGAGGTATTGGCAGTCCCATATTTCAAGATACACTGCAAATCTATAGTAATGACAACAGGGTGGTGCTGGCATAAAAATAGATCGACAGGATAGAGAACCCAAAAATAAACCCATACTTACATGATAAATTAATCTATGGTAAAGGAGGCAAGAGTATACAACAGAGAAAAGAGAGCCTCTTCAATAAATAGTATTAGGAAAAACTGGACAGCTGCATGCAAAAGAACGAAAGGAGATCACTTTCTTACACCATACACAAAATAAACTCAAAATGGATTAAAGACCTAAATGTGAGACCTGAAACCGTAAAATGCCTGAAAGAAAACATAGGCAATAATGTCTTGGACATTGATCTTAGCAACATTTTTCTAAATATGTCCCCTTAGGTAAGGGGACAAAAGTAAGAATAAACTTGGGACTACACCAAAATGAAAACCTTCTGCAGAGTGAAGGAAACAGTCAACAAAATGAAAAGACATCCTACTGAATGGGAGAAGATATTTGCAAATGATATATTTGATAAAGGGTTAATGTCATGTAAAGAACTTAAGACAACTGAACACCAAAAAAATAAATAAAAATAATCAACAATCTGGTTTAAAAATGGGCAGAGGACTTGAATAGACATTTTTCCAAAGAAGACATATGGATGACCAAGAGACATGTGAAAAGATGTTCACATTATTAATCAGGGAGATGCATAACAAAACCATAGTGACTTATCATCTTAGACCTGTCAGAATGGCTGATATAAAAAAGACAAGAAATAACAAGTGTTGGTGAGGATGTGGAGAAAAGGGAACCCTTTTGTAGCATTGGTGGAAATGTGTAAATTGATGCAACCACTATAGAGAACAAGATGGAAATTCCTCAAACAATTAAAAATAGAAATACCATATAGTCCAATAATTCCACTAGTGGGTATTTACCCACAGATGATGGAAATGCTAATTGGAAAAATTTATGCACCCCTATGTTGCAACATTATTTACAATAGCCAAGATATAGAAACAACCTAGGTATATCCACTGATAGTTGAACAGATAAAAACGATGGAATATTACACAATGGAAAATTTCTCAGGCATAAAAAGAGTGAGATCTTGCCTTCTGCGACAACATTGATACATCTAGAAGGTATTATGCTAAGTGAAATAAGCCAAAGAAAGACAAATACTATATGATCTCACTTTTATTTGAAATCTAGACAAAGTAGATTGAACAAACAAAAAAACAGAAAAAGAATCATAAATACAGAAAACTAACTGGTGGTTGCCAAAGGTGAGGAGGTTGGGGGGATGGACGAAATAGGTGAAGTGATTTAAGAGGTACAACTTCAGTTACAGAATTGGTAAGTTAGGGAAGGAAAACTCCCCATAGAGAATATAGTCAGTAATACTGTTAGGGTGTTGTATGGTGACCATGCTGGTGACTGCACTTAACTGTGGTGAAAAAAAAGAAAGTTGATGCAGGCAAAAAACCTAATCAGAATTTCTTGAGGCTTTAAAAAAAAAAAAAAGCTCTTGAGGCTGTGTGATGAAATTGACATTTCGCTTTTGCTTTATAGTTCAAGAGAGTCATAGGTGCTACTTTTCCCTTAAGGTATTAGACTGTTAGGTTCTGAATAGTTACCATTCCTCCTAGATGTTTTTGTTTGTTTGTTTTGAAATTTGTATTTGGAAGTGTTATGTAGCATCTAACATCTCAGGTGTTAAGGAGTTATAGGTGATTTTATTTCAGAGAGAGCGAGTGAGCAGTGGTGGGTTGGGACGGGCAGGCAGTGGAAGAGGGAGAGAAAGAATCTTAAACTGGGCTAGATCTCACAACCCTGAGATCATGAGAAGAGCTGAAAATCAAGAGTCCGACTTTTAGCTTAACTGACCGAGCCACCCTGGCACTCCTCTTTTTTCTTTCTTTCTTTTTCTTTTTTCTTTTTTTTTTTAATTTGACAGAGATCACAAGTAGGAAGAGAGGCATGCAGAGAGAGGGGGAAGCAGGCTCTCTCTCAGCAGAGAGCCTGATGTGGGGCTCGATCGAATGACGCTGAGATCCTGAACTGAGCTGAAGGCAGAGGCTTAACCCACTGAGCCACCCAGGCACTCCCCCCCTTTTTTTAAATTAAGGGTAATAGAGGAACACCTAGGTGGCTTGGTCAGTTAAGCATCTGCCTTCTGCTCAGCTCATGATCTCAGGGTCCTGGGATCTAGCCTTGAATCAGGCTCCCTACTTAGCAGGAAGTCTGCTTCTCCCTCTCCCTCCACTCTTCTCTGCTTGTGCTTGTGCACCGGCACACACACACACTCTCTCTCTCTCAAATAAATACATCTTAAAATAAAGGATAATAGAGAAGAGCTTGTTTTGATGGCAGTGGACATTTGTTAAACATTAAATATCATGTTTTTATTGATCAGTTTGATTTAGCTGGTCTGCTGGCTCTTTCTATTAAAGAAATGAAGAGATCCTAATTTAATGGGTTAAATTATTCAGCTGAATTTATTTGTTCTGAGTCCATTAATCGTAATTTAGGTTACTAAGTAACTTTCTTTTTTTTTTTTTTTAAGATTATTTATTTATTTGACAGAGAGAGAGAGAGAGAGAGAGGTCACAAGTAGGCAGAGAGGCAGGCAGAGAGAGAGAGGGGGAAGCAGGCTCCCTGCCAAGCGGAGAGCCTGATGCGGGGCTCAATCCCAGGACCCTGAGACCATGACCTGAGCTCAAGGCAGAGGCTTAAACCACTGAGCCACCCAGGTGCCCCAACTTCCTTTTTCTTAATCAACAAATAAACCTGTGGGTTATCTCAGCAAAAGCATTCTCCTCCATGTGAAAGTTAATTTTATTGTATTTACATGCATAATGGCAAATGTCTCCATACCGATGATAGTCTCTTTAAGCATTACTCTTTAGTGTGGTAAAGGGGCCTGACATGATAGGAGGGGCCAGGAAAAGATAGAGAGTTGCCTCTTACAGAAATGAGGCAGTTAAAAAGACAAAAATTTCCTCTCACAATGGAAAAATGACAACAGAAAGTAATGAGTTCTTTGAAAATATGGTGGCTTTACTTAAACTATTTGCAGTATTGTGCTGTTATTGTTTCAAGAATTGAAAGAATTTGGAGTGGGTGCGTGGAATAGAAAAGATGATAAATTTTTAAGTATTTCATAAAGAAAATGCTTTTGAGGTATTATTACTGTTTTTTGAAACAACCATTATCTCATTTGGGGAAAAATATTTTATCTATTTATGAAAATAATATTTTTTAGTTCTTTGTGACTTATGTTAGGAAGTAGGTTCAGTTTTTATGTATAAAATTTCCTTTTATGATTATGTAAAAGTTATTAATATTAAGACTTTAAGATTATAAACAAATAAATTGACTTACAGTTGTGTTTATTTTTAAAATAATTGTGTTACCTAACAAAGTTTGGTTGACTGTTTCTATGTGTTACAAAACTTGCTGTCATGTTTTCTTATTTTTGGTTTCCTGTGTATCATTAGGGAAAAATGAAAATAAATGAATCTTTTATATTTTTAGGCCCGGATAGCATTTTTGCAAGGAGAAAGAAAAGGTCAAGAAAACTTGAAGAAGGATTTAGTAAGAAGAATAAAGATGTTAGAGTATGCATTAAAACAAGAAAGGTTTGTGTGCCTCATTTTCTTATATGTGTAATATAAAATAGAACAGTTTTCTTTTTTGTACTAGTGTACAGTGTATTTAAAAGCTCTTTGAAAGATTGAAACCCTGCCCAAAATACAAGATGATACTTTGATTCTTATATGGGAAAAGAAAAGATTTAAACCTTTTTTTAAAAAGATTTTATTTATTTATTTGATGGGGGGAGCAGCGAGGGAGGAGAAGCAGACTCCCTCCTAAGCAGGGAGCCTGATGTGGGGCTCCATCCCAGGACCCCAGGATAACTGACTGAACCACCCAGGCGCTCCAAGATTTAAATCTTTAAAATTGAAATAATATCTTGTTATGGAATCTAGGTTTTGGGGTTTTTGTTTCTTTAAAGATCAGGAAAAATTTATCTTTACTCAGGTGTTTGTGTTAATTGGATAATTTACATTTTTTCTTTCACAGCAGCGCACCTTTTTTTCTAACTTCCTTTGCAAGTAAAGCTTAAAAACAGACAATTTGTATTATGTTCTATTTGTTATCAGAGAAATATATACCAGTATTAACTGTGTGGAAAAAGAGAAAGCATTTTCTTTCAACAATTTATTATTGAATTTTCAGGGCAAAATATCACAAATTAAAATATGGCACAGAACTGAACCAAGGTGATTTGAAAATGCCAACCTTTGAATCAGGTAAACTTGATTCTTCCATTAACCTTCTCCTGACCTAATTCAAGAAAAATTGGTTTAAGCTCATTTTTATGTAACAGCCATATTTTCTTCATTCTCATTTTGCTTTGATAGCATTGGTTTGTCAGATTATTGACTACCGTAATATTATCTAGTGTTTTGGGGGAAATGATAAATGAATAAAGTAAGTAGCTTTATCTACATCTCAGTCCTGAGGTTATTTATCCTGTTTTCCTTGTGCTGAAACTTATGTAAAATTGTGGGTACATTTTTGGAATTAACTAGAGGTGAAAGGTAATGAAACAGTTCTTTCTGTGCTTGTTATATAATCCTTATCCCATATGAGCTTAATTTTTTATGATTACAAAGGTGTTTTCATGTGGAGAAGCTGTGATTAACAGTTTAATTCTGAAAATTGGAAATTTGATTGAATTTGAAAACCTCATAGGCAGCCAAATAAGGGTTAAGAGAAGGAAAAAAAATCTTCGCTTCATCTTGCACTATACTAAATTTTGCATCTGCTCTAAACTAAATGGATATTGAGGACGAGAGTACTATCTGATGAGCAGTTATGCTGTGAAGAGACAGCTAGAATAGGAAAAGGCTAACAGTTTACTGGTAAATTTAGGGTTCTGTATGATTACAATTTCAGTAGTCTAAACATCTAATTATGAGGATTATTTTGTTTTATACAAATTAGGAATATTATCAGTTTCTTGTTTCAGGTACATTTAGAACTCATACACATTTTGATGGTGCAGTCAGATTGAACTCTGTGCTGTTCTTGGATGCTGGTTACTAAGACAAGGAAAAAGTGTGTCTTTATTTGGATATGCAGTATTTCCTCTCCTTCTATATTTGTACCATATCCAATAAAGTCAAAGTGTATATGGTAGGGAAAAATAAAACTTAAGTATGGACTTTTTTTAGTTAGGTGGCACAGTAAATTTTAAAAATTTTATTGGTTTTTAGTTTGATATTAAATACTGTTATTATTAATGTTAAATACTTAGCAAAACACTTCATACATACAACTTGCAGTTGATTTAATTTTTCTATACTTAACTAATTTTACCATTTATTATATTTCAAGTTGTTGGCATACATATAAATTTAAGGAAGAAAATATGAACAGCATGGGTTTCCTTTTTGTTTTTTAAAGATTTTATTTATTTGCCAGAGAGAGAGGCAGGCAGAGGGAGTAGCAGGATCTCTGCCCAGTGAGGAGCCAGATGTGGGACTTGATCCCAGGACCCTGGGATCAGGACCTGAGCTGAAGGCAGACGCTTAACCAACTGAGCTACCCTGGCATCCTGCATGAGTTTCCTTTGATCTGGCTTTTCAGTGATTATGAAGATTTGATAGTAGGGAACAGTATTATGGCCTAATCCTTGGAAAAGCAACAATAAATGATAAAAAGTTGGAATGGTCTATATATTTTGGGCCTTGTTTACTACAGTAGTCTTACTGTAGTTAGAGGGAGTAGAGTAGCTTCACACAACCTAATGGATTCAGAACTTTTCTTTGACTCCTTTTCTTTCTAATATGGTTAGAATAGTCACAAAATAAATATTCACTTCCTAACTTAAGGGCTATACCCCCTAACTTGGTCTTCGTAAATAAGAGGAAGGTGACTAGTTGCAGCTGCCTTGTTCCTGGAGCTATAGTTAGAATTGGCTAGTTGGTTTCAGTACAACAGCTTGTAGAAAACAGATCTCTATTGTCTACAACTGAGGTAAGATTAAAAACAACTGTTTTTGTCTGTATAAACTTAACTATTAAAACTTCCTCAAAATGAAGAATAAATGATATCCAATTATTTTACTTAGGGAAACAACAATAGCAAAATAGATTGCTTTTATTGATGTAGCAAAACTTCATGGTGTTGAGCAGGGGAAAAAGACAAAAGGATGGGCTAAATACAGCATGCAAACAAAATGGAGTGAAATGATTTACATCAAAGTATAGCTCAAGAGAGCTATTGAACAAATTGGTATTGCCTTTTATATATGCACAAAATCAAAATGTAAAAAAGTGTAAAATATTGTCTTGACTGATGTACAAGATGTGAATGTTTTTGTACCTGTGCCTCAGTAATACCAATATGTATATGTATTCTAAACCCAACACTTAGAGAAAGGGTTGTATCTAAATATGTAAAGAGCTCTTTTTCATGCCTTTAGGGGAAAAAAAAATCTCTAACAGTAGAAAAATAGGCAAAAGACTTGAAAAGTCAGCCCATAAGAGAAAATATCCAAATGGCCAATAAGTAGATGAAATGAAACTCAATTTTATTAGTTACTGAGGACATAGAACCAAAGTGCAGTGTATATAATTAGAGACCTATCAGAATGGCTAAAATAACATACAAAAGAGAAAAAAGGTGAAGTGTTGATGAGGATTTAGAACAACCATACCTACTGGGTTTGAGATTGAAAACTGATTGAACTGCTCTGAAAGTGGTTTGTCAGTGATACTAAAGGAAACATAGCCATAGCAGCATGCTCTATGGCCCAGTAATTTTGCTTCTAGGTATTCTACTCCTTAAAAGGCATACATATGTTCATCATAAGGCTTGTGTATAGTATGTTGTATTAAAAATCAGGAAACAATTTGAATGACCTGCAGTGTTAGAATGAGTACATATACTGTGTGGTATTTTAGCATAGTGGAATGCTCTTTAGCAACAAAAGTGAACAAACTGTAACTACACTTGACAACATGGACAGGTAACATAAAACTGAAAATTGATACAAACGATTTTGTGTGTATCAAGTTAAAAAATTAATTTAGGTTTTATAGTTTATCAATTATAAAACCTAAATTAATTTTATAATTATAAAATTTATAATTTATAATTATAAATTTTATTTATATAATATATAAAAATAAATATATAATTTATAATTATTTATAATATAAAATTTATAATTTATCAATTATAAAACCTAGATTAATTAAAATTAAAAAGGGTATTGATACCCTTTTTAGGAGTGTCTAGTGACTAGAATAGGGCACAAGGAAAGCTTTTGGGGTGCTGATAAATGTTTTGTTTCTCCATTGAGGAACTGGTTACATTGGTGTGTTAAAAATTCATTGATCTATATGCTTTTGATGTACTTCAGGGATATCCTTAGCAGCATTATTTATAATAAGGAAAAGAAACTAATGTCAACATTAGTGGACTCGTTAAATAGGCATATACTTTCTTTGGAATAATAGGTAATCATTTTATGATATTAATCTAAATTACTATCAAGAGAGTGTTGAGAATATTCAAATACATTGTCAAAAGCAGCTTATGCTACAGTGCACATATTGAACCCCCCTCTTTTTAAAGAAAGAAATTTATATATGTATTTTGAGATGAAAAATAGGACTAACACTATTGGTGATAGGATTTGAGGCAGTTTTAATTCTTTTAAAAAATATATTTTTTCTCCAGTGGTTATGTATTCTATGTAATTACATGGTAAACAAATGGTATAAACAGAAAAAGTTACAAGCAAAAATAAAGAGGCTATTAGGATGAAATAATTGTTTCTAGAAATCTTAGAAATTCATGTGTTCGGGGGAAGAATGAAAAGATGTTAATAATGGGATTGTTAGGGTTAGAGAAGTAATGCCTGCTACCAGTATTTGTTCTCATGACTTTGAGGAGTCTAGGAGCCTGTGAGCCATGCTAAAGGTTCTCAACATTCAGTGTGAAGGCTGATCTTCTATGATCCTCTCTTCTCTGCTTTATTTTAATTTTCATAATGGGACTTTATAGGAAAATATTTCTATAATATTGTTCGTGCTGATACATAGTTTTAAGTCTCTAGGGATACTTTTTTTTTTTTTTTTAGATTTTATTTATTTATTTGACAGAGATCACAAGTAGGCAGAGAGGCAGGCAGAGAGAGAGGGGGAGGCAGGCTCCCTGCTGAGCAGAGAGCCTGATGTGGAGCTCGATCCCAGGACCCTGGGATCATGACCTGAGGCAGAAGCTTTAATCTGCTAAGCCACCCAGGTGCCCCTCTAGGGATACTTATTGAGAGCTTGACTCACTTCAGATTATAGTATTTTTTTTAAGACTTATTTATTTGCTTGAGAGAGAGAGAGTGGGGAGAGGGGCCCAAAGGAGAGAGAGGAGAGAAGCAAGCCACCCACTGAGTATGGTGCCCAGCATGGGGCTCCGTCTCATGACCCTGAGATTATGACCCGAGCCAAAATCGAGAGTTGGATGCTTAACTGGCTGAGCCAGCCACCCAGGCACCCCTGTATTATTTATTAAACTCTCCCTTAATGCATATACTTTTATTCCAGAATAAAATATGACTTTTTAATTGTAGTAGAAACTATTTTCTGGTTTAAGTTTTAGTTCTCAAACTGAAGTTGATTATATGAAGTGTTATGATATCTACTTAAAGTTAACTGATACAGACTCCTAAGTTATTCAGTGGTTTTATATATATAAAGTTTCCTAAGTGCTGATTTTGAATGCTTAAGTAAATATTAAATACAGCCTTTTAATTTTAAAAGCATTCAACCCAGCAGAATTCAGGTAGTTAAAAACATTTATTTTTTAGCATTTCATTTCAAAGCCTAGTATTTTGGTCTCTGAATCTCTAGTAGAGTTTATGTACTCTTGGGTTTTCCTGATGTTAAAACAAGGAGGGTCATACCTGAGTTGTGTAAGTTATTGGGATAAACACATTTAAAATGAGTGACCCACAGTAAATACTCAATAGTTGTTAATTTACTTCTGTTCTTTATAAAATATTTAGTTATATTTTGTGGGATTTTATCCCTGGGAGAACTTCGGCAATATTTTCTTAAGACTTGAAATAATGCGTATGAAATCATCTGGGTTTTTTTTTGTGTGTGTGTGTTAATTTTTAGAAGAAACCAAAGACACAGAAGCTCCCACAGCACCTCAGAATAGCCAGTTAACGTGGAAGCAAGGCAGACAGCTGTTAAGACAGTAAGTAATGGTTCATTTTCAGCTTTAAGGATCTAGGTATGAAAGTGCTTATATACAGTCACTCGCAAGTGAAAAATTGTTTGGTGATAATAGGACAGTGTGTAGAGTTTTCAGATTGCTTTCTTGCTTTATTAGACTATTGGATCTTTTTAAAGTTTGTCTCCTCTAAATGTTCCTTTGAACACTACTCAGGATGATGATGTTTTCTTATTTGTGGGGTAGAATGTCATAAAAACTGGATGACTGGAAGGCAAGAATAAAAACAATATAGAGTTCATACTTGAGGATACTCTCATTCCCATCAGTGCAGAATTCACAAACTTGGGTTAAGTAGGAGTATTACTGGTTTATAGAGGAATTCAATTGGTTATCTGAAACCTTTCATAAATGGCTTGCCAAATCCTACTTTTTACTTGAATTTTTGAGGAACATTTTGATGTTTGAATTCTTTTTTTTTTTTAATGTTTGAATTCTTTGCTGTATTAGAAGAATTATGTGGCATATCTTATTATCTTTAATCTATTTGTTTTTTGGCCATATGTTTTTAAAGCTTTGGTATCTGTGTACTACTAATATCCTGGGTAATTTACAATTATTCAAACTTCCCAACTATATAGATGTTTAACTTCACTTCAGTAACCCAGTGAAATGTGGGGAGACCCTTCATCTTGTTATTACCTAGAACTTACCTTACTCTGGAATATTCCATGATCCAACATTTGTCTTATATTCCACCTTTCCCACCCCAATTCCCATGTTGTTTGCTCTCTGACCTTACCTTGATTCTTACCTGAGATTCTTGACTACTTTAATTTTCCCCTTTGGCTCCTTTAGCTCTGGTTGGTTTTATTTTGTTTATTTGTTGATGTGGGCTTTTCTTGTTTTTATTTTTACCTAGTTCCAGCTTAGACCAATCATCCATCACCCTTTTGCTAGTACCCCTAGCTTTCTTGGTGCCCTCTCTTAACCCTCTCCCACCAGTCATTTTACTATACCCACAGTATCCCACCCCCAGTTCAGTCTTGCTGTCTGCTTCTTCTGTTTCTAATTAAATCTTGGAGGAAAATCACAGAGTCCTCTGAATGCCTTTGCATATTCTTAGTTTCCCATACAAACATTGTAGAGAGCCTTTCTTCATAACCCTGGCCATGTCCTGCTCCCATTACCCTCAGTAGATACTCTAAACTTTTACCATATCTCAGCCCATTCTCCCTTACTTATTAGAGCACCTCAAGTTCTACTTCACTGAAAATATGAAGGCTGTCAGATGAGAACTCCCTTAACTTTATGCTTTCCTTTCTGTAGATGTATTTAAACCTCAAATTTATCACTTTAGTTTCTGATGTTTCATTCAAAGTCTTGAAACTACCAGTCCAAACTCTGAGTGACTAAAACTTGAACAAGCTTCAGTAAAACAGATTAGTCTTTGGAAGGATGCTAGAGTAGCTAGCAGAATTGAGGAAAGTGCTGAATAACTGAGTATCCAGAAGACAAGAGCTGACATATACCTGAGGACTTCTTAGGGAATGGAAACAACCATGATACGTTCTTATTCTCTGGTTTTATTCTCCTCTGTATATCAGTTTTAATCTTTTCTACTGAAAGTCAGAATTGGCTTACTTGATCAAATAAGTGAGTCAATTATTTTTACCTAGTTGTGTGAGATCTTGGCTGCTCATTCAGACCACATGGTTAGAGTGTGATGGCATTTGTTCCCCCATAAAAGAGAATTGCAGTTTTTAGAAGAGTGCAGTAGCTGTAGAGAAATCGGTTGTACAGTATTTCTCTTATAAAAACCTAATGTTATTGTCTGGATTAATATTCTGTCTCTCCACATCTTTCCCTGAGAATAGTTTATCTTTATAAACTGAGAAGAGTTTATCTCTATAAACTGAGAAGAGTTTATCTCTGTAGTTTTCCTTGTTCATTTCTCAGCTGTGTACTCTGTTTTCTACTTTGATACCAGACTGAAGCTACTGACAAAAATACTTAAGAGACTTTTTTTGTTCCTATCTCATCTTTTGGAAGCATTTGACATTAACTATTCATTCTTTTTAGAGCCTTTTTTCTTACTTAATCTCTGCTGTCATTTCCCATCCTTATTTCTCAAGTGCTTTCTTATAATTTTCTTAGATTTTCTCTTATTTTTCTAGTCCTTTAGATGTCTGTGTCCCCAGGCTTTCTGTTCCAGAGTTTTTTCTCAGGGTAACTTCATTAAAATCCATGGCTTTAAATACCACTGAACACTGATGACTGTCAAATCTATATACTGAGTCCAGTCTCTTCTGAGCTTTGACCTTTTTTATTATTGTGCCTAATAAATGTTGTCACTTTCATAGATACTACATGATTATGTGATAGTTACCGTATAAACCAGATTTGGACACCTTATTCTTCATTACATTGACTAGAACCACCATCTATGTTAGAAATCTGAAAATTTTCTAAAATTCTTTTATCTCCTTACATTCTTTTTTTTTTTTTTTAATATTTATTTATTTGACAGAGAGAGAGAGAGAATCACAAGTAGACAGAGAGGCAGAGCGAGAGGGAGAAGAGGACTCCCCACTGAGCAGAGAGCCCGATGCAGGGCTTGATCCCAGGACCCTGAGATCATGACCTAAGCCAAAGGCAGAGGCTTAACCCACTGAGTCATGCAGGCGCCCATCTCCTTACATTCTGCTGCCATATTTATTTGTGCACCATGTCTTTAAGATTATATCTTGCTTATTTTTCTCACATTTATTAGCTTCAGTTTTATTTCTTGCTGTTTTAGTATGGTAGTGTTCTAACCAATTTCCCTATCATTGGCTTTCACCTAAAAATCTTAGTGTCTAAGACTCCTTTTAACATCCTTCCTTAGCCTGTCAAATACTTCTAGAAGAAATTCTTCATCACACAAAGCCATTCATGACCCATTGTGTATTATGTCATAATCTAGTCCCTTTCTTCTTTTCAGATCTCATCCTAGATCCTAAGTTAGGTATAAAGAAAGTCTCAGTACCAGATTTTAGGTCCTAGAAGAACAACTAACCTGTGCATCATCCTCTGGCTAAGAACCCAGGTTTAAACTTAGAATGTTGCAGTACTGAGATTTAGTTCTACTCATTCTTTACCACTTGGTGGACTTTTTTTTTTTTTTTTTTTTTTAAATATGTCATCAACTCCTAAAGCTTTTTAAGGTTCTTGGGCTTTTTAGGTTTCACGATAATTGTCCCTCAATTAGTGTTAGCATACTATATGCTTTCTTAATTAAATTTTGGTTTATAATTGGCCTTGTTCTCTTAGAATTGGAACTAGTCTATAGAGAAGAAGGTTTTGCGGCAAAGGAAGGTTATATTTTAGAGATTTATGTTTTTTTCTGAAATTCCTTGATATGATTTTGAGTTAACAAGTTTGTAGGTCTTAATATATGAGTTTAAATATTTTAAATTTTCTCTTATAGATATCTTCAGGAAGTAGGTTACACAGATACAATATTAGATGTACGGTCTCAGCGGGTAAGGTCATTACTTGGACTATCCAATTCAGAACCAAATGGATCAGTAGAAACAAAGAACTTAGAACAGATCCTGAATGGAGGTGAATCTCCTAAGCAAAAAGGACAAGAAATCAAAAGGTATGATCTGTACTTATCGGTTAACATTGGTTATATAATGGATACTATGAATCTCTTTAACATGTTACTTTTGTTAATTTTTAAAGCAGGTAGAGTTCAGATTTAAAGACTTTTTTTCGCTCCTGCATAGTACCATGGGCAAATTTAAATTGATCTCTCTTGAGTTTTGATACCAAGAAATTGACTATAGTTCTGAAATAGGTACAGATTTAAATTTCAGTTTTAGAGTAATTTCAGGTAGTTCAGAGCTACTTTAACATCCTGATTTAAATTTTTGATAGGGTATTTTCAATAAATTATAATGGTACTCTATAACTAGAGTAGTAATGGTCATTTACACACAAGTATGAAAGAAACAAGGTTTTGTGTTATGTTTGCTGTCAGAAAGCCATCAGTTAATACTTTTTTAAAATTTAATGTATTTACTGAGATAAAATTCACATACTATACATTTCTGCCATTTAAAGTATGTCGTTTATTTTTAGGATATTCAGTCTCTCAGCCATCACCACAATCTTAGTTTTGAAAATATTCATCATTCCCAGCAGGAACCCCATACTCATTGGCCAGCACTCACCATTCTGCTCTGCACTCATTTCACTACCAACCCCAGGCAACCACTAATCTACTTTGTTTCTATAGATTCCCTATTCTGAACATTTCATATAAATGGTTATTTTGTGAGTGGCTTCTTTACCTTAGCATAATGTTTTTTTAAGCTTCATCCATGTGTCAGTAATTCATTCCTTTTTTGCCAAGTAATACTCTGTTCTATGGATATATCACATTTTGTTTATCCATTCCTTGTCAAGGAAGTTCCAAACTCTTTTCCAAAGTGGGTAAACTATTTTAATTCCCGCCAGCAATTTCTTCATGTCCTCATCACCTTTGATGTTTTTTGTCTGTCAGACGTACCTTTGGTTAATACAGACTTGATAAATGCAAGGTGTTAATAAGTGGGTAGAATTTTTTTTTTAACCACTAGATGTCACCTTGAAAACATAGGTTGGAAGGACGTAGAAGAGAAAAAGAGAATGGAAAGAAGCAAAATGAGTTCCTTGAGTTCCTTTAGAGCTTAAGAAATGAATGCTATGTATTGTTTATAAACTAGCATTATTTCTTACCTTTGCTATATTTCATGACATTATGCTTTTGTTTAAAACATGTACTGAAAATTTCAAGTTAACATAAACCTTTGCTTTAGGGGTTTTATTTCCGAGAAATAAGGCCTCTTCAGTAACATTTGACATCAAATACAGCTCTTATTTTCTTTACTCTGGATTTCAGGAAGCACAGAATGTTTTTGTGGTATAAGAGAAAAAGCAAAAGTATTATGCATTTTTAAGCTTGTTAGCTAATCAGGCTGAGTAGTTCATAGAATTTATAAATATTTAGAGGAATGCAGTTTAGCACACCTGAATCTGAATTAAATTTCCACACCAGACTTAATCTTCTTGTAAAGCTCCTTGCCTTTGCAAGATTAAGACTTTAATAGGTTTCTTTTCTATTGTGTTAAAAAAAAAAACACATAACATGAGATCTATCCTCTTCACAATTTTTAAAGTGTATAGTGCAGTATTGTTAACCATAAGCACAATGTTATAGAGTACACCTCTAGAACTTTTTCATCTTTCATGACTGAAACTCTGTACCTATTGAATAGCAACTCCCTATTTCCTCCTCCTACCAGCCCCTGGCAACCACCATTCAACTCTCTGTTTCTGTGAGTGACCGCTTTAAGTACTTCATGCAAGTGGAATCATGTAGTGTTTGTCCTTCTTTGACCACCTTATTTCACTTAGCATAATGTCATGAAGGTTTAGCGTGTTGTAGCATATGACAAGATCTCCTCCTTTTTTGGCTAAGTAATATTCCACTGTATGTATATACCACATTTTCTTGTTCCATTCATGTGTCCACAGATGTTTAGGTAATAATTGTTCTTAATCAAGTCTGACTTCCATCTTAATGAGTATACTTACGTATTCTGAATCTGCACTAATGCAGGTATGTGTGGTTCAGCTATTATTCGGGCCTTTGAAAACTAGGAATGAGAAAAATGATCTAACATGTTGAGATTTTAGCAGAAGGATGTTTATCACATTCTTATTTATAATAGTAAAAAGTTAGAAGTAATCTTAATGTTTAACAGAGCAGTGGCAAATTTTAGATCATATTATTAGGGGTTTAATGGTTTAGAATGTGAATTCTGAGGAGGACTGACTAGGTTTAAATTGTGACTTTGCCACTTATTAATTATGGCTCTGGGCAAGGTACTTAACCTTCCTGTGCCTCAGTTTCCTCACTGGTAAAATAATGATGATAGGGTTAATGTGAAGAAGAAATGAATTAATAGGGAAGCGTTTAGAACATAGTAAGTGCTAGTTGTGGTGGAATACTGTGTATCCTATTGAAATGTGACCCTACAGGGTAATGTTTACTAGATTTTGCTGAGTGAATGTCGCTCTTGTATTTGTTGGTTTATTGGGGAGGGGGGTGTTTTTAATGCACAGTGCATCATGTCACAAAGCATCTACTTTTTGAGGATTCAAGGAGCACAGAGTTCTCTTAGGTCTTGCAACTGGAAAATCTTTGCTGCTTCTTAGTAATTGGTTTGATTTACCTGTGAACCTCCAGTAGTTGCTCTCTTTCTCTACTCTGTTTGGATTCTTGGCCATATTTGTGCCCTGCAGACGTGCTCCCTCACCCCCGTCTGACTTTTAGCCTTTTACTTAACCAACCTTGCCCTTGGCTTCCGTTTTATTTTCTCCTCATCTGGACATTTTAATTTTGTTTTTTAAAGATTTTATTTATTTATTTGAGAGAGAGTGAGAAAGAGCATGAGAGTAGAAAAGGTCAGAGGGAGAAGCAGACTCCCCGTGGAGCTGGGAGCCTGATGTGGGACTTGATCTTGGGACTCTGGGATCATGACCTGAGCCGAATGCAGTTGCTTAACCAACTGAGCCACCTTAATTTTCTTATTCTGTTGATGTTCTTTTTACAGTGAGAGAGGATAGTGAATACATAGTTGGCAATGAAAAAAAAAAAACTATTACAAAATCCATAGACAAAGACTTTTGCTTAAGTATCATGGATTTAAAAAGCCGCATTTTAGTTATGTGCCTTCTGGAACCTCTGTTAAAATTACAGTTAAAGACTTTTTAAAAATGCATTAACGCAGAAGAACAAAAAACTGAATATGTAGAAAGAAGGCGAAGATGTACCATACATCCGGATAGGGTGAGTTTAACAATTTGAAAAGTTGGCAAGAGTATGGAGGATGTACTGTTCATCAGATAGGGAGCATTTTAACAGTTTTGGAGGCTGGAAAGAAAATGTAGGAATATCACATGCTTTAAATCTAGGGACATTCAGGAGCAATAATAAAAGGAACAAGCCAATTAAAGTCTTAAAATGCCAGCAAAGCTCTAACGGCTAAAGAATTAGAAGTATCAGATACATCTGGATTGGGTTTAGAGGGGGTTATGATTGGAGTATTGGTTTAAAGTTTATGTAAGAGGTCGTTAGAATCTCAGATCTCTTTTATCCTGTGTAGCAAGCTAAATACCCCTCCACCTGTGGTGGTATATTTTCCAGTGAAGTTCCATGATTTTTGATTTCTTAAGATATAAAGCAACTCTAGGATAGAATCTACTTAACTGGAAACAGGAGGATTATCTGAATCTCCAGCTGAGCAGTGAGACTCTTGTTTTCTTCTAATATTTGGCTTCTGGTATATTGGCAGTGGGTCTTACATCCCTTCCAGGCAGAATGTTGAAATTTATCACATAAATAGGAAAGACTTAATGATACTAACAATTGGGATCTGCCGGTGAAATGGTGAGGCCCTGTCCTTTCATGCAGAAGTGAAGCCAGTCACTTTGGCAAACCTCACCCATGTACTCAGTACATAGAGTTAGCCTTTGGTGCCTCACTCTTAAAGGTGAACATTTCAGGAGAGACTTTACTACGGAAATTGGAAACCAGGGAACCAAAGAAGGAACTCAAAACAGGGAGCAGATTTTCAAAACTATAATTACTCTTCTGAAAAGATTGAGAGAAGATAATACCTCTACAAAACAAGTGGAATGTTATTTAGTGATGGACATTAAGGAGGGCATGGGGTGTAATGAGCACTGGGTATTATATAAGACTGATGAATCACTGAACTCTGAAATTAATAATACACTATATGTTAATTAATTGAACTTAAATTTTAAAAGCTCTAAGAAAAGGTTCAATCAGAAATCAAAAAAGAGCTGTTAGAGATTGAAAGGTGTGATAGAAATAATTTCCATATAGAACTTGGAGGATAAGATTGAAGAATCACCCCTCCCAACCTCCACCCTCCGAAAAGAGAAAAGGGGAAAGAAGAAGTAGGACTGAAAAGAGGTAAATTCAAAGATCAGTAGGGCCAACATCTGACTAGGAGTTCCAGAGAGAACAGGTAAAATGGTCTTGAAAAGATTATTAAATTAGTAATAAAAGAAAATTTTCTGGAATAAATTTATAAATTGTTAATTTTCAAGGATGTTTCCAGATTGAAAGGATTCGTCCCAATTACACTATAAAATTAGTAAAAAAAAAAAAAAATACAAAGGCCATCATCATGAATGCTAAAAAGAAGTATCTCAAAAGAAACAGTATGTCAGCATGCAAGTAGGGTAAAGTCTCAGACCTTTCGTAGTCTGTGGTGGCTTTAATTTTCATTTTCTGAAAGAGTAATGATGTTGACCATCAGTTTATGCCATCTATGCATCTTTTGATACAGTGTCTGTTTGACTAATGTTCCCATTTTTTATTGTTTTTATTTGTTACTGTTATTTAAGTGTTCTTTATGTATTATGGACACAGGTTGTCTTCATAAAATATATGACTTGCAAATATTCTCTTCCAGTCTGTATGCTTTTCTTTAAGTTCCCCTAACACTGTCTTTTGAAGAACAAAGTTTTTAATATTGGAAAGTCTCATTCATTTTCTTTTATGAATTGTGTTCTATTTGTCTTTTAAAGCCATCCATGTGTATTGCTGTGATGAAATACAATTTTAAAGAGATGCCTGGGTGGCTCAGTTGGTTAAATGTCTGCCATGGGCTTGGATCATAATCCCACGATCTTGGGGATCGAGTCCCACATCAGGCTCCTTGCTCAGCGAGGAGCCTGCTTTTCCTTCTGCCTCAGCTTCCCCTGCTTGTGTTCTCTCTCTCTCCCTTCTCTCTCTCTCTGACAAATAAAGTCTTATTTAAAAAATACAGTTTAAAAAAAAATACAGTTTTAGAAACTTAAAACATGATTTTCACTTTAGAGACATCTCTTTTTTTTTTTATTTTTAAGATTTTATTTATTTGAGAGAAGGAGAGAACTAGAGGGAGAGAGAGCAAGCATAAGTGGGGGGACAGAAGGAGAGGGCGAAGCAGGCTCCCTGATGAGCAGGGAGCCCAACATGGGACTTGATTCCAGGACTGTGGGATCACGACCTGAGCTGAAGACAGACGCTTAACTGACTGTGCCACCCAGGCACCCCTAAGACAGACATTTCTATCCAAGGGACAGTACTACTTAATTTGTGAGAGTTTGAATTGGAATTCTCATATCTTAAATGTACTAGTTTCTATTTTTCTGTCTTTAATGTACCAGTTTTGCCACTTACCTTTTTGCTTTTCATTTAATCCCCAGATGTTAAGACATACTGTAAATACTGAGCTGAAAGTGTGTGTTGTGTTACTGTGGTAGTTTCTTTGTTTTACTGATTTGTATTTGGAAAAACATCTCTCTTTACATTCAGTTTTTATGCAGGTCCTTAAACAATGAGCTGGATTAGGTAGAGTATATAGTAGACCTCTTAAAATCCATGCTATGTTAAAAAATAGTCTGAATTAGGGTGGCTGGGTGGCTCAGTTGGTTAAGTGTCTTATTCTTTTTTTTTTTTAAGATTTTAGTTTATTTTAGAGAGAGGGGGTATCTGCACTCAGGAAGAGGGAGAGGGAGAATCCCAAGCAGACTCTGCACTTGTGTGGAGTCTGATACAGGGGTTGATCTCACAACCCTGAGATCATGCCCTGAGCTGATACCAAGAGTCAGATGCTCACCAGACTGAGCCACCCAGGTGACCCCATCTTCTGTTGATTTCAGGGTTGTGAGAATCAAGCCCTGCATTGGGGGCTCCACACTGGACATGGAGCCTGCTTAAGATTCTCTTTCTCTCTCTCTCTTTGCCCCTCCAGGCCCTGCCCCCTTCAAAAAAAAAGTCTGAATTGTATTTTAGATTGTTACTCTTTTTGGTACCAAAAGATCATCTAGTTCAACCCAAACAGTTTACAGGTAAAGAAATTGCAGCTAAAAGGTTTAAGTGACTGGGCCAAATTCAGTCATCTAGTTAATGGTAGAGCAGAGACTTTTATTGTGTAAGTCTTTTTTGGCCTGAAATTTTCACTGTTCTCTTGCTTTGTTATTAGATATTAAACAGCTATTTGAAAACCCTTTTTTGTACATAGAGAAGGGACTCAAATTATAGTTTAAAAAATGACTTCATAGGTAGATTAAAATAGATGATCGTTATTACCTATTAAATTGAATGATTCTGAAAGACTTGAAGAAAGTATTTCTTTAGTATATTAAGAATCCTGTTTTGTAGGTAAGAAAGTCTGTGAAATGGATTGGGATATCTGTATCTGATTTACCCCATAACTTTAAATCTGGGCAGGTTTAAGTCTTCAGACATTTGGACCTCTTAAGAGGTTGTAGAGCTATAAGAAATGCTAAGTTTACTTGCTTGCTTTTGGTGGCTTTATTTTGAGAAATAATACCACATTTGAGTGTCTGTTACTATAAGATTTTGACACAATAATTACTCAAAGAGAAACTTAACAAAACAATCACTTTTACTTTAGTCAGAAAACAGACAATCTTCAAAACATTATTTTATTGGGTAAAATACTTAGGCAATATATTATAAATAGGTTATCATTTGAATCTCTATACTAGTTTCAAGTACTGTTTTAAAATAGGAAACAAATATTAGAATTAACCATTGGTATATTTGGATTCATCTTTGTCCCCTTTGACAGGCCCTCTGGTGATGTTCTTGAGACATTCAATTTTTTAGAAAATGCTGATGACAGTGATGAAGAAGAGGAAAATGACATGATTGAAGGTATCCCAGAAGGAAAAGATAAACATCGGATGAATAAACACAAAGTAGGAACTCAGTTTTTAATTTTTTTGGCTAAAATACATATACACATGTATTTGGAGTAGAAATTTTCAAGATGTCTTAAGTTACATTAGGAGTGATGGATTATTTTTTATTTTATCATCTCTATTGAAAGTTTTATATATTGTCAGTTCTTACTATTACCCACCTATAGTAGAAATTATTATTTGCTGTATCATTCACTAAATGGCAAAAAGGGGTCTTTTTTTAATAGAACTAGTCTGGCACTTTGAAACTTAAAAAAAACAACCACCTTATCCACTCCCGCTACAATTAAGAATCACTGCTGAAGTCTGTCTTTTCGTGTACAGTACACAGGTGATAAATAAAGTGAAGCTGCAATGGGGATACTCCCACTCTGGGTGAGGGACTAAACTATAGATTATAAATGTATGTGTCCACATTCTTGTTCTTTGATAAGGATTAATAAAAATTTACTTTTCCTCATAATCTAAGAAACTGAGTTATCAATTTTATCAGTGATGTGGGTTAGCTATAAGAGTATACACAAATTAGATGATCCATTTATGAATTACCACAGTAGTATAGAGTATTTCATGTATCTAAAAAAAAGTACATGGGTTAAGTTTTGTTTTCTTGGGATATTATAATAATGTTCTTGTTCCTTAAAAGTTTTTAGGCTATTAAAGCAGTTTCCAGCCTTCCTTTCACATTTCATGTATGCAGCATACTCATGTGTGTAACACGGGTAAATGGAGAGATTCCCCCCTCCTTTTTTTTCCTTGGGAGGCAAAGCACTATTATTTTCACAGCTATTGACTTAAGATCAGTTAATATTCTTACTATATTAGCCATGCCAGGACCTTGTGAATTATGGACTACATGTGCAGTTCTCAGTGAGTGAAGTCAGTTCAACACAGTGTATTATCAGAATGTAAGTGAGTAAAACGACCTATAAATAGGGGTATTTGTGATCCTATTCTAATTAAAGAAGTGAACTGCTTTTGATTATTATTTTAACCATTTTTTTAACTACCATTTTTTTTACTACCAGATTACTTATATCACATCTTACAGTAATCTTCACATGACACTGTTAAGAAATTTATATTTGCCATTTATATGCATATATTTGGGGATTGGTGAAATAAATGGAAAATCTAAAATTTTGTGTAAGTAATTTAAAAATGGGAGTGCAAATATAAAGATAATTGTGTGAAATCATATAAAGGATCCCTTTAAAATCTAGGATAAAAGTAATTCTTGGCTTATGTTCCATTTACAGATAGGTAATGAAGGTTTAGCTGCTGACCTAACTGATGATCCTGATACTGAGGAAGCACTGAAAGAATTTGATTTTTTAGTGACAGCTGAAGATGGTGAAGGAGCTGGAGAAGCACGGAGTTCAGGGGATGGCACAGAATGGGGTAAGGTGATAAAGAAATATGGGGGCGGGAGAATAGCCTTTAAGGATATATTGGTATTGAATATTATATGTGGAATGTGAGTATTTGAATGTATGGTGGCAGTTGAATGAGAACAAGGGGAAATGGTGTTGAATAATCTCAGGGTATTTTGTACCAATTTATTTAGATTTGGTGACAAAACTATTGTTTAATATATGCCTTTTGGTGGATTTTGATTTTTGGAACTTACCTTGATTTAAAGTTGAAAGAAATCCAATTTTTTCCTCTTAGCAAATTAAAAAAAAAAAAAAAAACCACATGTATGTAGTTTTAAGCATTCCCATTATTTAATTTGGTAATGAATCTAGGTTTAAGGATTTAACTCTTGTTATGCCCATACAATGTTACCTGACTTATTGCTAGAAAGTAATAAAGCTACTAATCTTGAATTACAGCTTTATATCGAACAAGGTTTAGTGAAGGTATTAAACTTTACTACATATATTTAGTATGCATATGTTAGGCCTAGCCTTTGGAAATGATACATAATGCTAATAATAATCCAGCTATAACTGAAAGAAAACAGTTCTATTTATACAGGATTTAAAACTCCATTAGAAAATAAAAGTATAAAAATTTATTAAGATAATAGCTTAGGTCCACTCTCTTGTGCATTCAATCAGTTTTGAAAACCAGCATGTTATCTGGCAGGTAGAACTCACACTATGTTTACAGAGCTTTATTGGAGAAGGTCACTAAGTCCCTTATTGCACATTTCAAAGGAACACCAGAGTTGCTTAGTTACTAGCAGGAGGAGTTATCACTAACTACTTAAAAACTACTTTGATGATGGGGAACACATATTATTTAAAAATGCCTCATTTGTGTACTGAAACTGAATTTGCTGATAGCAGGAGAAACAAAACCTAAGAGGTAATGTAATTATTTACTATCCTGATAACAATTTAAGCACTTAAAAATCTGAGTTTTGTTATTTGCTTTCTTACTGATTATAATTCTTAAGCATTGTTTCAGACCTTTACTTATCTCTTCTTCTAAGTGGAAAGAGAAGAGGCACATTAGTGGAAAATATGAAAAAAATTCAGAATTACCTTCTAGACTTTGAATATACATTTTTGTACTTACTATTTGAAAATGGCTATATTCTAGTTTACTTTTCTTAAGAATTAGCCTTGCTCAGGGGGCACAATAAAAGTATAAAAGTTTTCTTTAAGCTTCTTTGTGCAACCCATTCAATGTTAGAAATACCTAATTTTTTCCCAGTAGATTCTAAAGTACTGTTTCCCCCCTCCCCCCGGGTTATTTTATAATTATATAAGTACATTTAAATTATATAAGTATATAATTATTTTGTAATTCATGTATTTTAGGAGTTTAGAAACCCTTCTTCTGTGAAGAAGAAATTAAAAATAACCTATAATGCCACTGTGTAAGGAGAATCATGCTTAACATTTATATATATGTATCTGTCTTTAACAAAGGATTTTGCTTAGTTCCAGTTTATAACCCACACTTTTAACCTAATACATTGTTCTTCTGCAGCAACATTTTTAATAGCTTCATAATATTCTGTCAGTATGTTCCATTATTTAATTGGGGTCTTACTGATGAACATTTAGATTATTTTCATTAAAGAAAATAATCAACAGTTTTCAAATATTTACATAGCTAATGCTTGGCGTATAACCATTCCTGCTTTCTTTGCCTAAAATTGCTGGAATTTTAACAGTCAAAAGAATATACAAAAATTTCAGGAATTTAGTTTGTATAAAATGACATTATTTCTTTAATAATGAAATGCTATATTGTGTTTAGTCGATTGGTCCTTCTGTCCAAAGGCTTTTGGCTCTAGAGCAGTTTCAAAAGCAGACCTAACAAGTGAGTGATAATAGTAAAATATTACTCACTTTTACTGTTACTATTTGACTGTGACCTGAATCTGTGTATATGGAAGTAACTGAAAGTCTCTTCCTTCCAGATGAGACTGAACCATCTTTAAAGCATTTTAAGTTCTTTAGAAGGAAAAGAACAAAATTGTTCAGGCAGTTTCTTTCCTTACCAAATGCAGACTGTCAAAGGATCTATGCAGTGTTTCTGTATTTTTCATTTCTTCTCAACAGGTGCTATATTCAGTTTTTCCAGAACAAAGAGGATGGATATACAAACATACCTTTATTTAACTCATTTGCTTAAATTTGAATTTACTTACAAATGGGAAGGTGACAGTTTTTGAGATTTAAATTATTGGGTAAAAGACCTTTTTTTTGTTTTGTTATTGTTGTTGTTGTTGTTATTCGGAAGTAATGTATCCTACTGAAACATATTTCAGTACCCACCCACAGTGGGTAGTCTGTTGTTTTTTATTTTGTAACATTATAAATCTCAGATATTCTAATTTTGAATACTTTTATCGTATAAAACCACTGCTTTTTAGGAAGCTTCTAAATCCTATTTTTCTTCTGTTATCTACATTAGGTAGTCTGAGTTTAATTTTGGTAGTTTTTAGTTCTTCTCATAGTCAAAAATAGTAGTAGGCATTTCTGATTTTGCTGTTTCTCTCATGGAGACATGGCATTTTGAGCATGTTTGGTTATTTTCTCCTCCACTTTGAAAGTGTGATTTGTGGAAATTTATAGGACTACCAAATGTAATTAGTACCTGAATGTTTGTATTTAAATATTATGGATTGGATAATTAAAGTACTGAATATTTGCATAAAGTGATGTTACATTTTTATGCTATATTAAATAAATTTATATAATTCCTCTACTATGATAGTTAGAATTACCATATTAGAATTTTATGTTTTTGTGGTTTTGAGTTGTTAAGGGTCATTTTTTTGTGTGTGCATATTTGTGTTTTCTTTTAAACAAAAAAGTTCCCCTAACTGATTCAGCCTCCTTTCTTGGTATTCCCCCCACCCCCAGATTATTAACAAAACAGAATTAATATGTAGAAGATTATGCTGCCTCTTCCCTTTTGCTCTTAACTATTTCTTATAAGCAGTATCAAATCAGCTGTTATTACAAGGCAAGTTTCAGGATGTTTTTTGTGCACATATGCATTCACCAACCTGTTCTTTCTTTGCACTGCTTTGAGTTAACCTTTGTTTTCTAGACTTTAGGTTATCTTTCAAGTAATATTTGTTTTTTTTCCCTTAGGCTTATCCTTTTTATTCCCTTTTGCTTTTTCACTCTAGTACCCTTTGCTACTTGAATTAGAGTTACAACTTTATTTTTTCTACAGAGGTGTTTTAAAAAACTGTTGAGGCTATCTTACTAAAATTTTCTGTCCTATGGCATTACCTATGTAAAATTTATACCACTGAAGCTTTTTTGTTTTTAAATTTTCTTTCTATAGGTTTAAAAATACATAGTTTGGCTTACTTTAAGTGGTTACTTAAACAATAATTGCTAGTTTTATTAAGATGAATGCAAATGATTTGTTCTTTAGATCACATTTTTGGGGGAGTATCCAGTGAGTTCACAGAATAATTTCTGATTACAGCCGTTTTCAGTAAACTTCATGATTACAGTACACAAAAGTAAATTTTCTCTTTAAATCAATATTACTGCAGTATTACAAACAGTACTACAATTGCAAATTTGACAGATAATCTTATGTATATGTTTCAATCTTGAGCAACCTAGTTTGAGTAATTCAAGTTGACAAATTAGCTTAAAGCTTTGAATTTAGCTTTTTACATCCAGATTGCCTAAGATCATAGGTATATCCATAGGGGAGAAAGTGATAACAAGTGTAGAAAAGGGTCAAGGTACAGTAAGTAATTGAATTTCTACATGCCATTCAAATATGAGAATTTTTATATTTACTACAAATAGCAGTCTATAAGGGGCAAAAAAGGCTTTTTAATGTCCACTGTATGGATTAAGTCAGTGAGGCCTAGGCAGTTTTACAAGATTTGTAATCTGAAATATAATGAGTTATCAGAAATTTAGCAAGTGTGGTTTCCCTAAAATCTCACTATTCTGTCAGTCCTGTTCAGTGACTTAGCCTGTGTGTTTTGATAGAGTTCTTATTTAGTAACATGGTTACATAAACTCATAGCTGTTACTCTGTAACAGAATGTTAAACTTTCTAGTAACATGGCTATTTTAAAACTAAACAAATGAAGGGAAAACCCTTAATACTTAAAGTAATTCTAATAGATTTATTTTTATCCTGCTTCTTTTTAATGCTGTTTTCTTCTAGTTTACTATAGAGTAAAATTTTTCCAGGCACAAGTATTTACTTAAAATAAGTACAGATTTGTTATTCAGCTAAAATAGCTGAAGTTTCTTCTTTAGCAGATGTACAGCAATGTATGTTTTCACTTCTCCATGCTTGTCACTGCTTTTATCTTACCCTAAAAAAAATAAACTCAAAAATTCTTCAGTGGAATTTGAGTTTTGTTTTTTTGTTTTTTTTTTGCTAATCTTAGTTGTAGACCAATGGAAGAAGGTAATGAGATGTTGGACTATTTGGGTGGGGTGGGGGCCGAGGTGGGATTCTCTGAATGCTTTGTATGTATTATTGGAGATAATGTATTTTGGAACTATATGTATGTATTATATTGGACTAGAATGCCTCTCCATTAGTATAGTTACCCGTGCATGCAGAATCAGTGTGACAGAAGGTGCATGAATATTTTCATCAATAAAATGGCACTGACCTTTCCAGCTTGCACTCTATGAGTAGTTCGCATGTAATTCATTCATTTGCTTTTATGATGCTGGCTGAATAATTTTTATGAACATTTTTATAAAGATGCAGTGATCTCTTTTGTATAACAGTTTTCTAATGCCAGTCCATTGAATATTACTCATTGAAAGAATAATAACCTTCAAATTTGTGATTCATAGATATGAAGCACCATTTAACTGTTAGTATTAACTGTTTAGAAACTTATGAGATGGGCATTTAGAGTTTGAGTTGTGAATACCAAAACTGAAACTGCACCTTTAAAGTATTTTGGGTATATGCTGTTAGTGTATTTTTATTATGATTATGTAAAACTATAACAGTTTACTGCCAACAGCTTGCATTGCCAACTGCTGATTTTTTTTCTTTTAATAATATGCTGCATGTAGATAAAGATGACCTCTCCCCACCTACTGAGGTTTGGGATGTAGACCAGGGATTAATAAGTAAACTGAAGGAACAGTACAAGAAGGAACGAAAGGGGAAGAAAGGGGTGAAGAGTAAGTGCAGATTCTATTATAATTTTTGTATACCACTCTCTTAGAAAAAAATTCTTCAACTCTTGCTTTTGTGTGTGTGTGTGTACCTTTTTTTGGTTTCATCAGGGGGCAACTAACTTTAAACTTTGTTGTATAATTGAAATTTATTTGAATATAACTTAGGCTATGTTATTAATCAAGTGAAAAATCATTTTAAATAATGTTAATAAGGATGAAGGAAAGGTTTCAAGGGAGGTTTTTTGTTTTGTTTAAAGCTTTAAAAATTTTACCAATTTGTAAGGAATATTGGCCTTGGAATTAAAGTAACAAATTTAAAAAATTTTTAAAAATTAAAATAACAAATTTGTTCAAAAGGGAGAAAGTATAAATTTCCTTGTTTTTGATAAATAGGGTATTATAGCTATAACCAACTCTTGCCCAGGTTATATTTCTTAGTTTGGAAATCCTTAAGTATAGTGAATATAAAAGCCCTTTTCATCGTTGCTGCTTTCTGGTCTTAATCCAACAGCAAAGCAGGAGGACAGCAGAAAAATCTCTCCTGGGTAGTATTTTGTTGACTACTGTGGTGGAAGGCTAATAGGAAGGGTAGCGATGCCAGTAAGGTTTGTTTGGTCTCTAGCTGAGTAACTTTTTTTCATAGTATTTTTCACTATGTTGCATCTGATCAGTGTACTGTGAAAGTATAAATTCAGCTATAGCATTTCTCAGTGATACAGTTCATTTCCATTTTTTGAATCAAACTTTACAAACAGCCACATGAAAAGTATCTTCAGACTTTTGAGTATTAAATGAAGAAACTTGAAGCTCACTTTGGGGAAAACTTTATTTTGAACTGGCTGTTGATTATTGCTAGTCTCACTTTTTTGACTATGTCAAGGACAAAGTGATGGCAAAGGTTAAAACCATATAGGCATTCTTTTTATATTCCTTTGTTTGTTGACAGAGAAGTTTATAAAATGGCAGGTGTAACTGAAATGCATGTAAGTTTTTTGCAGTAAAACTCTTTTTAAATGGTTTAATTTATTGTGGAAGCTAATAAGGGGAGTTTTGGGGACTTGTTACACAGTTTTCTTTTATAAAATTATGCTAATTTGCTATGCATGTGAATGAAAAGAAACTTTTCTAAGAAGTTTCAGATTATACAGTGAATTGCTTATTGTATTTAAAAACATTTAGTGCTGGGCAGGGGCTTTGTTCAGCTCTAACATCATTTACCTACGTAATTCGTGCATGTTTAGTATAAAAGTACTTTTGCATGATTGACTATTCGAATATAGACATGAAACATTAGAATTTTGGGGTGTAGGTCTTTTTAATGAAATGTAGTTTATTTTAATAGATTACTTATTTTCTGTGTGCTGTTTATGAACTGACTCATCTTTTGATTTCTTTAGAAAATGTTAGATAATGTTGCTTTAATTTAAAATACAAATACCCCCATTTTTTCCTCCTGATATGATTATATCTTTTTGAGGTTTAGAAAATAATATATAGGTCAATTGAAGGTCTTTTTCATTTGTAGGCCTTGAATGTATCTAGAAAATGTTACACCCACATCTTTAAGAAATACTAGAAACAAATCAACTGAAGCTAAAATTCAAAACCCCCATAACATTTTAATTTAATTAACTTTTAAAAATAGGACCATTGTATCAAAGTTTTATTTGCCTGTTTAGCTGACATTTCATAGAAGACATCATTTCATATCAATAAGTATTCCTCTGTATAACATGTTTTCAGGTTTTTTTTTAACCATCTACCTTGTTGTGAAATATAAGATTGGAGAACTATGTGAAGTGGACAAAAGAGGATTGCTGTGATACAAATTAGAAGATGGGCCTGCAGAGCCATGCCTGAGGCTCTCATGTCTCAGTACTGGGGTTTTGTTTTTGTTTTTGTTTTTGTATTGTTTTATTATCTAGATATGTACTCTGTTATTTAGCCAGGTCTTTTTAATTTTGGTTTTCTTTCTTTCTTTTTTTTTTTTAAAGGAACTAACTTTGTTTATATAACCATAAAAAATAACATATGCTTGTTAGCCAGACAGTAGGAAGTATAATATCTAGAAACATAAAGAAAAATGTGAAAAGACCCACAGTCTTAATACTTAGAGATTAATATTTGACATATATCTTTACAACTTTTTCCAAGTGTTGTTTTTTATATAAACCACCTTTTTAATTTTTTAACAAAAATATTGTAATATTTTTAATTCATTTTGTCTTAAATGTTTCATAGTCATCTGAAAAAGATATAATTTAATGATTACATAGTTTTGCAGTTGGTAGATTTAACCTGGCCTCTGTTAGTTAGACCTTTATATTATTTCTCATTTTTAATGTTCTTAGAAATGTCCATGTCTTAAGGTTACCTGTATATGTACATATAAGATTTCCAGCATAATGTCTCAGGAATGTATTAGGAGGTAATGTGTTTCTTTTTGCACTTATTGTGAATTTAAATAAAACCTTTTTGCCCTTGAATATATCAAGTTCAGTATGAACCTATTGGCTCTGAATCCCTGATGTGGAGATAAAACTTAAGGAAATAAAAAACTTTTTTCAGTTGATGGATCATAACTTCTGTCTTAATCTAGGTATATTAACATTAATACAAAGATATAATTTTACATGAAAAGGATAATTCCTGTATTTTCTTATTCTTATTAACTGTTTTTGTTGAGTTTTATTCTGATATTTTATTAGATATAGCTTTGTACAAGATAGAATAATTCGTAAGCTGTGGTCTTGATTTCTTTATTTCTTTTATTCCAATATATGAATGAATTATATCCACTGGATCATACTACTACATTTCTCCAGATTTTTTTCTAGCTTTGTAAAGGGAAGAAAATTATTTGCTAATTTTACCATATAGATTCAGCAGATGTAACCCAACCTAAATGCTTTTTTTTTTAATGGAAAGAAAAAAGTGGTGAGAATATCAGCTTTTTAACTTTGTAAAGACTCAGCCATGATTTGACTCTTAAATGGAAAGAATTCTAAAACCCAGAGCTGAGAGACTAGTGGTTATTTGTCTTCTAACTTGTTTACTTCACTACACCTTTCCTTTTTTCCACCTGAGGCAAAAGAAAATGACTTAAATATGAACTTTGCCTTGGATTGTAGATATAATTTAGTATTAATTTCATGCTAAGTGCCATATACTTAAGAGATATACTTTATTAATACTTATAAAAGTAGAAACCATGAAACTTAAGAGAGTTGATGCAGTTATTTTGTTCTCAGGCTTCAAAAGTGTTAAGCATCCCTTACTTTTTTAACTTTTTTTTTTTTAAGATTTTATTTATTTATTTGACAGACAGAGATCACAAGTGGGCAGAGAGGCAGGCAGAGAGAGAGAGAGAGAGGGGAAAGCAGGCTCCCTGCTGAACAGAGAGACCGATGCGGGGCTCGATCCCAGGACCCTGGGATCATGACCTGAGCCCAAGCCAGAGGCTTTAACTGAGCCACACAGGTGCCCCTACTTTTTAACTTTTTATTTTTATTTTTTTATTTTTTAAAGATTTTATTTATTTATTTGACAAAGATCACAAGCAGGCAGAGAGGCAGGCAGAGAGAGAGGAGGAAGCAGGCTCCCTGCTGAGCAGAGAGCCTGATGCAGGGCTCAATCCCAGGACCCTGAGATCACGACCTGAGCCGAAGGCAGAGGCTTAACCTACTCAGGCGCCCCTTAACTTTTTATTTTGACATAATTTCATACTTAAGGCAAAGTACAGTTGCAAGAATAGTACAAAGAATTCCAGGTAATTTTCACCCAGACTCCCCCAGTTGTCAATATTTTACTGCATTTGCTTAATTAATTCTTTCTCTGTAAATATATACATTTATTATTTTGAATAGTTCAAAAAATGAGTAGGTTGCAGATATGTTGTTCTTCAAATGGTTTAGCATATGTTACCTGACAACAAAAACATCCTCTTAAGTGACCACAGTACGGTGATGAAAACCGGAAAAGTAAATGATACAGTACTGTTATCTGACCCACAACTCAGTTTTCTTTCATTGTTTAATAATTTCTAAAGGTTGTATAATTGGGGAAGGGAGTCAGGGAGAGTTTCTAAATTTATTGTTATGTTAAAATTTGGTCTGGTAGGATTTTTTCTAGAGAAGTTTTTGGTGGTGTGCATTTTGCTGTGTTATTTACAGCTCAGTAAAAGCATGTAAATCAATAACAAATCATTGTGGAGCATCTAGAGTAAGTGTGAAGCATTTGAAATTTGAAAAATAGGAAGGAATTAAAAAGTTTTTCAGACTTCTTTAGATTTTTGTCTGCTTCAGGTTTTCAACGTGGAAAGTTTAAATTGTGAATTGTAATATGTTTTCTTTCATAGATGTTCTTATTGTATGGCTTATTACTCCTATGCTATTTAAGACTTCTAAAATTGAGGCTTATTAAAATAATGTCATTTCATATCTTTCCTTCAAATGATTCATAGGCTTTTCCCATTTCAAAGACTCATATTCTGAGAATATATATGTTTACATTTCTAGTTTTTAGTGAATGAATGAACTTGTCTTAATTTTTCTCATGATTGCCATTTGTGCTAATTTTCCTGTCTTTTCCATGTATAGAATATGATTGTCATTCCCCTTCTTAACTGATGTTACAGAATTGCTGCACATCCTTTGACTTGTCAATACATTGGAAAAGGAAAGTCCTTTAACTTTTTCAGTATTTTTAAAATATAATTTATTAGTGAGTGTCCCTGGATTGTTTTCTAGTTTTTAAAAAAATTTATATTAGTTTTTGTCACTTGTTACTCCAGATCCAGGATGACAAACCATCAACAGAAATGTAATATTTTTGTCAAGTGTGACTTTTGTCCAAATATCTGTATATTGGACATTTTAACATTTAAGGAGAAATTATTCTTTTATAGCAGTAACTTTTAGTAGGCCTTTAAAAACAACTTGGTGCACGCTGTAAAATATTTGGTATTTTTAAAAAGATGTTATTTATTTATTTACTTATTTGAGAGAGATAGGGAGAGAACATGCGCACATACACACAAGCTCAGGGAGGGGCTGAGGAAGAGCAAGCATCTCAAGCAGACTCCTTGCTGAGTGTGGAGCCCCACACTGGGCTCAACCAATTCCATGACCCTGAGATCATAACCTGAGCCAAAATCAAGAGTCAGACATTTAACCCACTGAGCCACCAGGTGCTCCAAATATCTGGTATTTAAGCTGCTTCTTTTTACAAGAGAGTATAAATTTGAAGAATCCATAAAACAGTTAAGTATTCTCTTATATCAAATCAAAGACAAAAATATTTGTCTCTTATGAAAGGGATGCAGCTGGTTTTGTATTTCCTGTTTTAATTTCACACCTTTATTTATGCATGTATGTATATATGCATGCATGCTCCACACCTAGCCCAACATGAACTCAGGATCTGGAGATCAAGACCTGAGCTGAGATCAAGAGTCAGACACTTAATTGACTGAACCACTGAGCTGCCCCTGATTTCACATTTTTAAGACAGAATGTTGAGTTCAACTCATATATTTTTTTTCTATCCCCGTAAGACAGTACCTTAACTTACACATTTTGACAAGGATTAGAAAGTATCAGATTGATACTTTTTATAAAACTACAGATTGACTTTGTAGCCAACTATCTTAACTTGACATTTTGACAAGGGTCAGAAAGTATCAGCTTGATACTCTCTGAATCAGTACATTTTTTAAAACTATGGAATCACTTCAGAGCTGAACTAGTTTTTTTTTTCTTACTATTGTGATGTTATTTTTTTTAAGATGATAGTTTTCGTGTGAAAGCTTTTATTTTATTAGAACAATAATGAGAAAATAGAACAGATGTAGCAGACATACTAAATCCTTATTCTTTTTTTTTTTTTTTTAAAGATTTTATTTATTTATTTGACAGAGAGATCACAAGTAGGCAGAGAAGCAGGCAGAGAGAAGAGGAGGAAGCAGACTCCCCGCCGAGCAGGGAGTCCGATGCGGGGCTCGATCCCAGGACCGTGAGATCACAACCCGAGCCGAAGGCAGAGGCTTTAACCCACTGAGCCACCCAGGCGCCCCTAAATCCTTATTCTTAAATAAACTTACTGGGGTGCCAGAGTGGCTCAGTCAGTTAAGCATCTGCCTTTGCCTCAGGTCATGATCCCAGAGTCCTGGGATAGAGCCTGCCTCAGGCTTCCTGCTCAACAGGAGCCTGCTTCTCCCTGTCCTCCCAACTCATGCTGTCTCTCACGCTCACTCTCTCTTTCTCTCAAATAGTTAAGATCTTTTAAAAAATATAAAATAAATTTATCTTTTCCAGATTGCCTGCTAACAGTTGCTTTCACGTTAGAATATAAGTTCTGATTGACAAAGGGGGGGCACTTATGAGGAAGGGAAAATGTTAGATTCAGTAAAACACTTGAGTACTTACAGTAATAGAGTCTATAGAAAGATAAATTCCGTTAAGTCCTGAATATGTGTGTTTGAGAAGAGTATGGGTTTAAAAACATGAACACAGCAATCATCTGTCCATAGTTTGGCTTACACGTGCCATAATTAGTATATTTTTCATTGTCCTATAATCTGTTTAGAGGATTGTACATTTTGCAAATTTGATGGTCATGGTTAAGAGGTAGATGGGTTGTTATATAATTCAGAGTAGTAAAAAAGTTTTTCTTGAGGCACCTGGGTGGCTCAGTCCATTAAGCTCATGACTCTTGATTTCAGCTCAGATCATGATCTCAGGGTCATGAGATTGGGCCCTGTGTCAGGCTCTGCATTGAGTATGGATCCTGCTTGGGATTCTTTTTCTCCCTCTGATCCTTCCCTGCCCTCCACCTAAAAAAGGAAAGTGTTTTTCTTCTTGTTCAGTTCGATAAAGTATTTCTCCTATAAAGTCCAACAATAATTAAGAATCAGGCTTTATCTAATAAATGCTTAATGAGTTTTCATTTAGGCCTTGATTATTTTTATATGTGTAATATTCTTTATACTAATATGTTTACAGTTTTCTTCCACTTTTTTAAGATTTTATTTATTTATTTGACAGAGATCACAAATAGGCAGAGAGGCAGGCAGAGAGAGGGGGGAAACAGGCTCCCCACTGAGTAGAGAGCCGGATGTGGGGCTGGATCCCAGGACCCTGAGATCATGACCTGAGCCAAAGGCAGAGGCTTAACCCACTGAGCCACCCAGGCACCCTGTTTACAGTTTTCTTATTACTGCTAATTAGTCTTCAAATTTATTTGAAGTTGCATTTTGTTACATTTATTATATTTAGAATATTGGGTAGATTTAGAAAGAGAATGAATACACATTAAATTTGTAGTTGAAAGGTATTCTGTAAACTAGGGACTACTTAAGACTCATATCTGGTTATGGGGCGCCTGGGTGGCTCAGTGGGTTAAGCCGCTGCCTTCGGCTCAGGTCATGATCTCAGGGTCCTGGGATCGAGTCCCGCATCGGGCTCTCTCTGCTCAGCAGGGAGCCTGCTTCCCTCTCTCTCTCTCTCTCTCTCTCTCTGCCTGCCTCTCCATCTACTTGTGATCTCTCTGTCGAATAAATAAATAAAATCTTAAAAAAAAAAAAAGACTCATATCTGGTTATGAAATCTGCTTTCTTAAGCAGCTTCTGGGCACTAGAATTAAAGCAGGGTTCTTACATTGTCTCCTGAACTTGGCACTGTGACACACAAAGACTAGTGTTTGGCTCTAGTATGAAAAAATAATTAATAGTTATTACATAATTTGGGACCTTTAGTTTAAACAATAACTTTCATGTTATCTCCTATTTTTCCTTTTCTTCCATGTTTTTCAGTCTGTGTGTTCAGGAAGATTATGACTTCCCATGTAGGATAAAACTTGAGCTCATCTTTATTATTTTTGATATTAGCTATCATGAAATTATCTGTAAGACAATATCTGATAAAGTCAAATGTTATGGTACATGCAAGTATAATAAGAATGAGCAGAGAAAGATCAGCAAAGAGGAGAGCTGGAAGTGGTTTGAAGGAATAGGTAGAATTGTGGTAAGTGCATGGTAGAGGTAGAGA
>NW_019154088.1:29837089-29976706 GCF_002288905.1 Enhydra lutris kenyoni | reverse complement strand
GTGTGTGTGTGTGTGTGTGTGTGTGTGTGTGTGTGTGTGTGTGTGTGTGAAAGAGAGAGAGAGAGAGAGAGAGAGAGAGAGAGATGAGGAGGCTGCTTTGAGTCTAAAATCAGGGAGATTTGTGTTGTGGAGCATTAAAAGATGAGATCAAATAGGAAAAATTGGATCAGATCATGAAGCCACATGCAAGGTGTAAAGTACAAGATTTTAGTTAGCTTTGATCCAAAGAAGTTAAGGTGCCACTTGTGGCTTCTGAATTAGGGGTGATAATTGTGATAATTTTAGAAAATTAATTTGACTGTTGCTTTCCAATTTTGTAGAAGGTAAGTGGGGCTGGGGGTTAGGAAAACTAATTAGGAATATGTGGCAGTAATTGATAAGAATGAACGCTTTGATTAGAAAAAAGTCAACAGGGTAGATTAAGCTGAAGCATAAGAGAGGAGAATTTTTTTTTTTCCTGGGAAAATTCTTTTTAAAAACAACCCTACCCCCATTTTAAAAGTTGAGGAATTTTTTTTTTTTAAAGATTTTATTTATTTATTTGACAGAGAGAGAGATCACAAGTAGGCAGAGAGGCAGGCAGAGAGAGAGGAAGGGAAGCAGGCTCCCTGCTGATCAGAGTGCCCGACGCGGGGCGCGATCCCAGGACCCGGAGACCATGACCTGAGCCGAAGGCAGAGGCCTAACCCACTGAGCCACCTAGGCGCCCCCAAAAGTTGAGGAATTTTTAAAGAAAAGATTATTTATTTTTAGTTATATTGGTGGGGGAGTGTGCAGAGGGTGAGGGTGAATCCCAAGCAGACTCCCCAGGAAGCATGGAGCTGGATGTGAGGCTCAGTTCCACAGTCGTGACCTGAGCCAAAATTGAGAGTGGGACACTTAACTGACAGAGCCATCCAGATGCCCCTACAAGTTGAAGAGGAATTATTAAAATGTAGTTGCCGAATTTTAAGAATAGAAACCAGAGCAAAGGTGATGATACTTGTAAGTGGGAAAGTTATAAAGGAGAGCTATTTTGTGAGTAAGGATACATTTTCTTTTATGTCGAATTTAACTGATGGTTAGACATCCAGTTGGCAGTTTCTCAGTTGTTACAGAATTTGTTTGCAGTCATTCAGTATCAGGGAGAAAATCCTCGCATAATCCCTGTGATAATTACTTTAGAAAATTCAGACTATTTGGCATACTGCCTACTTCCATGCAGAAGTAAAGATACTTAAGCATTTCTGAGAAATTAGGGATTACTGTTAGGACAATAAATGTGTAAGATTTCACCTGTTCCCATTAATTCTTAACATCTCACTGCCTAGCATTTTGTTACGGATACATGGATGAATGATAGTTTCTATAGAGTTACTAATATTCTAATAGCCATAGTGAAATTTAATAATTAAGTAGCTGTTAGTCCATTAATACTGGCTTTAGTAAATATAAAGTCATAGTAAATATAAATAAATATAAGGTCATAATGTGTGACCTTGAGTTTGCCTGTTTTGTTTTTACTTGATACTGATTACAAAATAGCTTTTTTTGTCCTTTCAAAATTTTTTTTGACATTCTTAAAACTTTTTTCTTTCAAAATACTTAAGAAAATAGTTCTGTCATTTTTGAAGTTCATAGTTAAAGAGATCTCACAGTACTGCAGATGCTTTTGAGTTTTGTATATTTTGGCCTGAATAATCCAGGCAACAGCTGAAATTCTCCCTTTAAATTTATGGCCTGTGACAGTGTTGACTTTTCATACTATTATGAGAATCTCAGAGCACACATGGGTAAATGAAACTTCAAATTTAGGAAAAGTGAAAAAAAATTGAGAAAAATTGGGGTTGCTTTGTTAATGACACATTTGTATAAGTGTGGCAGGAAAATACCCATATGAACACCAGGGAGAGTCAATTATTTGTTGCCCTCATATAAAAATCATGTGTACTTATTTAACTTTTTATGATAGTGAATTAAATTGGGGAAAAACTCGTGTTTTATTCTATGCATTGTTCAACATTAATCATTTTAAACACCAAAATTGCCTGTTAAGGGTACTTGTGTCTGTGAGCTTACAGAGCTTTGGTTGAATGATGGAAGACTCAATTTTATATATAGATATAAAACATAGTATATATTTCACTACAGAAATTGTGACTATACTAAGTATTTAAATCTTTTTAATATCTTTGGAAATATTTGAAATATTTCAGTTTGGAAAACTGAAGATCTATTTATCTGAGATTTTTATAACTGGAACTTCTGAAAAATAGCCTGTTTTGTTAGTAAATTAGTTTAAGGCTGCTAGCAAGTCAGACAGTAGCCATGAAAAGAACCTCTACAGCCAACATTAATTTACTGGGTTCAACAGGACAAAACTCTATGACATGATAACTGATCTGAGAGATAAATTGTTCCTCATCCCTTCAGGACTTTTTTTAAGAGATGGCAGAGAGAGAGAAAGGAGGGAGGCAGAGGGAGAGAGAGAATCTTAAGCAGGTTCTGAGTTGTGTGGGGCTGATCTTATAACCCTGAGATCATGACCTGAGCAAAATCAAGGGTTGGATGCTTAGCCAGCTGAGCCACGCAGGTGCCCCCCCTTTCTAATCAGTCAAGGTCAGCCTTTACTGGAATGACTGATTATAAAGGTGCAAGAGCAGAGGAGGATACAAAATATAGCTACTGTGTTTACTTTTATTGCAGAAGACATTAATCTCCTTAATATTGTAAATTTGCTGCTGTTTTAAAGTGCTGAAGATCTGCTTGCATGATCTTGAGAGAGGGTTTGGGCAAGCTCTTGATACAATTTTCTTAAGGATTTTGGAGTTTTTGGCTTTCCCCACCCCTTTTGAAAGAGAGATCACAAGCAGTGAGGAGGGGTAGAGGGAGAAGCAGGTCCCTGCTGAGCAAGGAGCCTGATGCAGGACGCCATCCCAGGACCCTGGGATCATGACTTGAGCCTAAGGCAGACACTTAACTGACTGAGCTACCCAGGCATCCCGAATTTTTGACTTTTATGTCTATCTATTTTACTTTTGTTTTTAATGTTAAGTGGAGTTGTTTCTGCCGTAAGTCAATTTAGAGTACTGTTCTGAAATCTAATTTTAGCTCACAGATCAGGAAAATAGTAGTTTAACAAAGGACTTTAAGGAGCACATATGGGAAAAAACTGTTCAGTCATTTTGTCATATTGCTTGAATTTAGCACCTGACAATAACTACTACCTTCTTGGAAGACATCTAAATTCCTGACATTGTACTTGGAACTTTGCATATAATTTCTAAAAATATATGGAACAGATGCCTAATTTAATTATTTTAGAAGAAAGGAATAGAATTATTGTTTAACTTGGTACCAGATATATAGTATCTAGTATATTCTAAAAATGTGTCTAAACTAGAAATGTGTAGGAAATGAAAGTACTACTCAGGCATTTTTACCAAAATTTATTTTAGCTGAAGTTGTATAGATATACTTGAGTAACTTAGAATTCTAGGTCTGGATAGTTACAATTCTAAGTTATGAGACTGAATTCTCATCAAAGGTTTATTGTGATATATGAGTATATATATATAAGATAATTTAGTATCTAATAATTTGGTGTATAGACTATATTTCATTATCATTTCTGCTTGTGCTGTATAAGGGAATTTGATGCCCCAGTTAAATATTTTTGGATACCTTGGTTTTTTGTTTGTGTTCTTAAGGGTTTTGTTTATTTATTAGAGATAGAGCACACAAGTAGGGTGAAGGGCAGAGGGAAAAGCAGACCCCTTGCTGAGCAGGGAGCCCAACCTAGGGCTTGATCCATGATGCTTAACTAACTGAGCCACCCAGATGCCCCACCTTGTTGTTGTTGTTGTCTTTTTTTAAGAGATCTTGAGTAGCACATTTTCAGTACAGTTAAAGTTAATTTTGCATTTTTCTGTCAGTCATCTCTGCATGTATTTACCATTCATCATAATCTGTGATGAAATTTGAAGTAAGGAAAATCGCTAAAATAATAAAACCAAAACAAAATATATTAAAGCATGAAAAACAACAGGAATAGTAAAATAGTTTGTTGATTTTTCCAGATTTCTTTTTCACTATTAAGCTATTTACTTGTTTTACGTTAGGAGGTATTTTCTATGCATGTGCCAATTCCATTATTTATTTTAGCTATTTAGTAGTGGCTTAGCTTCCTTAGCTTTTGGTCTATTTTAACAAATAATACTTGGAAAACTTGCTAATGTAAACTGTAGGTTTTGTAATTTAAGGCAAAGCATACTAGCAGAAAGAGAAACCCTTTTAAATGTCTCAAACCATTGACTCTGGAAATAGCCAGTCAGGGCCCACACTACACAAAAATGAGTTTAGAGCTCTGAAAGTGTTTATGTATATGTGTACTTTTTTTTTTTTAATTTTTTTTTCTTTTGAGATTTTATTTTGGGGGGATAGAGTGAATGAGTCAGGCGAGGGGCTGAGGGAGAAACTCAAGTGGACTTCCCTTAAGCCCCAATGTGGGGCTCAGTCCCACGACCCATGATATCATGACTTGAGCTGAAACAAAGAGTTGGATGCTCAGTCGCCAGCTACCAGGCATCCTGTGTATGTGTACTTTTAAAAAAAAAAAAATTTAAATCAGTGATCTAACTTGTTAATGATGGAAGGAGGAGAGGGGGCCAATAAGCATGAACCTCATTGTACTTTTTAAAGGATAAATCTTTCATTAGAGTTTGTTATTTAAAAAGATGCAAATTCAACTTTGACTTACAGCTGAGAAGGGAACATTAGAGTTCATAATCTCTTATTTCAGTGGCATTTTTCCAACTTTATGCTTTCTTGTTGAAGTTCATATTATACTCCATTTTGTAAAGAAAGTGTTTTTAACCAGACTGTTTTCTTTCCAACCAGACCGTTTTTAATAAAGATTTAAGATATACCATGTCACCACTGGCATAAGTGGAATTAATTATTTGGCTGTGTTCTTTAGGTTTGATAAAATTGAAGAAGAAAGGGTTCGTTTGATATGTGAACTATAGGTTTCCTTAGTCAGTGGAGTGTCCATAAAAAGGAGAATTAGTTATAGTATGAAAAGAACCTTGTTATAAGATCCCATTTTGTAGACCGTAAAATTTCCAAAAAAGGAAATGCTAATATAGTAATAGTATTCTTAAATTGCTTGATGAAATCTCTTAGGTTAACTGATAAAAAGTATCAAAATTTTATTAAAAACTACTTTTAATTTTTGTTTCTTTGAATTGCTAATGACTTTGTTTATGTTTATGCAATCATTTGCTGTAATTAGTTATAAATAAGATGAATTTATAGAATAGAAACTAATTCCCTCTGCAGAAAAACAAGGACAAATAAATTGAGTATTTACTGTGATTACAGTATGCCCCAGTGATGGGTGATTATGGAAAGTAGAAATACATAGCTATATGTAATAAATGCTGAATGAGCAGTAAGCTTGCTATGTATAAATAAATGTATGTATATAGAGTGAGATGGAGAAATGCAATCATATGCTTAATTAGAAATCTGGTTAAAAGTAGTTAAAACTGCGCAGGTACTTCGCTTCACATGCCCCTAAATTTCTCAACAGCTGATCAGAAATAATCTCTGCAAAAGTTCTATATAATAATGCAGAATAATTTGTTATTATGTTAAAAGTAATTTATTGGGCTTTTATTAAGATTTGTGTTAATGAGTGTGTAATTGTGAGTGGGAGGAATTGTGGCAATTTGTTCTAACTTGTCTTATAAACAAATTATGAAATTAAAAGAAAAATTTGTCCTTATACTGGCTAAAAATGCTTTGAGAAAATATTACCTAATGAATTTTACATAGTTATTCTTAACATCATTTGAAATGGTTTTTTTATAGTTTTTTGCAGCTTCTAATATTACCAATAACTGCATACTAGATATTGGTAGGATCAGTTCTGTAGATTTAGATTTAATAAGCATAATCATTGAAAGATTAAATACTCCTGGTATATATATACTATATATGTATAGTATATATATACCTGTGTATATATATATATATCTTGTCATATTTACTCTAGATTGGTTGCTGACTCACAACTTCATTAGCTTACTTTGATAATAAATTATGATATTCTGAATAAAGGTAAATTTTACTTTTGTAGTAGTATATATTGAGGAGAAGATGACTTGTGTCTTAGAGTAATTTTCAGTAGTATTAGTGATGACTGACCAATTTCATTACATCTGTTATGTTTCTTGTAGTAGGAACTTTTCAAAATTATTAATTAGCTTAGTTTTTAAATGTTTCTCTTAAATTTGCTCATGAATTTTAAATGTTTTTTTGACATGTTGAATTGTTTTGTATTACAATGACTTGTGTACTTTCTTCTTGTATCATCAGATTAAAATTTTTATTTCAAAGCATGTGTAAGATAATACTGAGAATTATTCCTTGTACTGTAACTGTTACAGCAAAATACTTATATAATAGTATAGCTATTCTGATTATGGCAGAGTTTGATGTTAACAGTAATAGAAATTTAAAGTATTGTTAGTCAATATAGAATAGTTATTTTATTTTAGAAGGATAGTAAATAAAAGGAGAGTTAAAATAAGAAATCATAGTCAAAGCTTGAAACTGGAAGGCATTTTGAACATCACATGGATTAACCTTTTACAGAAAGGAAGCTGACAGTTTTGGTTATAGAACCACCCTCTTCCTAGAACATTGTTGTTACTGGAGTAACTTGAGCAATTTAAGGCTTCATTTCAGTAAACTAGTAAACTGATAAATTGGATACCATTTACTTTTGAATACTTACATTAATTTTTATCAGGGACTAGAATACCTAGCACTTCTAAGCAAATACGATACAAAGCAAAAGGACTATAACATTTAAAAAATATTATAGTTCTAATTGTACCAAAGTGATAAGTAATTAATTTAAATAGACAAAGCACAAGGCTTCGGTGGCCCCCCTCCCATCCTGGAATAATGTATCTAGTGCATATTTGATTTGTAGAAGATTATGTTGCAGTTTATAAATAAGAAAATAAACATTTGTTTATTGATACTCAGTAATAGGATTTTTTGAGTGGAAGAAATAGGAGGGAAGTGGGAAAATAAAAAAATAATTATTTTAATATTGTAACTGTTAAGTGCTTACATTTCCCCCACAATATTGTCTTGTACTGTATGATTTTTCAGCATTTAAGAAGCGGTTTTGTTCTTTATAGCTGAACCAATAACGTTTCCATCTGGAGGAGGCAAGTCATTTATTATGGGTTCTGATGATGTTTTGTTAAGTGTACTGGGCCTTGGAGACCTTGCAGACTTGACGGTAACAAATGATGCAGACTATAGTTATGATGTAAGTGCAGTTTTATTTTTAATTTTTTAATGATTTAATAGAAGGCTCCTTATTTTTTTGGAAACACTTATAAAACAGAATTAATGTCAAGGTGCATGGAAAAGATAAGTTTAAGTGTGTCAGTATGTTGATTTGAAGTGACATGTAGTTTTTCTTTTGTAATTACTTTGTGGTGCTTAAATTTTTCTTAGGTATTGTGGTGGATTAGCTAGAAGTTTGGGATGATTGATTACCTTATAATATTGGTTGATAAATATCTATCCTGAGTAGTCAACTCTCAATTATTTACTCAAATTGAGCCATATTTTGGTGTCAACAAGAGAAAAATAGGTAACCTGAATCACTTGCCTTCAGGATACTTCTTAAAAATTGTTTTATTTTTGAACTTTTATTTTTGTAAGCATAATGTTAAAGTTAGCTTGCCATTTCCTGAATACTTAGTCCTTCATTTGAGGGATGGAGAGAGAATGGAGATTGGATGGGAAGGTAGTGTTCAGAGGTGAAAGTAGTCTTGGATTAAATTTTTTATAGACAATAAACACTCAATTGAGAGTTAACTATACTTGTTTAGATTTTGTATGAACAAATTTGCAGTTTTTCAGCAAATTTATTTTTTCCCTTTTATAGCATTTCTTTTTTCTCCATATTATATCTAGATGAGCATGCTTTTTAGAGACATCAGCCTTGGTGGGCTGGATTATTCTCATTAATATTTTCAAAGTATATAAGCAACTAAATTCTAGTAAACTTCTGACTACTTTAGAAGTGGTTTATCTTTACAGATGGAGAAGTGAAGGTAAAAAGATTAACCTCTTACCAATATCAACAATAATAATGAAAATAGGATGACGATATTCCTAAAGTGTCTTTAGTTCAGACTTTTGGAAAGTACCTTAATTTGCTTCCTTTAAAAATTTCACATGCTAATTTTCTAAATGACAACTGTATTGTTAATACTGTTCGCTTGGATTTTTGGTAGTGATTTATATAATTTTTATTTTTTTCATGTAAAGCATTGCAGCATGGTAGTTTTTTTGTTGTTCTCATCTGATGTTTAATAGGACTTTTGGCTTTAGCCTGATGATTAGGTAAAACAGATTAAGGAACTCTTCATTTGATCTACATATTTGAAAGCTAATTGAAGTTATTCTTCTTAGTATCATTTGTTAAATGATAAAGATTTGTTATAAAGTTTTTAAGGTACATTAAATTTCCACTGGACGTTTTAGCAAAGCAGTTTAATATATATATTTTACACACCAAAACACACAAAACTCCACTTGCCTATCAGTTTACAACTTTTACCACTAAATATTGCACTCTTTCTTTTTAGTTGCCTGCCAATAAAGATGCCTTTCGAAAGACATGGAACCCCAAGTATACACTACGTAGCCATTTCGATGGAGTACGGGCATTAGCTTTTCATCCTGTAGAACCTGTGCTGGTTACTGCCTCTGAGGACCATACTCTGAAACTTTGGAACTTGCAAAAAACAGTTCCTGCCAAAAAGCAAGTATTTTCACATTAGCCTGTCTTTTTTTCCTTCTAAATTTGCTAATAATTATAAGTAATTATCCTTCTATATGGTTCTCTTTTTTAAAGCTTTCATTTGATCTTACCTAATGATTCTTGAATGTCAACCAGTGATTTGAAGTTATTTAATTACCTTCTCCTCCCCCACCCTTGTACTTTCCTCTTTCAGGAGTGCCTCTTTAGATGTAGAGCCTATCTACACATTTAGGGCCCACATGTAAGTTTTATTGAATTTGTGCTTAAATTAACAACCATAGTTATTGTTCACTATTATTTATGAATCCTCAAAGCTTAAAATTTTCTTGCAGTTTTTTATAGTAGAAAAGACATTTGTTAAGTAGTATTTCATTTGATTGATTGTATTAGTGAGAATATAATCTGTACTGTTCAAATTTATGTTTTAAATTTTAAACAGTTTTTACATACTGCATGAGTTTAGAGGTTGGGGGGATACAGATATGTCTTCTTAGACTTTATAAGTAATTTTTTCCCTCTTTTCCTGTAATAGTGGTCCTGTTCTATCATTAGCTATTAGTTCTAATGGAGAACAGTGTTTTAGTGGTGGTATTGATGCAACCATCCAGTGGTGGAATATGCCTAGCCCTAATGTGGATCCATATGATACCTATGGTAAGTGAAAGGCTTAAAACATCTTTTTAAGTGAATGGAACTGACAAAATATTATTATAAATTGCTTAAGCAAGTATTAGTCTTCTCATTTAGTTTTCATTTACTATTAATTTGCTTTATTAAATAGGGAAAATTAAGCAGTATCATACCATGGAATATTTAAACCTGTGAATTGGTACTTTATTGTCCAAAAATTAAAAAAAAACTATATTAATTAAAACAATTAATTTTAGTGCTAGTTAACAAAAAGGAAAATAAAATGTAATGAACAATTTTTTAAACTTAAGAAATAGTTTATGTAGTTCAGAAATACTTAGCATGGGGCGCCTGGGTGGCTCAGTGGGTTAAAGCCTCTGCCTTCGGCTTGGGTCATGATCTCAGGGTTCTGGGATAGAGCCCCGCATCGGGCTCTCCGCTCAGCGGGGAGCCTGCTTCCTCCTCTCTCTCTGCCTGCCTCTCTGCCTACTTGTGATTTCTGTCAAATAAATAAATCTTTAAAAAAAAAACAAAACAGGGGGCGCCTGGGTGGCTCAGTGGATTAAAGCCTCTGCCTTCGGCTCAGGTCATGATCCCAGGGTCCTGTGATCGAGCCCCGCATCGGGCTCTCTGCTCGGCAGGGAGCCTGCTTCCTCCTCTCTCTCTCTCTCTGCCTGCCTCTCTGCCTACCTGTGATCTCTATCTGTCAAGTAAAATAAATAAAATCTTTAAAAAAAAAAAAAAAAACAAAACAAAACAAAAATACTTAGCAGAAGAAAGTAGAAACAAATAGTGGCGCTGTGTAAATCAGTACATTTTAGAGGACAAAAAATTTCTTAATTAAGAAAACCCTTTTACTCACAAATGATACTTTTAAAATCTGTCCCACAGAAATACCTATATCTGTATTCAAATGTATTTATAAGGGCATGTTTGTAATTATAAGAAATTAAAACAAAAAGAATATTTATTAATATGAGAAGGTTGAATGAACAGTGATCTACTTAATAGTTGGTGCATTTAAAAAAATTTCAGGAGTGGGACACCTGGGTGGCTCAGTCAGTTAAGTATCTGCTTTCCGCTCAGGTCATGATCCCAGTGTTCTGGTATTGAGTCCCGCATTGGGCTCCTTGCTTAGTGGGAAGCTGCTTCTCCCCTTGCTTGTGCTCTCTCTCAGTCTCTCTCTCTCTTTCTCTCTCTGATTGATAAATAAATGAATAAATAACTTTAAAAAAAATGTACTCTAACATTGTTAGACATCAAAAATAAATAAATAAATAAATAAATAAATAAATAAATAAATAAAATCCAGGATCTCTTTGTTCTTTTTATTTAACACACACTTGGTGCTTAAATTTGCCAGGTATGGTGTTAAGCACTATATCAAGAAATAAGAGTTAGTCTAGTGAAAGGACAGACATCAAACAAACAAAGGCATCCAGTTTATGGCTAGAAATTTTAATAAGCAGTATGAAGATATAGAAATACTATGGAAGATAATATTCTTTAGATATAGTCCAAAATAGTGACATTTACGTCACAATCGAAAGGATAAAAGGAAACTTTTAGTGGGCATTTGGGTGGCTCAGTCAGTTGAGCATCCAACTCTTGGTTTTTGGCTCAGATAATGATCCTCAGGGTCATGGGATTGAGCCCTGTGAGATGCCCCACACTTGGCATAAAGTCTGCTTGAGATAAAATAAATAAAATCTTTTTCTTTTTTTTTTTTCCTAAAGGAAACTTTCAGTAAAGAGTCTTTAATCCAGAAAGTGACCCATAAATCTAGGGTTTATTATTTTTTTAAAAGATTTTGTTTATTTATTTGACAGAGCGAGATCACAAGTAGGCAGAGAGGCAAGAAGAGAGAGAGAGGGAAGCAGGCTCCCTGCTGAGCAGAGAGCCTGATGCGGGGCTTGATCCCATGACCCTGAGATCATGACCCAAGCCGAAGGCAGAGGCTTAAGCCACTGAGCCACCCAGGGGCCCCTAAATATAGGGTTTAAAAAGGTGACCCTGGCTATTTTAAGGAGAATAGATTAGGGGTGGGAGAAGTAGAGGAAAGAATACCAATTAATGTTGTAAAGTTATAATGTAGTAGTCCAGTAGACTAGTTGAGAGTTATGTTTCTCCATGGTCGTAATGATGGTAAATCACTTCATAGCGGACCTGGGGAAGTAGGGTGGAATAGGAAGAATCTACTGATAAATTGGATTGAGTGGATAAAGTGATGGATAAGTGATTCTTGATTTTGTTACTTTTTAAAACAGCTTTATTGAAATACAATTAACATGCTAAAATTCATCTTTTTTATGTATACAGTTTTTACTATATAGGTAGTATGTATATAGTTTTTACTATATTCACAGGGTTGTACATCCATTACCACTATCTAATTCAGAACATTTTTATCACTACTGCCCTTTTTTTTTTTTACATGAACAATTGAGTATATTAAGAACAGGTGTGAGAAGATTAAAGATGGTGAGTTTTTAGGCATATTAAGAGATGGCAGTATCAAGTAGCTAATATTAAGATATGAGAATAGATTGTATAACATAGGGAACAATGTACTGTTTAGGGCATAAAGAGAAGACAAAATCCTGAACAACTCTGATACTGGGAGGGTGACTAGAGCAGGAAAGCCAACAAAGGAAACTGAGAAGGAGTGGCCTTTGAGGAAGGAGGAAGTGAAGGAAAATGTGGGGTGGGATCATGGAAGTATACCAAAATAAAAAACCATTTTGAAAAGAAGGAAGCAGTCTGCCCTTTCATATGTTGCTGAGAAGTCCAATAATAGGAAGATAGAAAGGTTCCTTTTTTTATGTGACAAATAGGTCACCCAGGTCTTAGCCAGAGTTTGGATGCTGGGACAAAGACCAGAGGGTGAAGGTACCTGTGGGCAACTTTTTAAGGCACACTCTGGATGAAAAGCAGTGTGATAAAAATAACCAAGAAAATAATCTTCAAAGGAAGAAAAATTTCATTAAACTTGATAAAAGAGAGTTCATCATTGGTGATTTCAGTAAGGGCTATTTTGGTGTAATGGTGGTATCAGAAAGCATATTACACTGATTAAGAGTGAATGAGAGGTAAAAAAGCATTTTATTCAATATGTTCTTCTGCCGTCTGTTGGAAGGATGATAGAAGGTTAATGAAGGTTTTTGTTTAAGTCAGGAGATTCTGGAGCATCTTTGTTTGCTGTGGTAATGATCCTAAGGAGAAGGAGAATTATTGTGTAGTACGGAAACTGTAAACATGAAAGAAGTTAGTGAGTTGAATGGAATCCAAAATTTACCTGGTAGAATTAGCCTTTGAGAAGAAGGTGGACAGTTCTTTACTCCTATCTGAAAGCAAGGAGAAGGTGGCTTTAGAAACTAGTAGATTGGATAGAGAAAAGATAAGGGGAGGGGTTCTTATTTCAGTGCTGTAGTTTCTCAATAAAGTCGATAGAGATAATCATTCATGTGGAAGGAAGTTTGGAAACTGAAAATTCCGGAGATGATAAGAAACAGCTGTGGAATGTGGGAGTTTGCTAAAGAAATAGGATTATAGGCTAGATGGTACACAATGTTATTATTAGCCACCATGTCCATCAAATGATAAATGGGTAAATAAAACATAGTATATCCATACAATGGATATTATACAATAAAAAGAAGTCAAGTACTGAGGCATGCTACATCATGGACAAACCCTGGAAACATTTTGCTAAGTGCAAGAAGCCCATCACAAAAGACCCTTTGTATGAAATGTCCTGAACAGACAAACTTAAAGAAACAGAGTAGATTAGTGGTTTTGTAGTGCTGCAGAAAAGCAGGAAGGAAGAATTGGGCAGTGGGGGGTGGGAATGGTTAATGAGTGATGAAAATGTCCTAAAATTGATGTGCTGATGATTGTGTAACTCTGTGAACATAATAAAAGCCATTGTATTTGGGTGCCTGGGTGGCTCAGTCGTTAAGTGTCTGCCTTCAGCTCAGCTCATGATCCCAGCATGATCCAAGGATCGGGGGATTGAGCTCCGCTTTGGGCTCCCAGCTCAATGGGAAGCCTGCTTCTCCCTCTTCCGCTCCCCCTGGTTGTATTCCCTCTTACTGTCTCACTCTCTCTCTCTGTCAAATAAATAATAAAATAATACACAGACAAAAGGTTGATATCCAGGATCTATAAAGAACTTCTCAAACTCAACACACACAAAACAGATAATCATATCAAAAAATGGGCGGAAGATATGAACAGACACTTCTGCAATGAAGACATACAAATGGCTATCAGACACATGAAAAAATGTTCATCATCACTAGCCATCAGGGAGATTCAAATTAAAACCACATTGAGATACCACCTCACACCAGTTAGAATGGCCAAAATTAGCAAGACAGGAAACAACATGTGTTGGAGAGGATGTGGAGAAAGGGGAACCCTCTTACACGGTTGGTGGGAATGCAAGTTGGTGCAGCCACTTTGGAGAACAGTGTGGAGATTCCTCAAGAAATTAAAAATAGAGCTTCCCTATGGTCCTGCAATTGCACTACTGGGTATTTACCCCAAAGATACAGTTGTAGTGAAAAGAAGGGCCATCTGTACCCCACTGTTTATAGCAGCAATGGCCACGGTCGCCAAACTGTGGAAAGAACCAAGATGCCCTTCAACGGACGAATGAATAAGGAAGATGTGGTCCATATACACTATGGAGTATTATGCCTCCATCAGAAAGGATGAATACCCAACTTTTGTAGCAACATGGACAGGACTGGAAGAGATTATGCTGAGTGAAATAAGTCAAGCAGAGAGAGTCAATTATATGGTTTCACTTATTTGTGGAGCATAACAAATAACATGGAGGACATGGGGAGATGGAGAGGAGAAGGGAATTGAGGGAAATTGGAAGGGGAGGTGAACCATGAGAGACTATGGACTCTGAAAAACAACCTGAGGGTTTTGAAGGGGGAGGGGGTGGGAGGTTGGGGGAGCCAGGTGGTGGGTATTAGGCAGGGCACGTATTGCATGGAGCACTGGGTGTGGTGCAAAAACAATGAATACTGTTACGCTGAAAAGAAATTAAAAGAAAAAGAACTTACAGTAAAACACTAAGGTCAAAATCACTGTGGGGAAGTAAAAATGATAGTGTGTAAGTAAAAAATAAAAAATAAAAAAATAAAATAATAAAATTTTTTAAAAAACCATTGTATTATACACATTTTTTTTGGTTAAAGATTTTCTTTATTTGAGAAAGAGAGAGTGAGTGGGAAGGGGAGGGGCCAAGGGAGAGGGACCAGCAGACGCCCTCTTTGTGTGGAGCCTGACAAGGGGCTCCACTCCAGGACCCTGAGATGATGACCTGAGCCAAAGCCAGACACTTGATCAACCACCCAGGCACCCCCTTGAATTGTATACTTTAAATTGGTGAATTATATGGTATGGGAATTCTGTGTCATTAAAGCTGTTTTATAGAAAGTGTAATGTTCTTTATAGAAAATTCTAAGAATACAGGAAAGTATTGTGGGGAAGGTAAAAAAATAACCCATAATTCTACAACTTAGAGATGGCCAATGTGTACATTTTGGTTATCTTCTTAGGGCTATTATACATGGTCTTTATACTTAATTATGTGATGTTATATTTATCCAAAACATTTCTTTCTAACTTCTTTTAGCTAATTTTTGTTTGTTTGTTGTTTTTTCCCAGAGCCAAATGTTCTAGCTGGCACTTTAGTTGCACATACAGATGCTGTCTGGGGTCTTGCTTATAGTGGCATAAAAAATCAATTACTGTCTTGTTCAGCAGATGGCACTGTTAGGTTATGGAATCCACAAGAAAAATTGCCATGTATTTGCACTTACAATGGAGACAAGGGTAAGTAAATTTTGCCCTATAAAAAAAGCTGTTGTTTTTTTTTTTTTTTAACTTGGAAATAGAAATGACAAAGCAAATGATTTACTATTCTTCTGTTACTCTAAGAGAGATAATGAAATAATTTTATAAAGCTTGTGATGATCTTTGTACTCCTAGTCATTTTTTATAAACAAGAAAGGAGTTTTGCAAGTATATTCTATAGCTTGGTGCTTTTTGACCTTTTCCAGGACATGTCCTATTTAAAAAATAAAGGTCTTTGAAATAGTGAAGTAGACAAATGAGGCTGTTCATAGGAACAACATGAGGGCCTCCACTTCCTGTAGTTGCCTGCCCAGAAAGACTGAAGGGATCACAGTCTTAAGCATACCTAATATGTAAGAGCACACTGATGAGAAGTATCATAATCATTGAATTAGCACCCTTAAGTGGGAAGTACAGAGTGAATAACAGGTAGAATTTCAGGTGTTTTCCTATCAAAGAAAGCTGTAAGCAATTTGCTTTTTGATACCATTTATTTATATACTTGTGTACTGGTATTAGTCATGTTTTCAAGACATTTTTAAGTTATTTTAAAAATCAGACCTTTTATTTTTATTAAAAACTGTTTTCTCTTAAAGCATTTTAGATAAATAGTATACACTTATTTTGTAGGGTCTCTTAGATACCTTAGTGATTCTACTAATTTTTCAATTACCCAGACTTTTGAGGTAAACATTTATTTAGACATTTATTGCTTACTTCATCTAATTTATTGCTTGACACTCTGGATTTTACCTAGTTGTGCATTAATCTGGCCATTTGAATATTAAAGACAGAAATTGCTGCTCAGGACATGGTAGGATGGTACTGCATCAGTGAATTCCAGATCCAGGCTTTATTTTCACAGATCGAAAATTCCAACTTGTGTGAGCTACTTGATAAGGCTTATAGGTCTCAAACAGGTGCAATCTCCCAAGATAGTGATGTGAGAATGCTAATTTATCATTTTACATTAAAAAAATGAAATAACTTCTGTACATATCTTCTCATAACTTTGAGCCCTCTAATTGTAGTTTTCTTACACTGTTAGAGTGTTATAACAACTAAAAATAATTGAGGGAAAGTTACCTGTTATATCTCACTATCCTAATGTAATTGTTCTCTTTTTCATTATTGACATTATTTCAGCAATACTTGAATTCCTTTTTCTTATTAGTAAAGCAGGGATTTCTAAATTGTTTTTACATTGGATCTCTTTGGGCTTCTTTTCAGAGCATGGAATACCTACATCGGTTGACTTTATAGGCTGTGATCCAGCTCATATGGTGACCTCTTTCAACACTGGTAGTACAATAATTTATGATTTAGAAACATCACAGTCATTGGTGATGCTTTCATCACAGATAGATTCTGGTAAGTTTTCATAGGTTTCTTTGAAACCTTAAAAAAGATTATTACAGGAGTGCCTGGGTGGCTCAGTGGTTTAAAGCCTCTGCCTTTGGCTCAGGTCATGATTCCAGGGTTCTGGGATCCAGCCCCACATCAGGCTCTCTGCTCAGCAGGGAGCCTGCTTCCCCCTCTCTCTCTGCCTGCCTCTCTGCCTACTTGTGATCTCTGTCTGTCAAATAAATCAATAAAATCTTTTAAAAAAAGGATTATTAGACAATAGAAGGTATCTTTAAGTTTTATATTTTGACTGTTTGAATTTATGATGAAAAAGTTTTAGTACATTAATATAGTATATATATATATTAATAATATACAAAATTAGGTATATTTATTTTCATTGTTTTTACAATTTTCTCAAATTATGCTTAAAAGCTTGGAGAAACATTTAGGGGACAGAGAACGTAAGAGTATTTTAAGTGTGAAAGCATGGGAAATAATTCTAAAGTTTTAATGGAAATACATATGAAAGTAGAGAAAATAATATAAGCCTGAGGAAAGCATCATCCATCTCTATTAATTATGTATGAATGGCCAGTGTTGCTATTGTAGGCTGTGATTTGTGCTTTACAGTTTATTTAAATAGGGTTCCAAATAAGGCCTATGCATTGTAATTGATTGATAATGTGTCTCAGGTATCTTCTCATCTGTAGGTTCCCCCTCCATCTCTTCTTTTTCCCTTGAATTTTTTGATTGAAGAAATTAAATCATTTATCCATCATTTATCAGTCACTTATCAAATTGAATCATTTATCAACCTGTAGTCTCCACAGTGTGGATTTTGCTGGTATCATCCTTGTGGTATCATTTAATGTGCTCTCTCTTTTCATTTTATTTCCTATAAATAGAGGAGGCTTACTCAAATTCAGGTTTAATATTTTTATTTGTCTTCATTATAAAGTTTTTCTGCGTTTTTGGCAAGACTATAGTAATTTGTGAGCTTTTATCAGAAGTAAATATTGTCTGGTTGTTTATCTTTTTCTTACGTTTTCAGTCTTGATGATCATTGCCTAGGTCCATTAATGCATTAATTCTGTTGAAGAATGATTTTTCTAATTCTTTCCTTCCTTCTTCACTTATTATCTAGAATATTTCTGTAAAAAAAGAATACCCCTCATCAATAATTTGATTAATCTGGAGTTAGTGATTATAAGTGAAAGGGAAGATCAGTTATTGATCCCTTCCCCACTTTATCAGTTTTCAAAATAATGAGGTGGTTTCCTAGCATTACCCGAAGGTGACTTTTGAGTCTTTGGGGTGTTTTTATTACCATTATAATCTCTAGTAAATGTATCTGATGTGTTTCAGTCTGTTGCGGTTATTACCTTTATCACTCCTCAGATTGTTTCATCTTTAGCCAGTGGGAGCTTATTCAGGTTTTGCTCTTGAGTCCTTTTGACATGACTCTGTTAATCTATGATAACTTTCTTACTTTCTGATATGGCAAGATGTTTTATGTTCATCTTGTTCATTTTGTGCCCCAGACTGAAATCATGCATTTCCCTAAGGAGCCATGGTTTCTTTTAGTGGAAAATGGCATTTAGAGACTATAATATAGGTATAGGGCTTTTGGGTTGGTGCCCATAGATTTTATGGCTCTTGAATTGCTTGTTGGTTTGGGCTTCTTCAGTGGACAGAGCTAGAAATGCATTTTTAAAAAGTAAAAAGAACGATAAATTCATACAAATACTTCCCATTCAAATTGAGATTTATCTTTTTGCTTTTTATCTCATCTTAATCATGCTCAAACTCTTGGTTGTCAGCAAAATCATCATCATCATCATCTCTTTTTTTATTTATTCCACAATATAGGTAGAGTCATCTCAAAATAATAAAAATGACACCACCACCAATAGTTTGGTTACCGATAATAGTTTCATATGAATGGTGTATTCCATTTGGGATGGGACATCTAATTATTCTGCTTTCAAGTCACTTGAAGTGGTTCATTTCTTTGTGTTTATACCTCAGTTGGACATGCAGTTACACTCATTTGTTTAATTTTACTTTTCCTTTTGTGTGTGTGTGTGTGTGTGTGTGTGTGTGTGAGTGCCTTTAAAAATCATTTTATAATTATTTAAACCATTTAAATAGCTTCATGGTCAAATCAAATCTCAAACAAAATTAGTCAAAGAAATGTCTTTCCTGGCATCTTTTCAACTCTAGTCCCTTTCTCCCTTTCACACAGGTAATGTGTCTAAGTTAAGTGTCCTTGTATGTGTGTGGAATGACTGATGTAGTTAAAATCTAATAAATGTTGATGATATTTTTCCATTAGTTTTGATCCCTTTAGTTTCTTCCTCATCTCTAATAAGAAGTTAAGAACTTGGTAGCAGAGAAAGGTTTCATTCCTAAGAACATTAATTCCTGTTCTTTGTGTTTTTTTGTGAGTGTGGGTAGGATGGGGGTTGTTCCTTGCAAACATCTAATTTTCACTTGCAAGCAAATTTGTTCATTAAATGCTTGTAATTCATTTATGGACTGTTTGTTTAAAATAATAATTACTGTGGCGCTCTTAAAATTCTAAACCACCTATACTGATAGTCTACATTAAAATATTCCTAATTTTTCCTTGAGTTTAGTGCTGTCCATATTATAGAACATGATAGCTTACACTAACATTTTTAAAGAAACTGTATCTCTCGGGACGCCTGGGTGGCTGAGTGGGTTAAAGCCTCTGCCTTTGGCTCAGGTCATGATTCCAGGGTCCTGGGATCGAGCCCCACATTGGGCTCTCTGCTCAGCAGGGAGCTTGCCTCCCCCCCTCTCTCTGCCTACCTCTCTGCCTACTTGTGATCTCTGTCAAATAGATAAATAAAATCTTAAAAAAAAAAAAAAAAACTATCTCTCCAGAGCTCTAGTTTTAGTTTTCAGATTTTTCTTTTATACAAATGCTTTAATTTCTTAATGATTCCTGTTTGTTGATAAGCTTAAAAAGGCTATCCGCCAGGGTTGCCTGGGTGGCTCAGTCTGTTAAGCATCTGCCTTCAGCTCGGGTCATGATCCCAGGATCCCGGGATCAAGCCCCATGTTGGGTTTCCTGCTCAGTGGGACTCAGTGAGGAGTCTTCTTCCTCGTTCTTCTTCTCCCTTTGCCCTTCTTCTCCTGCTCGTGTTCTCTCTCTCTCAAATAAAATCTTAAAAAGAAAAAAAAGAGCTATTATCCAAATTTTAATCGAAAGCTTGAACTTTAGTGCATTTTCTTCCTTTATTTTTCAGGTTTACAATCCAGTAATCACATTAACAGAGTAGTAAGTCATCCCACACTTCCTGTTACAATAACTGCTCATGAAGATAGACACATCAAATTTTTTGACAATAAAACGGGTAAGTAGGTTGTCGTATATTCTTCTTAGTCTTAGTAAATTTGAGATGATCAAAAATGCTATTCTTTTTATGTAAGACATACTGACTTTTTGCCTAAAAAATTGCCAAGTTGAACTATTTCAACTCAGATTTTTGCTTTACTTAATGTAGTACACTTACATGTTAAGTTCTGTCCTTAAGTCAATATAATACTTTGCCTACCAATTATGTTTTTCTCCATGTCATGTTAAATATAAACCCATCCATTTGAAATTTCTTCTTCATATTCTGTTGTGAAAGGTCTCTTTCTAGGGTTTAGTATTTCAGATACGCTCTTAGAATTATTCCTCAGGAGATGAAATGTGAAATAGTGAAATAGGAGATGAAATAGTGGAAATTGTTAATTGTTATTTTCCCTCTATTTCTTATTGTGAGGAAACTTACCAGTTATATAGAAGTCAAATTAAATTTTAATTTGGCCTTAGGGTTGTTTTTTCTTGATGACCTCTGTTTCATCTTTCCTTAGAATACCACATAAAATACTATTGGTGCTCAGTTAGGCTCTTTTGAGAAGCTAAAACCAGGGGTATTGAAGGATTTCCAAGTAAGAAACCTAAAAGTTAATTGCAGCATTATTGCAGGGCAACAGATTATCAAGCAAGACAGCAAATCAGAACTACAGATTTCTCTTTGATACCTCGTTCATTCAAGAAGGCTCCACGCCAAACGTGAGCTTTAAACTCATGACCCTAAGATCAAGAGTCAGATGCTCTATTGACTGAGCCAGCCAGGTGCCCCTCTACAGATTTCTCTTTGAAGGTTATGTAGGATGTGGTTATAATTATTAATCTTTAGAGTCTTAAACTAAATCCCCATGTTCAGGTAACACTCTAATGGGCAGATTCCTTTTAACTCAGTAGAAGTTGAGAAGAGAATGGATATTTACAGTCTGTGTCTCAAAGGAAAGAAGATTCATATTTGTATGGAAATTCTCAGTTTAGCACCTTCTCAAAACAATTCTATGAACATTTTTATGAAGCCTCATTGTCTTCCTTTGCTGCAAGCACAGAGATAATTTCCTTTGTATTTCTGAAAAGATATTTTAGATTAACTATTGGAGATTTACATTTAGGTTTGTAAAGGGAGGGTCAGGAATTTTAGTAGTTGTATTAACAGCAAAGTGTGAGTCTCTAGAGCTGTTTTATTGGCAGAAATCAAGAAAATGGTAATAAAATTTTATTTAATAACAACTAGCATATATATGTATAACTTTTATGTTATACATGTAAGTATAACAGTCTTTCAGATTGTTTAAAAATTCTACCAATTTATTCTTTCTGTTAATTAGTCTAGTTACCTTCTCTGTAATGTAAAGACAAAGCAATAGGCTCCTAACAATAGCAACAGTCTTTCTAAATCCATCTCACTTCCCACTCAGGTACATACACATAACAACATTGAGTTAAATTAAACTGTAAATTGTGGTCCAGTATACTGTTTCCAAAGAAACTTTTCCCTGAAAATTGGTAATTCATTTAAATGTGATAAACTAGAATATTTTCATAGCTGGTCTAGTGTTAACAGCTAAGTTTTTAATAGAGTATTATTTTGTCAAGTGACTGTTGTATTTATTGAATTTTTTAATTGAAACATTGATACTGTGGATGAATTCAATGAATTCTTAGATTTTAACAAAAAGAATATATTTAGCTTTTGTATTCTGCATGGCACTGGCTGCTATCATGTATAAGATGTGGTTTCTCTTCTCTGGGAGCTTATCATTGTTTTGGGAAAATAGGACACGTGTCTCTGTATGTGTGCATGTGCACTCATGTGCAGTAAGATGAGTCATGCTAGATAAAGGAGTCTTCATAGTGAGGGTTTGATCTTTTCCTTGAAGAAATGGTAAGTTTTATTGTTTGTGTGTATGTGTTTGTTTTTAAGTGAAGAAGGTAGTGGGAAACTCCAGTGGGCCTATTTTGAGCAGAGGCAGCATGGTGGTAGGAACGTGGGCTGGAACAAAAGTATCTTATAGGTAAAGCTAAAGAGGTAAGTTTGAAGAAGGGAAACAGAAACCATTGAGGAGAACTTCTCAGCACCAGGCTAAGAATAATGGATTTTTGTTTATGCTGTATACTGTGAAAACCACTTAAGATATTTGAGCAGGGGTTTGTAAAATTGGTTTAAAAAGATTCTTTATATTGTATTACCTGGTAGATCTTTGACTTTAAAGAATTTGTAATTTCAGTTTCTACTGTTTGTTCTGGAGAGATATTAAGGGCTCATGATTTTTTAAAATTTTGGTAGAGGTACAAATTTGAGTTGCATATACCGTGCCTGAGAAACTTTGCTAGTGATGGTGAGTTTGGAAAAAGGTGTACAAGTGAGGAATATGGAAGAGTTGGAGACGGAAGATCCTGAATTTGTTGTGGACTCATTCATTTGGCACACTTTATTGTCTGCCATATCCCTGACATAGTTTTCAAATTGTTAGGTTCAGTGTCCTGAATAGAACAGACAAAATGTCTGGTCCTCTTATGTCTGGTCTACATTTTTTAAAAAAATATCTATTTTGTCTCCATTTCATAGAGTCTCACAATATTGATTACCCAAGTCAGAGGGCTTAAGGTGCCAGAGAGGCGAGAAGAGACTGCATGTATTCTCTGTTTCCCTCCGTTATAGGAGGCGTTAACTTTCGTCAGTGAAAAGAGGTAGTAGCAGAGACATGGGGCAAAAGTGAAATTGGTTAAATGGGAGAAGCCACAAGTATATGTTGTTAAAGACAGAGTCCTAACTCTCGGGAAGTGTCAGAAGTTTTGTGACTTCTGTGGTCACCAGTGGAAGCCCAGCATCCGACTTAGTTCAGCATTCTTCTTCTTTATTCCTGTGTAGTCTGAAGGAGTCATTTAAATTTTAAAGTGACCCTCTGACTGTGTGGAGAGGAAGGGTTGACTCTCAATTGACTTAGCATATCATAGGGTTAATTTAGTGCACAGACAGGAGAACTGGAGGCAAACTGGGCAAACTATAGTAAGTACCCTTGAAGAAGTGAGTAAATCTGCTTTTTGGATGAAAGAATTCTTTGGTTTAAGACATGTTACATGCATCCTGCATCTCCTGAGATGCAGGATCATTCTCAGGAGAGAAGTTGGAACTAGATTTGTGAATTAAGAGTTACCATCATAAATAATGACATTTTAAAGGAAGCTAATGATGCTTGGTATTTAACCTCTGATGATTTGAGATTATTGTCCTGGTGACCAACTATTTCATGCTTGGTTTTTTTTATAGGAATGTTGGGAGGAATGGATTCTAGATTTTTTTTTTTTTTTAAGATTTTATTTATTTACTTGACAGAGATCACAAGTAGGCAGAGAGGCAGGCAGAGAGAGAGAGGGAAGCAGGCTCCCTGCTGAGCAGAGAGCCCGATGTGGGGCTAGATCCCAGGACCCTGGGACCATGACCAGAGCTGAAGGCAGAGGCTTTAACCCACTGAGCCACCCAGGCGCCCCGGATTCTAGATTTCTTATGAGTTATATTAGACTACGCATTTAAAGATAGTATGTTGAATGATTCTTTTGTTCTTCAAGGTAGCAAAGAAGAATCTCTAAAATTATTCTGTTAGTATTAGTGAGAAACAGACAAATGTGGTTTGAAATGATGAGAGACTAATTTTGTACTTAACTGATGACCTTAGTATTGCCAGAAAGTGATAGGATCTTTTATGTTTTCAGAGTAACTTTTGCACATTTGATTATGTTGTGGTTTTATATGCAGGCTAGGAGCTGTAGCAAACAATGAAAGTAGATCTAGTTCATGTCCCATTGTGGAATGTCATCAGGGGACCAAAAACATGGCACATGATTCTAACTAGAATTCTGAAGAAGGCCTCTCATTAGGAGCAACACAGACATTTGAGTAATAAAGACTCATTGCTGAATGAAAGGGGAGGTAATTTTAGAAATACCAGTATTCGCTACTTTATTCCCTTCTTGGATGAATCAGTTTATGATACTGCTTTCCATCCACCAAAGGTATATATTGCCAGTGCAGAGGCCAATCCTCTTGTCCCCGAGATATTTATGCAACATAACTTTGTACTTATAACTTGTTTTTTAATTTTAACTTACCATTAAATCCCATTTTCAAGAATATTGTTTTTGCTACTGTCTGGGGAAATCCAGAATAATTTCTCTAATATACTCTCACCCTCCCCCCTTTCTTATTTCTGATGTATAAAATGATTGACATTTCAAAGGATAAATGAATCTGATAATAGAATCTTTAGTTAGGAATATATCCTCCAGTGATTTATTTATTAGTAACCCTGTATAGGAAATAACCTTTACGTCTCTTAATGAGAGAGATTTTCTTCTGTATTTAGTTTAATTCCACTTTATATGATCTTGAGCCTTTGATGCAACCATATAGTCATTATGTTTTCCACGGCCTGCCAGATACTGTCAGATTCTGTCATACAGATGTCTTTTTTAGGAATAACTAGGAAAGTTCTGCAGTAGATTTCAAATTCTCTTTAAAAAAATTATTACAGGTATACCTCTGTGGGTTCAGTTTCACACCACTGCAGTAAAGCTCATTGTCATTAAAGTATGTCAAATGAATTTTGATTTCCCAGTGTATGTAAAAGTCGTGTTTATACCATACTGTTGTCTACTGAGTGTGCAATAGCATTGTGTCTAAAAAACCAAATGTATGTACCTTAATTAAAGAATATTTATTGCAAAAAAATTGCTAACCGTTGCTTAGCTTTCACCAAGTTGGAGGCACTCATCACAGATCACCGTGACAAATACAATAATAATGAAAAGGTTTTCAATATTGAAGAATTATCAAAATGTGATGGAGACACAAAGTGAGCAAATGCTGTTGGAAAATGGTGCCAATAGATTTGTTCAACACAGGGTTGCCACAGATCTTCATTTTGTAAGCAAAAAACAAAAAAACAAAAAACCTGCAGTATCTTTGAAGCACAATAAAGTGTAAGGTATACCTGTGGTACTGGGTGAACCTTGAAAACTTTAAGTGACAGAAGGCAGACACAAAAAGCCACATGATATTGTATGATTTCAACTGTATGAAGCATCCAGAATAGGCCAAATCATAGTGAGAAAAAGCAGATTAGTGGTAACCAGGGACTTGGGGGAAGGGAGATATAGGGAGTGATTGCTTAATGGGTACGGGTTTCCTTTTGCAGTGATGAAAATGTTCTGAACTGGATAATGGTGATGGTCGCATATCATTGCGAATGTTCTAAAAGCCACTGAATGATACCTTCCCAAATGGTTAAAATGGTAAATTTTATGTTACATGTATTTTACCACAGTAAAAAATATATTGCTATAGTGATTGTCTATTTTATGTTGATGCTATATTATGGTTTCTGATCTCGCAAGTTAGTAACTCTTTGTGAAAATTTTATCATCTGTGTTATGTTTTATTTAGGTAAAATGATCCATTCTATGGTAGCTCATTTGGATGCTGTTACAAGTCTAGCAGTAGATCCTAATGGAATCTACCTGATGTCTGGAAGTAAGTCTGAACTTCCTGTACTGCCACAAGCTTTATAAAAGAATTGTTACTCAATAATGTACTTTATTTGTTCTTTTATTATAGGCCATGACTGTTCTATTAGATTGTGGAATTTGGACAGCAAGACATGTGTGCAAGAAATAACAGCACATAGGAAGAAATTAGATGAATCGATTTATGACGTTGCTTTCCATCCATCAAAAGCATATATTGCCAGTGCAGGGGCTGATGCCCTTGCCAAAGTATTTGTGTGAATCAACAAAAACTCACATCTTAACAACAAATTTGCTTGGACAAAAAGAGGGTCTGCATCACTGCCATCTGAAAGGTTACTGATATGACACTACATGTGATCTGCTTGCTGAAAACTATTCAAGGCAGGCATAAATTGATGGAAATCACATCTTAATGTCAGGCTCATTAATTTAACTGTAATTACTGTATCTTGTGGGACAAATAAAAAGGACTCCATTATTTGTGGCCTGTACTGGATATGAACTGAGCGTATGTCTGTTTTTTAGGTATCTTTAAGCCAATGTGGAGTCTGATCTTACAAAAGACTTTTATTTTGGACTCTGTGTGCTGCCTTAGGGTTAGGAATGTGGTGCTCTTGTTGGGGGGGGAAGTGAGCTCCAAGAGTAGCTTTTTTTCATCTCTTAGTGATTTTTCTGTTTATCAGTTGAATGCCACAGATTCCCTTTTAAACTTATTTTGCTTTAAAAAAAAAAAAAAGAAATAAAATTTAACTTAAAATATTTTAGCATTAGTTGCACAAAATGTTTGGATAAAATTCTAGTTTTTATAAGTCTTTTTATATATTTAGCCTGTCACAACAGTGCTCAAGATTGTATTGAAGTTTTTCTGCATTATACAACCCTAAAACACAGAGATCTCACTGACCCGCTGCCGTGTAACCACACTTTTTCCTTCTTTTGCCTAATACAGCTCAGCTAAGTCCTTCCATAAAGATGCTAAATCACCTTCATCATCACATAATTGTCTTCATATACCAAGGACTATTAAGTGTATTAAAATGAAACAGTGGGGTTTAATACTCCAAATGAACTCTTTAAAAAGAAAAAAAAAAAAACTAATCTTGGCATCCTATCACTATGTGATATTTTGTACATCTTACTGTATTTACAAGTTTATTTATCAAGGATTATCCATCTTGCTAATAGCCTATTATTTATTTCACTTTTTGTTGATCTTTATATCCTTTTATTAATGTGCTAAAGGAACCTGTATATCTATTTTGGAACTCTTTGAATAGTCTAAAATAGACTAAAAATTGAATATTTTATAGTTTAAGTTACAAACCAAGGTGATTTCCCCCATATGCATATCTTGGTTTACCATGATTCCAAACAAAAACTATCTTGTTTAAAAATATTTGGAGTAAAATTTTATTTGCATTACAAATAGGATACAAAAATAGTTGAATCAGGATACAGAAATCTGTGTTTGGATTAGTTATCCCTGTTTTATTTTTTCAGATGTGCTTAATTTTATGGTGTAACTAAAGATTTTGTTTGTGTAATGCATGATTAAGACAATAAAGTATTTTTTCTAGTCTTCCAAAAACTTTTCTGATCAGTTTGCGAGTTTTGATGAGTTTTGTAAGGTTTTTGTTTTACAAACTATGAATCAGCAAATTTTTAAGATTGTACCACATAGCAAACGTACAGCTGTTGAAAAATAATGTATATAAAATGCATATAATAAATATTAAATTGTGTACCTGTATGTTACTGTTGGCTACATTATTTTGTGTTGATTTAATAAAGTGCAATACTTTACTCTCCATCATTAAACTAGGAAATGGAGATGATTTCTCAGTGAGTCCTTCATTTTTATGCTGTTCTATTAAACTTTGTATTGCTTATTGAGACTCTAATTAAAGATTAGGACAGTTAACACTATTAAGAATGACTTTCTACGTATTTCACCCCATTTGGGAATCTTAAAAAGTCTTCTATTAGGGGCGTCTGGGTGGCTCAGTGGGTTAGGCCTCTGCCTTCGGCTCATGTCATGATCCCAGGGTCCTGGGATGGAGCCCCGCATCCGGCTCTCAGCTCAGCAGGGAGCCTGCTTCCTCCTCTCTCTCTGCCTGCCTGCCTCTCTGCCTACTTGTGATCTCTGTCAAATAAATAAATAAAATCTTAAAAAAAAAAAAGTCTTCTATTAAAGTAAGTTAGATAATTCACAATAACCAAAAAAAAGAAAAAGTAGAGATCCAGTATTAAATCATTTCCTTAAATGTATTTTTTTTTTTTTTTTTTTTTTTTTTTTTTTTTGACAGAGAGAGAGAGAGGGAGTACAAGCAGGGGAAGAGGGAGAGGGAGAAACAGTCTTCCCATGGAGCAAGGAGCCAGATGTAGGGCTTGATCCCATGACCTGAGCGGAAGGCAGATGCTTAATGACTTAGCCACCCAGGTACCCCTTAAATGTTCTGTTTATTAAATCTGGATTTCAGTTAATAGTGTTGTCATTCCGGCGCCTGGGTGGCTCAGTTGGTTAAGCAACTGCCTTCGGCTCAGGTCATGATCCTGGAGTCCTGGGATCGAGTCCCACATCGGACTCCCTGCTCCATGGGGAGTCTGCTTCTCCCGCTGATCTCTCTCTCCTTTCATGCTCTCTCTCTCTCTCTCTCTCTCTCAAATAAATAAATAAAATCATTAAAAAAAAAAAATAGTGTTGTCATTCCTATCTAGCCATACCTATTTCCACAAAAAAAGCAGAGAATAAACTGCGTTACTCAATTAAAAGTTGTTCTTATAAATAATAAGTATCTTGAAACTTTTTCTTTCAACAAGGTAATATCCTTTTTTGAAGAAAATTGGAAATGGAATTAGAGAGTAACAAAACTTAAGTGGCAAAATTCTGTCTGAATTATTAGTGCAAAAAAAATTACATTGTGTGTACATTGAGAAATTGTGTTTTCTACATAAAAATACAAGTGTCAATTTTAGTCATTGCTGGTGAAATACTAAAATTTCAGAAATTTTCTTGAAGTGATAGAATTTTTTGTTTTCTGAAGATTCAACTTAATGAACAAAGTAAAAGGCATATTTTCTCCTTTTTTTTCTCCTTAGTTTTTGAAAATAACAATTTTTCCAAAGGTAGTATGGTTTCCGGCACCTATTCCAAACTGATGTGTTACTGTTTAACTTGTCATCATCGCAGAGCATAAACATTCACCTCTTGGGATGTGTTAAAACTGAAATGAATAAAAATTAGTATAGATGTTTATTTTTCTCTTCTCTACTTTGATTGTATTCTTCTCTCCAGTGTTAAATGTTTGGAAGAGACTAAAGGATGCAAAAAGAGAAAGTCTTATTTTGTGTGCTCCCTTTTGTGACTTATAGGAAGTTATGTAGACTGATTTGACTATGAAATGGTGCTTTTTTTAAAGTTTAAGAATATTTTTGTATACAAATGTTAATCTGTTGACTTTCTCAGTATTTAATCATAATCTGCCCTTTTCATACTTTATTTTTGTGTAATTTTCTCACATTTCAAAGTTAGTTATCCACTAACGACTAGTACCTCATTTAACACCTTAAATGTTATAAAAAGCCTAGCGTATTTGAAATTTAGGCATGCCTGCTAAAGTTGGATTGTAATACATCTTTTTAAAAATCCTTTTACTCCCTTTTACTTAACGCTTTTTTTTTTTAAAGATTTTATTTATTTATTTGACAGAGATCACAAGTAGGCCGAGAGAGAGGGGGAAGCAGGCTCCCCGCTGAGCAGAGAGCCCGATGTGGGGCTCGATCCCAGTACCCTGGAATCATGACTTGAGCTGAAGGCAGAGGCTTTAACCCACTGAGCCACCCAGGCACCCTAAGTTAATGCTTTATCTTGTTTACTGACATGAAATAATTGATAGTAACTTGATAGAGTGGTCATTTCTGCTCTTAGTGTTAAATCAATCAGAGTGTTAGTTTCCCTGGTTACATCAGATGCCTCAGAACTTTGTCCTTTATAAAATTACCTTCTTTAAAAATGCTTGTAATGTTTGGAAGCTGGATTTTCATTTAATTTTTCAAGGAGTGGTACTCTCAGCTAAGTATTTGTTTTCTGTTTATGGAGGGAAAAGGTTAAACCCATTTTTGCTTAATTAAATAAAAATTCTTGTTAAATGAGTCAATTAATCTTTGAGGCATTTTGTTAAGGGGCGGGCGCAGTTTGTCTTCCCATACCCCATTTTGCCAAATTTTTAAGTAGTGTTAAAGGCAATTTCATTTCTGCCTTTCTGAATACATGATCCTTTCATCCCTTTTATATAACCTGTGAAATTGTTAGACTCCAAAGATTCAGAATTAATACATGTACTCCAGTAAATCATTTAACACCTTTTTCAGGTCAACGTGTTAATTGTTTCAGATAGGATCAGTGTATGTGTGAAGGGGAATAGTGTGCATAGGTTGGATAGGGGAGAGGGCAGGTCCTCTCTGTAGAAAAGATAAGGCAGACTGGATGACACCTCTGTCTGAAGGGAGAACTCTTGGTGAGGTAATGATAGTTATATTAAGGTAATTCTGATCACTTTTCAAAAGCCAACTTTATAAGCATATGTAATTAAGAATAATGTTAATTACAAAACATACTTGTTGAACTAAGTAATCAAAAACATCTCATGCTGTTTAACTTGGTAGTGGCTGTGTATAATGCCTAGAACAGGAGACATTCAATAAATAATTGAATAAATGTAACAGTTTTAAGAAAAAATTCAGAATTGGTCTTTCTGCATAAAATAGTGAATGTAGGATTTTTTACCATGTCCCAGGGATAGATACTTGGAATAATAAAAACAGCTTAGAATAATAGTCACTAACAGTTTTATTGCTTAGTCAAACTACAATAGTTTTTCCTGCAGTCCTTTTTTTAATATGTGCTTTCCCTCAATGCCAAATGTTTACAAGTATAAATAGTAAATAAAAATTTACCAACTTAGCTTTTTTTTAAGTACATGGATGACTTTCAGAGTATAAGCCAAATATATCAATACACATATAAAATTAAGGATATAAATAGAAAAATATCAGGCAATCCTATCTTGTTCAGTGTGATATTTCCATTATGTTATTAGGAAAATACACTACATAAGAAACTTCAGACCTAATGCCCTTCCATTTCATTCATAATTACAACTTTTTAGAATGTAAGTAACAAATATGGTTGATTAGTTTTAAGACAACATCTATCAGGACAAAATAACATTTGAACTGAGTTAACTCTAAGTTTCGTTTTCCTTACATATTTAATGCAGAATGATTAGAGAAGGAATGTTGCTTTTGTTCTGAGTATCATTCTTTTATTGAGCTATGGAATTTGCATTTCTATACATATTCTATACATTTAATATGCCTTTTGGGATTCTTAAGATTTGGATGCACAAATCCTCTTTCCTGAGTTTCTAAGGGTCATGATTATGAAGCCTAGGCAGAGTGTTTAACAATTCTAAATTGTCATTAAAAGGTAGTTGCTTTAAATGAATGCTTATGTGCTTGAAACAGCTGTTGGCATTTTTAATATAGTAGTTTTGTATCTGATCCTATTATGCTATATAGTATTTTGGTATTATGAGAAAATGACTTATACATTCTGTCCTCTTACACTTTTTCTTTCAGTTGTCAAAATGTCACCATTATTGCTGGGATTCCAAGAAATCTCTACAGATGCCTCTGATAACATCAGAAACAATTGGTTCTAATCCTGTGAACTCTCTTGTGAAGAAAGCATGTGACTCCTTTGGTTTAGAGGCCATATCTTTCAGGTCATCCAAAGGTGCCCAAGCCACACCAACAGAGAAGATGGTGATACCTACAATGAAAATATATAAGTGAATTAAAGCCAAGTTCCAGCTTATATATAAAATTAGATTAGATAAAAATAGAAAAAAAATATTTTTTCATGAATTAGTAAATAGTTGTAGCAAAAACTCTCCAGTAATGTCTGAAGAACTAAATCTCCTTCACCAAATGGTTAGGTAGGTTTTAACGTCATTATAATGAGAATGACTAAACCGTTGAATCAAAACAAGAAGCTCTGCCATCAGTATAAATTAGCGCATTTACAGATAAATCACATGATCACTGACAAATACTTGGTAAGCTGATATCTTAAAAAACAAAACAAAACACTAAGACACTTACTGAAATGGGAAACTTCCTGAGATTGGCATGAGAATGGGCTGCTTGCCATCATCACTCCAATTAATAATTTTACTGGAGTCCAAGCCAATGTGACCGCATGAAAGAATGACACAAAATTTGGGATATGTAAATGCAAGTTTTCTAAGGCTGTTGCATTGCCAGGGATGGCGACCAGCCTCTGTGAATATGAATATTGAAAATTTTCTTGCATTTTGATGTGTATGTTACATTGGCAAACTGACCTGTAGTCAGAAATTTGACCAAAGCACAGATCTGGTGATAAAAACAGCCAAAAGAGCAAGGTCTGGGAACTGGAATAATTTCTTCTAGTTAGGCATTGAGGCATAACCTCTGCATTCCCTTGTACTACTAGAAGGCTTTTACTCTGACCACATTTTGGCTAGGGTGATTACTACATTAGTTTGATTCACCTCGATCCCAAGTGTAGTATTTGTTCACCATCTTTCTTTTGGGTGAAATTCCCTATAATGTTTTGAGAGTTTTTGAAAAATCGGCTCTTCTTTCTAAGACTTATCCCCCTTCTAGTATTCAGTACCAAGAGTTGTGAATACTTAACATACAAATAGATCAGGTTTAGTATATGTAAAAGCTCCTTGAAACTATTTATTACCCCTGGTTAATACTCCTCTGGCAAAAAAAAAGAAAAAAAGTAAAAAAAAAAATTCTCCCCTCAAGTTTCCTCACTTGTAGATTAAATTCAAGCTCAAATTGGTTAGCTTGGACCCAATGTATAATTACAGCTTGAAAAAAAAAGTTATGACCTAGCCCTGACGGTCTACCCTGTATTCTGGGTCTTGTTAACTTTGTAACGTTGACTTCACTATCACTAAAGGATAATTTTCATGAAAATCGTTTGGCCAACCACCTGACGTTCAACTAACTACATAGGGAAAATATATTTCAATTAATCCAGTTCACTTAATTTAGCCTGAATCCAAGCCTATTAACCATAAGTTATTTCAGTAAGCTACATTTTTAAACATTTATGAGAGAGAGTGCATGCGCACACATGCACAAGTCAGGAGAAGGACAGAGGGAGAGAAACCCTCAAGCAGACTCCCCATGGAGTGCCAAGCTCAATGTGGGGCTTGATCCCACAACCGTGAGATCATGAACTGACATGAAAGCAGGAGTTGCAAGCTCAGTAGACTGAGCCACCCAGGTGCCCCTGTAAGCTACGTTTTTAAGGAGTATGATAGCAAACATGACTTTTGATCTAGGTTAGATGTATAATGTACATGATGTATAAAATAAGCCAGATATATAAAAATAAACCAATGTATAGGTTAAATTCCGTGGATCAGTTCTCTACTCACTAAAAAACAGTATATTCCATCAATATATAAGTACATTAATGTGCTAATATATCAAAGGAAAAAGATTAATTTATTAGAAGTTAAATAGGGAAAAGGATGTATGTAAGACTATAGAAAAATACAAGGCTGCTAATTCCCCTCTCTCAAGTTAGCGTTTTTTTTTTTTAAAGTATTATTGGACTGCAATCACTCAGTTTTATCCCAGCGTTTTGTTGCCCCATTTGATCTCAGCAAAACATTATGCTAATGTTTTCAGGAATGAGGGGCCTTTGCCAAGTAATATTAAGGTTGGGGTTAAGGGAGAAAGAAGGCCTTTTCATACCCTTTTACAACATCAGAGTGTGTTTTTATTATCTCAAGAAGAAAAAGACAGTAAAAAGGAAGTTTAGATGGAATAGAATTAAAGTCTACTGCTGACCTTATCTTAGAAAACTCAGGCCAGACTCAAAACTACTACTAAAAAAAAAAAAAAAAAAAAAGATAAAATATCAAATGGATTCATGGTAAATTATAAACGGTGATTTTGCAGGCATATAATCCAAGTTTGAGCCAAACATAAGCCCCTGTAACGTGTTTCCTTGACATGGTTCTCCTGGGCATTCTCCCAACAATACAGAGCTTAGGAGTATGGACTCAGACCACTGCCTGGGTTTGAATACTGGCCTCACCACTTGCTAGCTGTGTGGTTTCGAGGAAATTTATTTCCTTATCCGTAGAATGAGATTCATCTGTCTGGTTTGACAGTTAAATCAGTTAATACTGGGTAAAGCTCTTAGAGCAGTGACTGCCATAATGTAGGTGTTTGTTCAATAAAATAAATGGTTTTATTTTTAAAATAAGTTTTTATTTAAAATAAGTTTAATATTTACAAAATTCACTGAATGCCTCGGGTCCCCACCCAGAAGAAGGACAAGAACCTTACCTGTATCGTGTGCAGCAGCAGCAGGGCCTCGAACATCATCATAGGACTGGCCGTCTGTGACAATTACCAGGAAGTTCTTGTTGGGGCTGTCCCTCACAGGACCAAAGACATTCCTAACAGTGAAGGAGATGGCTTCACCTGTAGCTGTCCCACCACTCATGTAGCGAATGTTTCTGATAACAGCTAGAATATTCTCTTTGGTGCTATAATCAGTGAAACTGAACTCTGTGCGCTGATCATAGGTGAACTGTACAGCAGCTATTTTGGCACCAATGTCTGAGATTTCAAAAGTCTTGGCTATGTTGGAAACAAACTCAAGCATGAGGCGAAAATTACTGTCTCCAACACTGCTGGAGCCATCAATTAGAAAGGCAATGTTCACTGAGTTGTAACAGGTCTTGCTGCACATCATTTGCTCATGAGTGCAGAGCTTCTGTACCAGAGGCTTTACATATTTCGTGGTGCCAAACCAGTTAGGCATGTGGTAAGAGAAGAAGCCATTATTCCGACAGACAGCCTAAATGAGGGAGACATAAAAGGGATCCAAAGTTGTTTCTTAAAAATTATGGAAACATTAAAACAGTTGTAAAAAACATTGTCTTGACCGTTCAAAGTTAATTCAGATAAGGGCCAGTCAGCACTGTGGCTCGAGGACCAAAATTAAATCACGACCATAACAGAAGACACCCTCACCTCCGTACCTTGTCAACAAATGCCACATCCTGAACCATGCCCAGTTCTTCAGGGATAGGCTTGGCCACAGAAACTATAAATACATTGACACCAAACTCTCTGGCCACGATGCCGGCTTCCTCAATGTCATCAGAAGGCCAGCCGTCGATAAATACCACCACCACTTTGGGGATCCCTTTTCTTACTCCAGTGTCTGCTGTGAAGAATTTCTGGGCGGTATGCTTCAGGGCTTTTCCTAGGTTGGAAAAAGAAGCAGACTGGAGCAGCACCACTGCTCAAATGACATTTCTGTTTCCCTGTACCAACTTGATGCCACCAAAGCTCAAGATTTTAACTTACATAGAACTTGTCTATAATCTATAATAGATGGGAAAGTTTAATCATCCATTGGGCTTATTTGTCTTCACAACCCACGTTACTTCCCCCATCACCTCCCAAAACCTCATGTTTCCTTACTGTACATCAGTCACCAGTCAGAAACAAAACTGACTCCACTCCCGTAATTCTGCTCTCTAGCCCCTTACTGACTAGTACCACTAAAGACTGAGAACAAGAAATGTTCCTTCAAACTGTCTGTAGTGCTACTCCAGTTCTTTCTGCCCCATCTCCACTTGTTAAATCATCTGCTGATCTTTGCTTCTTTTTAACACGCTGAACAGTGGCTACCTGTCCTATCCAATATAAGAATAATAAAGCACAAAACTTTTGTGTTTTATTTACTTATTTTTAAAATTTATTAGAGAGAGAGAGAGAGAGAGAGATCATGAGCAGGCAGTGAGGCAGGCAGAGAGAAAGGGGGAAGCAGGGTCCCCGCAGAGCAGAGAGCCCGATGCGGGGCTCGATCCCAGGACCCTGGGATCATGACCCAAGCCGGAGGCAGAGGCTTAACCCACTGAGCCACCCAGGTGCCCTCCTTTTTGTGTTTTAAACAAGCAATATTACTTAGTCCTTTGGCATATTTTCCATTACAAATTGAGTATCTTAGATGATCAAGTACAAACCTAGCCAAGATTTCAGTGTCAAGAGGAAAAGTTTCACATCTGCTTCTATAAAACAGCCTAAAACCGTTTTACATGTCCAACCACTTATAACCCTCTCTTGTGTTGCATCCCAGGTGCCAAAGTCTACTTACCTGTATTGGAATTACCCCCTCTGAAACCTACTTCCTTTATGGCAAACAAAACATCTTTGGCTGATGTAAAGTTTTTCAAGTAAAATTCTATTTTGGGATGTTCACTAAGTGGAAAAAATGAAAAAAAAAGTTATCTAGGGAGAACTGGGAAGGTAAAACAAGCAATATTATATACCTTAAAAAACGTCTTTAAATTGGACAATGCCTAAGTCTTGCTCAATCCCATAGTATATAGTCAGTTAAGGAACTGCATCCTTACTTGACTTTTAAGACATCTTGCAGAATTGTAACAAAAACCATTGCTACCTTGAGGGTTTATTTTATTCTGGGTAATATGCTATATACATGTAACATGTATCAGCTCATTTCATCATAACTCTACAAGGTAGAAACGATTATCCCTATTATATAAATGATGAAACTGAGGCTCAGAACATTTAGGTAACTTGCCCAACAAAACACAGCTGCACTTGAAATTCAGGTTTGTCTGGCACTAGAGTTCATGCCTAATCTATATGGTGCCCCTGAAACCAGGCCTGGCTCAGAGCACTGGACTTAATGGAAATCTGCAGAGTTGGGCAGCACAGAGTTGGAAGGTGGCTGGGTGTGAGGTTTGGTCTGTTCCAGTGGGAGAGCCTGAAAGCACTTAACAGAGTGGGTCTATTAAATACTCCAGTTTTTGAGGGGCACCTGGGTGGCTCAGTGGGTTAAAGCCTCTGCCTTCGGCTCAGGTCATGATCTCAGGGTCCTGGGATCGAGCCCCGCATCGGACTCTCTGCTCAGTGGAGAGCCTGCTTCCTCCTCTCTCTCTCTCTCTCTCTCTGCCTGCCTCTCTGCCTACATGTGATCTCTGTCTGTCAAATAAATAAATAAATACTCCAGTTTTTGGTCAGAAGAGGCAATTTCAAGGACACTGGGACCAACATTTTTAAAATGAGAAGGTATAAGAAAAAAATGTGAAGGATTACAATATGGAATTTTTGTTATAATAAATGATATTGACATTACCAATCTTAATGTATATTATAGGATTTGGGATTTTCCATATTTAATAGTAGATGGATTTCAGCTCACTTTTTTTTTTTTTTTAAAGATTTTATTTATTTGACAGAGAGAGATCACAAGTAGGCGGAGAGGCAGGCAGAGAGAGAGAGAGGAAGAAACAGGCTCCCTGCCAAGCAGAGAGCCAGAAGTGGGACTTGATCCCATGACCCTGAGATCATGACCTGAGCCGAAGGCAGAGGCTTAACCCACTGAGCCACAGGCGCCCCAGCTCACCTTTTTCTCAGTTGTTTTTTTTTTTCATCTTTTCAGCTCACTTTTTACCACTACTCTGTGTTCATTAGAGACCATGGTGAATAAAAACAGTTAAAAGCACCATTTTTTATGTTTATAAAATATAAAATACTGGGTAAGTCAGTATTTAAGTATAAAATTTTAAGTTCTTAGTATTATCAATCGTCATTAAGTCAAGAGTTTTGAGACATAACTATAGCACTGGTTGTATTTCTGTGTATCTGGTGAAATGCTGGGTCACAAAATCAGATACTATGGGTTGATAACATTTTCATTTTATTTATTTATTTATTTATTTAAAGATTTTATTTATTTATTTGACAGAGAGAGATCACACGTAGGCAGAGAGGCAGGCAGAGAGAGAGGAGGAAGCAGGCTCTCCCCGCTAAGCAGAGAGCCTGATGCGGGGCTCGATCCCAGGACCCTGAGATCATGACCAGAACCGAAGGCAGAGGCTTAACCCACTGAGCCACCCAGGTGCCCCAATAACATTCTCATTTTAATGGTCACTTTTCAAATATCCAAATTGTGATTTATGAGATTTAGTCTTGTTTTTGCATCCTTAATGATATATTCTGTTATTTTGCTTAAATATAAACTCTTGACATGGTTTATTCTGATGTTCTTCCTAAAGCAGAAAAACTATTAGCCAAGGAGCTTACAGAGAAGCTAATTCTTTGTTTGAGTCTAAAGATAGTGTAGCTTTCATCTTGAAAAAGATTTGGATAAAAATCGCAAAGAAAAAAATTAAGAAGAAAAGTACTGAGGGGAATTTCCCCTCTGCGATGTTAAAGGGTACAATAAAGCTACAATAATCAAAGCATTGTGGAAAAGATGTGGAATTAGCTTATAGATCAAGGAAACTGACTTGCCTAAACTTGTATATAAAATTAATATTTCAAATCAATGGAATAAGAAGCTCATTTGTTTAAAGGCGTGGGACAAATGGTTAAATTATGTAGAAAACAAAGTTAAATTCTCATACCAAAAAAGAAAAAATCTAAATTAAGAACCAGTTGTAAAAAAAAAATAACATAAGAATGAAATAGAAATTATTATTTGTAGTACTGGTGCTACCTTCTTACCCACTACTGATAGTGGTTTAAACTGGATCAACTTTCTAGAAAGCAATTTAACTTTGTATCAGAAGCCTTAAAAATGTCAGAACTCTTTGACCCAATTTCACTTTCAGGAATCTAGTCTACTGAAGTAATCAAGGATGGCACAGGATGACATAAGGATGTTAATGATAATGTAATGTGTAACAGTGAAAATGGTTAAACATAATTATGCAAAGGAACACTACAAAACTTTTTTTTCCTTTTGAGAGTGAGTGTGTGAGTGGGGGTAGGTGGATGGAGGAGGGGGTAGAGGGAGAGAATCTTAAGCAGACTCCACAGCCAGCACAGAGCCCACACAGGGCTGGATCTCGCAATCCTGAGATCATGACCTGAGCCAAAATTGAGTATCAGATGGTTAACCAACTGAGCCACCCAGGCATCCCAAAATATTTTTTGTAGAGTAGTTGTGATCTGGTAAAATGCTTAAAATATTAAGAGATGAAAAAAGAGGACATAAGACATTTTTATAGTTGGAGCTTTTGAAAAAGCAACATGCACATGTAGGAGTGGAGGGGGGTAGGCAAAATGGGTGAAGAGTGGGAGTTGCAGGCTTCCAGTTTTGAAATGAGTAAGTCAGGAGAATAAAAGCTACAGCACAAGGAATGTAGTCAGTGGCATTTTAATAGCATCCTACGGAGACAGATGGTAGTTACAGTAAACACAGTGTAACATAAAAGATGTTGTATCACTATGTTGCACACCTGAAACTAATGTTAACGTTGTGTGTCAACTATACTTCAGTTACACACACACACACACACACACACACACACACACACGCATGCACGTATAAACAAATTTTCTTAAAATACTGAAAGGTGGGCGCCTGGGTGGCTCACTCAGTTAAACGTTTGCCTTTGAATGAATACCCAACTTTCGTATCAACATGAATGTGAAGAGATTATGCTGAGTGAAATAAGTCAAGCAGAGAGAGTCAATTATCATATGGTTTCACTTATTTGTGGAGCATAACAAGTAACATGGAGGACATGGGGAGATGGAGAGGAGAAGGGAGTTGAGGGAAATTGGAGGGGGAGATGAACCGTGAGAGACTATGGACTCTGAAAAACAATCTGAGGGTTTTGAAGGGGTGGGGGGTGGGAGGCTGGGGGAGCCTGGTGGCGGGTATTAGGGAGGGCAGGTATTGCATGGAGCACTGGGTGTGGTGCATAAACAATGAAATCTGTTACACTGAAAAGAAATTAAATAAAAACAAACAAAATTTAAAAAAAAAGTTTGCCTTTGGCTTTGGTCATGGTTCCTGGGATGGATCTTTGCTCAGTGGGAAATCTGCTTCTCCTTCTCCCTCTGCCATCCCCTCAGCTCACGTTCTCTCTAATAAATAAAATATTTTTTAAAAAAATAAAGGATACAAAACATTTTATGGTGATTATCTCTGAGGGGCATATTTGGGAAATTGGTTTTCTTTGTGCTTTATATGTTTTTGAAGCTTTCTATAGTGACCATATTATAATCCTAAAAGCCATAGATCTTATTTTTAAATGAGCAAAACTAAAAAGATGGAGTTCAGATCTCCAAGGAACTATGGAAAATGTTTAAAAGAATGACAGAGTAGGGAGGAAGAATAAACCTATCACTTCTTCCTTCAGCAAAGAGGAACTGGGAATTGAGCAGAGCATATGTGCAGACGTAATTTGTATGAGCAACAAAACCCTTTAGTTTATCTTCTGGTCCTCAAATAGAATATGATTCTCAATCTTTTTATTCCAAAAAGGAAGCACTTATACCTACCTAGTCTGCTTAGCAGTCCTAAATCCTGTATTTACAGTTTGGAAATCAGATTGTCTACAACTCAATATGTTTACATTGAACCAAAATGCATGTATCCATTAAAAGGATTCATCTTTTATCATCAAATCTCCACATTTTAACAAGATTGGTACCTGGCTTGAACAAGGCCCACATGTGGTCCCTCTGTTCCAATTCCCAACATTAGAGCCACTTTGCCAACAAAATTCTTCTGTAGATTAAATCGGCGCTGCCCAATATTAAAACTTCCATCAATCAGAAATGCAATGTCTGCTTTACAGTCTGTGAATACCCAAACAAGTCTTTCTGTTAGCAGTTTCAAGAGGAGGGGTGGAGGGAGGAAGGGACAGTGAATGTTACTTTCCCAAACGGTTATCTGGACTCTTACCTTTATTGCCAGTTTTCTTCTCAGGGGTTTTCTTTAGTCGTTTCCCTGAAACAAAGGATCTGTCAGTTATACATCTGCCTTTGGCTCAGGTCATGATCTCGGGGTTCTGGGACTGAGCCCTGTGCTGAGCTCTCTGCTCAGCAGGGAGAAACTGTGCCACTACCCCTGCTCATGCCCTTTCTCTTTCAAATAAATAAAATCTTTTTTTTTTTTTTTTAAATTTTAAGGTTTGAGAAAGAGAGTGACCATGAGCAGGGGGAGAGGGAGAGGGAAAAGCAGACTCCCTGCTGAGCACAAAGCCCAATGTGGGGCTCAGTCCCAGGACCCTGAGCTCATGACCAGAGCCGAGGTCAGAAGCTTAACTGACTGAGCTATGCAAGCGCCCCCGTTTTGTGTTTAGTATCATTTTCCTTTAAAAGGAAAGCTATCAACAACACATTTATTTTGAATTTCCAAATGCTGTGTCAGGTGACTAGGAGAGAGCTTCCATATTTCATACCTGTAGGTGGACGTGCTGTGGACACTGCTTGTCCTGTGGCTTCCTGGGTACCACTTTTTCCTTCTGTTAAAATAAAGAGAAGACTATTTTTTCCCCTTCCTTCTTTACCATCAAAACATAATGAATCTAATTTAGGGGCCTATGGGGTGATATATGTAATCGAGTGATGGCAATTGTATGAGTACTTGTTTCATGCTAGTTTGACCAAAATGGGTTTTTAGCTATTAAATCATATTTTAAAAGAATCACCAAAAATGAATTCACATTCATTTTCACTCACTAGTGTTTTTATCTAGTGTTACTTGGTAAATGTCAGGGCATTCTGATTGCAGGCAATGCAAGTTTCTTTTTCTTCTTTCCCTCTCTCTCTCTCTCTTTTTTCAAAATAGGCTCTATACCCAGCATGGAGCCCAACATGGGGCTTGAACTTAAGACCCTAAGGTCAGGACCCTGAGATCAGGACCCAAGCTGAAATCAAGAGTCAGATGCTTAACTGACTGAGCCACCCAGGCACTACAGACAATGCAAGCTTCTAACTGCAGTCTTCTAACGGCAAGATTATTCTTCCCCCATTCAGCCAGGTTTAGCTTGAGTGGGTCTTTGCGTGTCCAGTCCCCTGACTCTAACCCATTGTTGACTCCTCCAAGTCCTGATTGCAGGCTTTTCCATCAGAGTCAAAGAGATTGGATAAAGAAAAGCAGAAAACTTTTTTGGGGGTGTGTGTGTGAAGCAATATTTATACAAAAGTAAGAATAATGTAATTGTACCTACTTGTCACTGTGAAAGAAGCAGACCACCTGGAAAGTGTTTGAGACTGAATGCCATTGGCAGCTACTGAGGAATAGTTCTCTCGACCTGGTAGGCTATATATTCGCACGGGTCCCCCAGAGTTGCTGATTACTCCCCTGTAACACAGAAAAGCAGCTGATATTCTACCCAGGGGTATGTGGCTGACTTCTAGTGCCATGGTACATCTATTGTTCTGATTAATCAAGAAAACAGTTCATCGGGGAAGATACATAAGGATGCTGCCAGCCTTTTGAAAAACTTGCTGACACAGGTATAAAATAGGCCTGGGAGAAACAGTTTTGTGCTGTCAGACTTCCTAAATGTTGACAGGAACATACCTGTGGGATCCTGTTCCCTACAGATCAGAGATTCAGAGTTAACCAAATAATTTTCTTAGTTTTCTAAGGTACTTCATATGTCCTTGGACTTCATTTAAAAAAAAAAAGTCTTGCAGGATAGCAGAGTGGGTGGTGGATATGGGCTCTGGAGGCAGCCTGGGCTTTCAGTTCTAGCTTGGGCACTTGCTAACAGTGGCAAGATGGTTGGAAACTCTGAGTTCAGTTTCCTCATCTATAAATGGAATGAAATTGTATCTACTCCTACAGTTGTAGATGTCATGGAAATTAAAACAATGTCTAGCACATAGCAAAAATTCACTAATATATTACATGATTAGGCATGCTCTAAAATCATAGGGATCTAGCTATCAAGAAATAATACAATTTGCCTTTAGTCAGAAAGCTTCCTTTTTGTAGCTGGTGCTTCAAGGATATTCATGAAAACCTTAAAAATGTATCCATCTTCTGTGGTCAATATTGACACCAAAAGAAAGAAGGTGGGGGTGTCCATTCGGCTAAAGAGGGAAAGGATGTTATCACACTTGGATTCCTCTCCCCTTGCATGTGTCAGCTTACCTGTGGACAGCTGCACCACATATACTTGATACAGACGCATATACTATGTTCCCAAACACGGAGAATTCCTCAAGAGCGCAGCCCCCTGGGCAAAGGACATCTGCTTTCTCTTTCCTGATGTCCAGGCCTCGGGTAAAGCATGTGATAGCAATGGGAACTGAAAAGAACGAAGGGAATGTGATGACATTATTAATTCATTCTAGAAAAATAAAAATCTCAATTACAATGATAACTATGGACACAGTTACCTGAGGTAAAGATATTAAATCTGGGCTGAGCCTTGAGGAACATTTTCTTTCTTTCTTTTTTTTTTTTTTAAGTAGCCTCCACACCCAGCGTGTGGCCCAATGTAGGGCCTGAACTCACACTCCTGAGGTAAAGCCCTGAGCTGAGATCAAGTGTCCCACCCTTAACCAGCTAAACCACCCAGGCAGCCCAATGAGAAGCATTTTCTATAGACACATGCACAAACCTCTCTAGGTCCCATCCTTTGCTTCAAGGATCAGTTATACCAGTTTTTCTCCAAATGCAGTGCCTTAAAATTATATCTTAATTTAAGGAAGCCAGTAAATAGATGTTTCCCTTTACAGAATGTCATTTAGCTCAATCACTCATATTACAGATGCAGAAATCAAAGCGATGGGGTTAATTTGCCCTAGGTCACACTGCCCAACTCTTGCAGGATAGGAAACAGGGAATTTAGTCTCTATGAAATGAAGCATTTTTATCTGAATGGAACCTGCTTATTCCTGCTCCAAGTCAGTCCCAAGAGATTTATCAGGCAGTGAATGCATTTTTAGAAAACAGCATTAATACTCTCAATTTTTACATACCAACCTAAACTAATAAGGAATTGAAGTTCTTACTACAAAAGACATTAGGTAGACAGTCACTGGCAGCATGTAACAATGTAAGATAATATGTTAACTCATCAATTTACGATAAATACTGAGACTAATGTTATTAAATATTATTCTCCAAACATAAGAAAGTGTGGTTATCCAAAACTTTTTGAAACAGATGTTAATTAAAAAAACCAAAAAGCACATTCTTTTTTCAAGACAGGGTAATACTGTCCGGTCAAGCCCATTTGAGTAGCCTGCCTCTACCAACGACCTTTTTCTATGAACTGTGTTGAGCTGCACCATCAACTGTACTTGTCTCTGGAAGGGAAGGCAGAATGCCAGGTACAGTGCTGATTCCTTAGCTCTGAAACACTCTAGATTGCTGGGGAAGTTAAAATCTTTACCAAAAACAGTGGACTCATACCCGTGAGCCTTATACATGTGATCAAACAGCCTTAACCCTTCCTCTCACTTTCCATGTCATCAGAGGCTCTGCATTTAGCGGCCAACACTGACTTGAGAGAAGGGAGGGTGGGGGTGGGGGTGGGGGTGGGGGGGCGGGAGGGGGTGCTGAAAACAGCCCAGTGCAATGCTTACCCTCATTTCTCCTTTCAAGGAGAAACAGGATAGATTTTGTAAAAGAGTTTGCCTTTTATATTATAGAAAACACACACGCCAATACTCAGACTTTTACATGTGGAACAAACTGTTTTTAGACTCTCTCCAATATGAAACGGGCCTACAAATAGGGGTTACTCCTAGAAACCAGGGGTTCCAGCAAGGTGGGACAAGGATGTAAGCATCTCTCTCTGTCTCTGTCAGCTCTGACAGTGTGAAGTCGGATCTGAAGTCGGATCTCCCTGTCCTCAAACGCCGGGGACAACCTGAAACTAGGTGCCCCTCGGTGGGACTCAACGAATACTCCCCTGCCTTGACCTTTCCATGCCGACGCTCGGCTTGCCAGGTGCCTCCCGCAGTGTGAGTGTGGGTTCGGGGACGCTTGCTTCTCCGCGCCTTGGGAAGAGCGTCCCCGTCGACACCAGGGGCCCCCTCGCGTGGGAGAAATGGGTAAGCCGGAGCAGATACGCTGTGGGTAGGTATGTGTGTGCGCCAGGCAGCCGCTGCAATCTTGGCGCCCTCCAGCTTTGGTCCCTGGGGCCAAGGTCTAGGGGCTCGGTCTGAGCGCGCTTCTACCTGCCGGCCCCCAACCCCTCCCACCGCCTGGACCGAGACCTGCTTCCCCGACAGGGGAACCCGCAACTCACCCGCTCCCTCGCTGCCCGCAGGCTCCGGCAGCAGCAGCAGACATACACCTGCGAAGAAAGGACAGCGCGAGGGCTGGCTCCAGCCTCCACCCCGCTTGGTGCGACGGGAAGGAGGTGGGGAGGGGCGCGTACCCACCGAGGCAGAGAACGGGGATCCAGGCTGCAGACATGGTAGTCGAGGGGCTGCTCGGACCTGGGAGACAGGGAGAATGCGAGGGAGGCTCCCGGGAACGGAAGCCCCCACTTCCCCACCACGCTACGCCCGCCACCCCTTTGGAGATCTCGCACCCCTCGGAAACCCAGGGGCGGTGGAGGGGAGGGAGGTGACCTAAGAGGCCGCTGCCCCGGAGCTAGCGCCTCTCTATCTGGAGGCGACGCTCTGGCTGCAAATCGAGCCAAACCCTGCATCGATGTGCAATCCCGGCCGGGGAGAGTGGGTGCGATGTCAAGACAGAAAGAAGCTGGGAACGACAAAGGAGAGACTCGGACAGGCAGGGGTCAGGGACCCGCACGCCCGCAGCCGGACGCCCAGTGCTCCGCACCTGAGTCGGAACCGCCCGGCTGCGCCTGAGTGCGGAAAGTGCGGCTCGCTTCGCGGCTATAAAGGCCGGGCCGCGCGCATGAGCACTGTGCGGGGGGCGCGCGAGGAGGGGGCTGGGAGCCTGTCCCGCGGGGCTGGGCGGTGGCCGTCCAGCTCCGCCCTCACCCGCTCGCGGTCTCGGGTTGAGTCCTGCGCCAAGGCGCCTCCCCCCCCCAGCGCGGACCTCGGCCACCTGGACGCCGCGTCCGTCCCTGGGGAAGGCGCGAAGGCCCGGGTCAGTGTCAAGGCCGCCCGGGGGCCCGGCGTCAGGGGTGTCGGAGCGACTGTAGAACGGCGGCGGGACCCGTGCCTGGGGACTAGCGGGGTGAGCCCGGGGTGCACGGCGCCCGCCGCGCAGGCTTCGCTGCGCTTCGGGCCGGGCGGCTGCCCGACGTGCGCGGACGGTTCCCCGCGCACAGTTCCCGACGGCGGAGCTGCGGCCCTCGCCGGGAACCTGGCGCTGCTTCGGCCGAGGGGGCGCAGGGCCACTTGTCCGCCCAGAGGCCTTGCGCCCCGGGAGAGCTACCAGCTCCACGCGGCCTCAGAACCAAACTTTACAACTTCGTGCTCTCGTGGAAATGGAGTTCCTACTTGTAAATTAAAAAGCAACCTGGGTTTTGCAAACGCGGCCCTGGTATTTTTAAGAAACTCTGTCAACTGGTTGGTTATTCTTTCGACCTTAGGATCCAGCCTTACGACTTGGTTTCTGCTGGAATCGGATTTTCCCCAGCGGGCTCAATTTACTGTAATGGGGAAGGCCACGCTTCTGAGGTAGCCCGGGCACCTCACTGTATCTGTATCTTCCTTTCTAGATCAGGAAGGATTTATGCTTGATTGCTTTTCCAAATTCCCAGACCTGTGGTGATTACACAGAATCGCCGATTTGGTAATGTGTCCTCCGTCATCCCAGTAACTTTTGACAGGTGGAAATGGGACTAAGAGCGGAATTCGCAGGGCGTGTGACAGACAAGTGACCTCCATGCCAGCCTAGGAACCACCTCCAGACCCGGGAGAGGTGGCAGGATGCTCTTTTGTTTTTGTTTTTGTTTTCCCAAAGAGTTTTATTTAGTCCAAAGAATAGCATTTTATTTTGGTCCAGAGGATAACCAATAATTTATATGCCATAAAATCCATCCCTTTAAGTGTAAAATGCATAATTTTTAATGAGTTTACAGAGTTGTGCAACCATCTCCACAATCCAGTTTTAAAACATTTCCATTACTCCCAAAAGGATCTGTTCTAATCATTGTCAGTTCCCTTTCCCACACTCCACCCTGATTTGCTTCCTGTATATACATTTGCCTTTTATGGGCATTTTATATAAATGGAGTGATATACCTGCTTTTACTGAGCATAATGTTTTTGAGGCTTATCCAGGTTGTGGCGTGTATGTGTTTTTCCTTTTTCTCGCTTAGTAGTATTCTCACCCATTTTGTATTAGGAGAGAAACCTACCACCATCACCTTGAAGCCAAATTTTGTAGTGGTTTTACAACTATTCTCCATCTGGAATGAGTCATTAATTGTACCAGGCAAATGTGGAGTGCTGATTTCATTCCCTTTACTATTTGAATGTCTTCTGAAGAGAAAGAGACTCATTAAATAACATTTGTTGGCTGGGAGGTTTTTTATTCTTATTTTCATGGCTGCTTTAAAGATTTAATCTCTTCCATGGTAGACAGTTAACGCTTTTCTTAGAAACCCAGTAATCTGGCCACCACTCCTGATATTTTTCTTGGGAGAAATTTCAAGCTTTCAGGACTATTAAAGCTGTCTTTTCATTATTGCTTATTGAATGTCTTCAATCAGCGTTGGATAATCTCCTCCCAATTGGGCTGGGCAAATTGTCATGATGCTACATCATGATGGAGAGTTCACATCCTGGTAAAAAGCTACCATTCCACAGCTCAGCAGGCAGGTGCCCAAATGGCAAAAGGGATGACTGCTATTCAGGACTCCTATGGGGCACACCCCTCCTGTGATGTAATTTCACTGAACCATTTGGCAGAGTCAAAACTATGCAGCTATTTCCATGACTGACCCTGAGTCTGTGACTATTGAAAAATAAAGGAAATACCTCATTGAGTTTCATAGTTGTTTACCCAAAGATACAATTTTAATTATTTTGTTTTGAAACATTTAAGAGAAGTTATTCTTCAGTTATTTTTCTGGTTTGAAAGGCCAACCAAGGAGGGTGGGAGAGTGGGGATGAGGTTTCTCATTCTCACTTACTTTGTACCTCATGCTCACCATAAGTAAAATGGGGAAAAATATCTGAACTTAAGAGGAAGTTTTCTCTACCGTGGGACTATCTGGAAAGGGAAAGCCAAAGAAATCTGGGTATGTTTGACTTAAAAAGACAAATTGATAAAATTATAGTTTTGTATTCAGTTGGGAGACATTTTCGGTTATTGTTCTCCTGAGATGCCTAATCAGTTTACCCTGCTTTAATTCAGACTATTTGATATTCAATATTTAGACTAATGAGTTTACAGAGTTGTGCAACCATCTCCACAATCCAGTTTTAAAACATTTCCATTACTCGCAAAAGGATCCGTTCTAATCATTGTCAGTTCCCTTTCCCACCCTCCTAAGTGGGCTATACAATGGAATCACCCGGGGAGCTTTAAAAATTACAGAAGCCTGAGTCTCACCCAGGAGAGTCTGTGTAATTGGTCTGGGATGGGACCTAGGTATTAGAATTTTTTAAAGCTCCCAGGTGATTCTAATGGGCTGCCCAGGGTACTTAATACTTAGCTCAGAGTTAGAGGTTAAGCTAATAATTCTAGTTTTTCTTTCTTTTTTTTTTCATTATCCTTCCATTAAAATTCCATCAAAAATATGCCTCCTGTGTTTCCCGGATAAAACTTGGAAGCATCGGGACGCCTGGGTGGCTCAGTTGGTTGGACGACTGCCTTCGGCTCAGGTCATGATCCCGGGGTCCTGGGATCGAGTCCCACATCGGGCTCCCAGCTCCATGGGGAGTCTGCTTCTCCCTCTGACCTTCTCCTCGCTCATGCTCTCTCTGTCTCTCTCTCAAATAAATAAATAAAATCTTAAAAAAAAAACAAAACTTGGAAGCATCTTCTGGCCTGATTGTTGTTTAAAGACAGTTCTTAATAGAAGAGTTAAAAACTCAATTTCAAAAGTAATTTTTCCTAAATGTGCTGTCTGGTCACATTTCTAACTTTGTGTGGAATGGGCGGGCCTTGTTAAGGGAGTGAAGTACCTCTAAAGCTAATACCCTAGGTGGCATCTTTACGCTTCAGGATGCTGTTGACAGCTCAAAAGAGTTTCTCAGGAATGGTATGGTTATCGGATTAGATTTGGCTCATTACCTTTATGGATAAGCTCTAGGTTGATAGGTCCCCTCTCTGTTCTGTTTTTACCTAAGTATGAATCTAGTGTTACCTGGAAATTTTTGTGTTTTTGTTGTTGGTCTCTCATTCTTATCTTTAAAAGGAGTATCAGTCCTGTCCCACCACCTAGGCTAGTTTAGCTCCCTTGTAAATTTACTTAGCTAATACAATACATAGCAACCTGGTTTTATTTCTGTTACAGTGACCTTAAAGTGAATTTGTTCCCTTTAGACAAGTGTGCATTTATTCTGCAGTATCCCATAGGCTCCTATGCTTGGTTATAGACCATAATCATGGTAATGAAAACTCCCATCACGTATATTATTTTACCACATTGATGTTTTTAACGGATCTAGTTTTCCTGATTGTTTTTGTTCACGTCTAATACTAAGCAAGTATGTACATCTAGCCTTTTGGTTTTCAGTGATTTCTAGCAATGTAATAAATGTCTACAGCTTCTGAGGAGTGACAAATCAAAGAGTTGATTCACACTAAATTCTACACCTGAAACTAATATTACATCATATGTTAACTAACTGGAATTTAAGTAAAAACTTGGAGAAGAAAAATGTTGATCTGAGATAGCCTTATGACCACTAGGAATCACCTTCTTTTTCTGGAATTCAGTTTCCTTTCCTATAAAGTGAAGATGATTAGACCAAGTGATTGGAAGAGACCTCCCACTGGCCATTTTCTGTGTTTGGGCGAATGCTCCCCTGGCGTGTATTGGCTTTGAGGGTTATGCTGTTTTTCTGGAGTTTGGGAGGCCTTAGGAAACACTGGCTGTAACAGCTGTCCCTCAGTTGTCCCCTAGCTGTCCCAGGACCCATCCTGTCTTACACAAGTTCTCTTTCTAGTCACCTCTTACTCTTAAACTATGAACTGGATCACATTTGCCCCTATTTAATAAGAAATAATAGAGATCACATTGGCCACTAAAGTGCCACCGAGACTTCCCTCCTGGGCTAGGAAAGCTGTGACAGGTTACTAAATTTGTGTTCTAAGGCCCAGCATACATCCCACGTAAGCTTCTCAAGATCAAGCATCATCCTCTTTTTGATTGCTCTTTGATGGCTATACACTTAGTTCCCAGTGCAGTGTCTAGCACATAATGAGTACTCAAGAAATATTTGTTGAATAAATGAATCAATCACATTCTATCTTGTCACTTGCTCCCTTATAGTGATATTTATTTATTATTTTTATATTACTAATAAAATTATGTATTAATATTTAATATTATTTATGTTTTTATTATTTTTTAAGTAGGCTCCATGTGCAAGGTGGGGCTTGAACTTATGACCCTGAGATGAAGAGTTGTATGTTCTATGTATGTTCTATGTTCTAAGAGTTGTATGTCCCCCTCTTGTACTGATTTTTAAAAATCTTTTTATTTTAGAGCAGTTTTAGGTTTACAGAAAAATCAGTAATACAGACGACTTCCTATTATTCCACGCCCAATTTTCCCTATGAGTAACATCTTGTATGAGTATGGCTTGGTTGTCACAGTTAATGAACCAATAATGACACATTAAGATTAACTAAAGCCTGTACGTTATTCAGATTTCCTTAGTTTTTACCTAATGTCCATTTTCTGTTCCAAGATCCTATCCAGGTAGCACATTACATCTAATCAGCATGTATTTACTTAGACTTCTCTTGGTTGTGAGGCTTTCTCAGATTTACCTTATTTTGATGACCTTGACAATTTTGAAGAGTACTGGTCAGATATTTTGTACAATGTCCTTCAATAGACATTTGTCTGATGTTTTTCTCACTATGGGTTGGGGTTATGGTTTTTGGAGGAGGGCCACAGAGGTGAAGTAACACTCTCATCACATCATATCAAGGGTATGTAGATCCTATCAACATGAATTATTACTGTGGACATTGACCTTGGTCATGTGGCTGAAGTGGTGTTTGTCACGATTCTCTACTCTAAAGTTACTCTTTTGTACCCCCTTTCCATGCTGTCCTCTTTGGAAGGATGTCATGATGTGCAACCCATATTTAAGGAGTGGGGAGTTATGTTCAATCTCTTTGAGGGCAGAACAGTGATGTAAATTATTGGGAGCCTGGCTGCAAGTGATATTTTGCCTCTTCTCCCCTATTTATTACTGCTTGGTTTTTTATATGTGGTAATTCTCCTCTTAAAGGCTATAAGCTTCTTCAAGGCTGACCATTCTATATGCCCCCCTATAGTCCCAGTGTCTTCACAATGCTTTGGGGTAAGGTGAAAGCTCAGTTCCCAGTATAAAGTTCCCCTGGTTCATAGCTTCCAGTCCCAGCAGATCTCTGCTGATGACTTACTTTTCTTTTTTACTGTAAGACTTGGGCCAGAAAGTTGCCCAATTGGCTCTTGGCAAAGGTGTAATAAAAATACTACTAATAATAGTGGTCCTGGCACTGTGTTAAGCTCTTTATACATGTCCCCATAAGAATTTTTGCAACATACCTGCAAAGTGGATATCATCCTAATTTTATGAATGGAGATACTTATGTCCAGACTGATTATAAGATGTGTCCCAAATCACACAGCTAGAGCGCAGAGCCAGGACTCAAATCTAGCTCTCTAAAGCCTGTACCCTTAACCACCAGGTTATACTGTTTTTCCCCTCATAATAGCCAAGTAAATCCACAAGGAAAGCCAGAAGGTCATGGATGCAATTTCTTTCTAGAAGAAAATAGAAGAAGAGGAAATAAATCTCTGAGTGGGAGTGACTGGTGTGTGCTCTGAGATCTGCTATGAAATTGGTACATCCAAGAGAATCACATAACCCATAGATTAGCATAATAAGATAATTATAAAATATTATTATGTATTCCAAACACAAAGAGAGCAGATTTTGCTCATATTCTTAACATTCAGGTCAAACAGTAATTTCTAAAATATATCCATATGGAGCAAAAGCCTAATGTGATTCAGATACCTTTTAAGATGGATGGGCATTAGTGACGATCCCAAACCTTGTCTTCCAGAGGTCCATTTTATCATATACATACAGTGGGATTATTCATTCTTCTGTATCCTAGGAGATGTGGTTGATTTTCAGTGGGATCGTCAAATGATAGTGACAGTAATGGTTATTTGAAGTCATTGATCCAATGGCTTGCTTAGTCTTTAGATCTGAAATAAAATATCTCTACATGTGGTTCTGGGGAATTACACTGTTGCTAAAACATTTTCTACTGGAAGAAAGAGTGTAAGCTAAAGCAAAATATTTCCAAATAATTATGTACAGGGAAAGCCAGTTCCTTCATTACGCATTAATCTTTATTTAATTTTTTAGCTTGATAAATTTTTTTTAATCTTTGGTAGGGTTATATACTTTTTAAAAAAAGATTTTTATTTATTTATTTGACAGAGATCACAAGTAGGCAGAGGCAGGTTGGGGGGGCGGGAAGCAGGCTCCCTGCTGAGTAGAGAGCCCGATATGGGGCTCAATCCCAGGACCCTGGGATCATGACCTGAGATCCTTAGAAGGCAGAGGCTTTAACCCACTGAGCCACCCAGACGCCCAGGATTATATACTTTAAAAACAAGTTTTTATTTAATCAACTGGTGCTTATCACAAGTGTACTCCTTAGTCCCTATTACGTATTTCATCCATCTCCCCACCACTAATTTGTTCTCTAAGTTAAGAGTCTATTTCTTGGTTTGTTCTTCTCTCTTTTTCCCTTTGCTCCTTTGTTTTATTTCTTAAATTCCACATATGAGTAAAATCATAGGGTATTTGTCTTTCTCTGACTGACTTATTTTGCTCATCATTATACTCTCTAGCTCCATTCACATAATTGCAAATGACAAGATTCCATTCCTATTAATGGTTAAGTGATATTGCAGAGCGTGTGTGTGTGTGTGTGTGTGTGTGTGTGTGTACCAATTTTCTTTATCTGTACATCAGTTGATGGATATTTGGGCTCTTTCTATCTTTTGGCTATTTTAAACAATGTTGCTGTAAACATCAAGGTGCATATATCCCTTCAAATTAGTGCTTTTGTATCCTTTGTGCAAATACTTAGTACTGTAATTGTTGGATCATAGTATAGTTCTATTTTAACTTTTTGAAGAACCTCCATACTGTTTTCCACAATGACTGCATCAGTTAGATTCCTACCAACAGTGTGTGACTGTTCCCCTTCCTTCACATCCTCACCAACACTTATTTCTTGTGTTGTTAATTTGAGCCATTGTAACAGGTGTGAGGTGGTATCTCATTGTAGTTTTAATTTGCATTTCCCTGATGATGAGTGATGTTGAGCATCTTTCCATGTGTCTGTTGGCCATCTGGATGTCTTCTTTGGAGAAATGTCTGTTCATGTCTTCTGCCCATTTTTTAATTTGAGTATTTGTAGGTTTTTTTTGTGTGTGTGTTGAGTTGTATGTTTTTTATATATTTTGGATACTAGTCCCATACTTGATATATCATTCGCAAGTATCTTCTCCCATTCCATTGATTGCTTTTTAGTTTTGTTAATTGTTTCCTTCACTGTGCAGAAACTTTTTATTTTTATTTAATCCCAATAGTTTATTTTTGTTTTTGTTTCCCTTGCCTCAGAGGACCCATCTAGAAAAAGTTGCTACGGCTGATGTCAAGGTGGTTACTGCCTATGTTCTCTTCTAGGATTTTTATGGTTTCAGGTCTCATACTTAGGTCTCTTATCCATTTTGCATTTGTTTTTGTGTGTGATAAAAGAAAGTAGTCCAGTTCTATTCTTTTGCATGTTGCTGTCCAGTTTTCCTAACACCATTTGTTGAAGAGACTTTTTTTCCCCCATTGGATATTCTTTCCTGCTTTGTCAAAGGATAGTTAACCATAAAGTTGTGGGTTTATTTCTGGAATTTCTATTCTGTTCCATAGACCTATGTTTCTGTTTTTGTGCTAGTAGTATACTAGCACAAATGTATGATCAGCACAGCTTTGTAATATAACTTGAAGTCTGGAATTGTGATGCCTCCAGCTTTGCTTTTCCTTTTCACCCAAGATTGCTATGGCTATTCAGGGTCTTTCGTGGTTCCATATAAATTTACAGATTGTTCTAGTTCTGTGAAAAATGCTGGTAGTATTTTGATAGGGATGGCATTAAATGTATAGATTGCTTAGGGTAGTATGGACATTTTCACAATATTTTTTCTTCCAACCCATGAGTATGGAATTTTTCCATTTCTTTTTGTCATCTTCAATTTCTTTCATCAGGGCTTTATAGTTTTCAGAATACAGATCTTTTACCTCTTTGGTTAGGTTTATTCCTAGGTACCTTATGGTTTATGGTGTAGTTGTAAATGGGACTGATTCCTTAATTTCTCCTTCTGCTGTTTCATTATTGGTATGTAGAAATGCAACAGATTTCTGCACAGTCATTTTGTATCCTGTGACTTTACTGAAATCGTGTATAAGCTCTAGCAATTTTTTGATGGAGTCTTTTAAGTTTTCTAAATAGAGTATCATGTCATCTGCAAATAGTGAAAGTTTGACTTCTTCCTCACTGATTGGATGCTTTTTATTTCTTTTTGTTGTCTGACTGCTGAGGCTAACACTTCTAGTACTATGTTGAATAATAGTGGTGAGAGTGGACATCTCTGTCTTGCTCCTGACTATAGAGGAAAAGCTCTGATTTTCCCAATTGAGGATGATATTAGCTGTGGTTTTTCACATATCACCTTCATTTTGCTGAGGTATATTCCCTATGCCCTTACATTGAGGGTTTTTTTTATCATGAATGAATGTTGTTCTTTGTTAAGTGCTTTTTTTTTTCTTCAGCTTTTGAGAGGATTATATGGTTCTTATCCTTTCTTTTATTAATGTAATATATCACATTGATTGATTTGTGAATATTGAACCACCTTGCAGCCCAGGAATAAATCCTCCTTGATCATGGTGAATGATTCTTTTAATGTACTGTTGAATTCAATTTGCTAGTATTTTGTTGAGAATTTTTGCATCCATGTTCATCAGAGATATTGGCTTGTGGTTCTCTTTTTAGTCGAGTTTTTGTCTGGTTTTGGAATCAGTATTGCTGGCCTCATTGAATGAGTTTGAATGTTTTTCTTCCGTTTCTATTTTTTAGAATAGTTTGAGAAGAATAGGTATTAACTCTTCCTTAAATGTTTGTTAAAATTCACCTTTGAAGTCATCTGACTCTAGACTTCTGTTTGTTTAGAGATTTTTGATTACTGATTCATTTTCTTTGCTGGTTATCAGTCTGTTCAAATCTTCTATTTCTTCCTGTTTCAGTATAGTTTCTTGAAATTTATCCTTTTCTTCTAGATTGTCTAATTTGTTGGCATATAATTTTAAATAATATTCTTTTATAATTTCTTGTATTTCTGTGGTGGTGGCTGTTATTCCTCCTCTCTCATTTGTAATTTTTTAAATTTAGGTCCTTTCTTTTTTTCTCTTGATGAGTCTGGCTGGGAACTTATCAATATTATTGAGTTTTCCTAAGAACAAGTTCCTGGTTTCATTGATCTATTATATTGTTTTTTAAAATCTCTACCTCGTTTATTTCTGCTCTAATATTTATTATTTCCTTCCTTTGGCTGTCTTTAGTCCGAATTTGTTGTTCTTTTTCTAGCTCCTTTAGATGTATGGTTAGGTTGTTTATTTGAGATTTTTCTTGCTTCTTGAGGTAGGCCTTTTATTGCTATAAACTTTCCTCTTAGAACCTCTTTTGCATCCCAAAGGTTTTGGACCATTGTGTTTTCATTTTCATTTGTTTCAATGTACTTCTTTATTTTTTCTGTTATATCCTGGCTGATCCATTCATTGTTTGGTAGAATGTTATTTAGTCTCAATGTATTTATGATCTTTCCAAATTTTTTTCTTGTGGTTAACTTGTAGTTCCGTAGTGTTGTGTTCAGAAAAGGCACATGGTATGACTTTGATCTTTTAAAAATTTTTAAGACTTGTTTTGTGACCTAATAGTATTCTGGAGAATGTTCCATGTGCACTTGAAAAGAATGTATATTCTGCTATTTTAGCATGGAATGTTCTGAATATATCTTTTAAATTCATCTGATCCAGTTTGTCATTCAAAGTCATTGCTTCCTTGCTGATGTTTTGTTTAGATTATCTGTCTGTTGATGTACGTGAGGGGGTTATTAAAATACCCTACTATTATTATGTTATTATTGATTAGTTCCTTTAAGTTTGTTAACTGTTTTATGTATTTGGGTGCTCCCACACTGAGTGACAAATATTAATAATTGTTATATCTTCTTGTTGGCTTTTCCCCTTTATTATGATATGGTGCCCTTCTTTGTTTCTTGTTATAGTCTTTTTTCTAAAGTCTATTTTGTCTGATATAACTATCATTATTCCTACTTTCTTTTGACATCCATTTGCATGATAAATATTTCTCTGTCCCCTCACTTTTGATCTGCAGGTGTCTTTAAGTCTGAAATGAATCTCTTGTAGGCAGCATAGAAGTGTGCCTTGGTTTTTTATTTATCCTGTTACCCGCCTTTTGATTGGAGTCTTTAGTCCATTTACATTCAGTGAAATTACTGGTAGATATGTATTCATTACCATTTTGTTACTTGTTTTGTGGTTGTTTTTGTAGTCCTTCTCTGTTCCTTTCTTGTCTTTTTCTCTTTCATGGTGTTCTGGTTTTCCTTAGTGATATATTTGGATTTCTTTCTCTTTATTCTTTCATAGTGGCAGTTTTTGATTTGTGGTTACCATTAGGTTTGTGTATAATATCTTCTGCATATAAGAGTCTATATTAAGCTGATGATTGTTTAAGTTTAAACCCATTGTTTACCTCTCCCCATGTTTTAGGTCATATTTAAATCCTTTTATTTTATGAGTTCCTTGATTAATTTTTTACAGAAATAATCATTTTTACTGCTTTTGTGTTTCCTACATTCATACTGTCATTTTTGGTCTTTCTTTTCCACTCAAAGTGTCCTGTCTAATATTTCTTGCAGGGCTGATTTAGTGATGATGAACCCTTTTTAGTGTTTATTTGTCTGGGCTCTTTATCTTTCCTTCTATTCTGAATGATAGTCTTGATGGATAGAGTATTCTTGGTGGCAAATTTTTCTCTTCAGCCCTTCGAATGTATCATGGCATTCCTTTCTGGCTTAGAAAGTTTCTGCTGAAAAATCTGCTGATAGTCTTATGGGGTTTCCTTTGTATGTAACTGTCTTCTTTTTTTCTTGCTACTTTTAATGTATATATATTTTTGGTCACCAAATTTTGCTATTTTAATTACAATATGTCTTGGTGTGACTCTGCTTTTGTTGATTTTGATGGGAATTTTCTCTGCCTCCTGCATTTGGATATGTGTTTCCTTCCCCAGATGAGGGAAGCTTTCAGCTATTGTCTCTTCAGATAAATTCTCTGCCCTTTTTTCTCTCTCTTCCTCTTCTGGGACTCCTATAATATGAATGTTATTACAGTTGGGGTGTTTATGTATGTATGTAGTCACTGAGTTACCTAAGTCTATTCTCATGTTGCATAATTCTTTTTTCTCTCTTTTGGTCAGCTAGATTACTTTCCATTACTCTGTCTTCTAGGTCATTAATTCATTCCTTTGCTTCTTCCAGTCTACAGTTCATTCCCTCAAGAGTGTTTCTCATTTCATTTATTGAGTCCTTTATCTCTGCTATGTATTCTTTATCTCTGTGCCAATAGTCTGACTGATGCCCTCCATTCTATTCTTGAGTCTTACGACATTATTTAAATTCTCCATTAGCCATGTTACTTATATCTGTTTCACTTAGATCTTTGACTGTGGCCTTGCCTTTTTCTTTCATTTGGGACAAATTCCTCTGTCTTCTCACTTTGTCTAAGTCTCTGTGCCTGTTTCAGTGTTTTAGGAAAGTCAGCTACGTATCTTGTTATTGAGGGTAATGGATTTATGAAGAAGAGTTCCTGTAGTCTCCTACAGTATAGTGTCCCCTATTCCCCAGGGCCTGATGCTTCCTGGAGTGTCTCCAATGTGTGCTCTGTGTACTCTGCTATTGTGTCTGGCTGCTTTATCCTTTAGGCCAGTCATCTTAAGAAACTCTCTTTGCCTTTTGGGGGCAGTGTTTTGTCTCTGAATGTGGTGCATTTTAACTAGGTGTGCTCTGGTCTGCTTGTGAAATGACACTTGTTGTCACCACTGCCAGAACTGAGACTCTGCAAAACTCCCCTATTGGGAGACATAGTGTGAGCAGGGTTTTGTGCTGGTCTTCTGGGGGAAGAGATCTGGTGCACTGGGCCTCAGGCAAACATGACTGGGAGGGAGAGTTCCAGCACAGCACAGGGGGGCAGGGCTTGGTGTAAGTGAGTGTCGGTACTGAACTTTTTCCCACAGGTGGCCCTATGCTTATGCTGAGGGATAGGTGAGGGATACCTCACTGTTTCTTTCCTATTCCTTTGTTCCCAGAATGGTCACTTTGTGAATGCTGCCTCTCTGGGACTTGACTCAAGAAGAGCAAATAACCTCTCCACTATGTGCCCCAGGCGCCCCTCAGATTGCTGTTTTCACGCTGTATGTCTGCAAGCTGTTTGCCTCCCCTTCTCTCCAAGAGCAGCCCCAATGCCTCCAGTCTCTCCCAGAGCCCAGCCCACTGACCTTTCGAACTCCGGGCTTTAAGCTCTGTTGGTTGCAAGAAGCCATGAAATTCAGCCTCCGTTGCTTTCTAAGCCAGTTGCTTTGGGGAGTCATCTTCCCCATGCACTCCCCTGTTTGCTACTCTGTTTCTCATCCCTCTTTGCAACCACAGCTCCCTCTTCACAGTAGCCACCAGGATCTACTTCTCTCCCAAATCATGTTTCTGCACTTCCTACCTTCTTTGATGTGTCCTCTTCTCTACCTTTAGTTGTGGAGTTTGTTCTGCCAGTCTTCAGGTCAATTTCTGGGGTATTTAGGATTATTTAATAGTTATCTAGTTGTATTCATGGAATAAGGTGAGTCTAGGGTCCTACTCTGCTGCCATCTTCTTCTTCCTTATTACACATTAATTTTAAAGTCAGGCATGAGAGCTCCCTGAAATTTAGCATATATGAATTGAAGTATTTAATAAGACTTAATTCCATCCCTAGTTTTTACTGCTCTGCTGTGATAGTATTTTCATGTTACAGAATAATTGTTGAAGACATTTTAATATTTTGCAAATCTGAGCTGCAATAAAATATGATTCATCATTATTAATGTAATTTTAAATAAGAAAAAAACTGTTTTATATTGATTGTAAGATGCATACTAATTTGAAAGGTGTTAAAATGTAAATGAAATATGCACCAATGACTTAAGTTATTACTAATTCTAAAGGATACAGTTTTATAATAAGTGACTCATAAATATAAAAAATATTTAAGCCACATAAAAGGAAAGGGGGATGCATAAAAAAGCAGGGAATACTTGAATTTAGCTTTGAGTTTCATGGAAAGTGAGACAAAAAATTTTATATATATATATATATATATACACACTATTTATTAAATGATTAAAAGGATTTATCCTCCTCAGAAAATAAATTTTTTTCTGGAACTGAGTTATAAAAAGAATGCTGATTTGGAACATATGTAAAGGCCATTGTCTTCAACCACAGCAGTTGTAAAGAACACATAGAAATGCTTTTACTTGACAATTTCTTCAATCTTTGGAAGCAGAAAGCATGATTGAAGATTTGGCCAATATCTTTAGAAATGTTAAAATAAAATTTATTTAAATTGCTTAGCCAACATTTCACACTAAAGAATATCTTTAATAAGAATGCCGCACCAAGTATGACAAACATAGCAATGAGATTTGCTGAGCTTTATTTTACCCCAAAAAGCCACAATTAATTTGAAATTTAATTGGTACTGGGAATCATTTTAATGGTTGGTAGAAGAACAACACAAGTTTTAGCTGTTTTTAGATTGAACTATTTAAGATCAACAGTGTTATAATTGTAATAAAATCTGTTACGTGACCGAAGCTAATTCAGATTATGCCTTAAGTCCATGAGTTGTGTTTTACATTTCTTTCCTTTTTTAAAAAGGTACTATGGAAAATTTCAAACATGTGCAAAAAGTAGACACAATATTGTAGGGAACACTTTTTTATCTATTACCTAGCTTGAACAATGATCAATTTATGGCCATTTTTGTTTCTTTTATGCCTTTACTCTTGATTCTTTTGAAGGAGTCCCAGATATCATAATGTTTAATCTTTAAAGATCTTTCTCTAAGGATTCTCTTTTCAAATATAACCACATTAGGATTGTCATACCTAAAAAAGTATTAATTCCTTACTAACATAGCCACTTTGGGTGTACATTGCTTCAGTTATCTTATTAATTTTATTTAGAAATGGATTAGTCGCTGAATCAAGATCAAAATGAGGTTTACACTCAGAGAATGGACAAGAATAGCTCCTTCTCTATCTCTGAACATCCAGGTCCTCAACAATATGGACTGAGCACCTACAGTAACAGGCACAGGCTGGCTGCTGGGAAAACAAAGGTGAATGCAACAGAATCCTCTGGTCAAAAGAATGCATCATCCCCTGCATGGGAAGGAGTAACCCCATACTTTTGTTCATAGGGAATGCTTAGCAGCCCTCATTCCCAGGGATTCCTCTCAGATTGAACCTAAATTCCTCATTTACAGCCTATTTCCATTCCTTTTTTTTTTTTTTTTTTTGTGGACAAGGAACAGTATCACTGCAGACTGTTATTATCATATTTATTTTTGGTTTTTTTGGGGTGAGGTTTCTTTATTGTTTTTACTTTGTTGCTATTTTTTGCTTCTGTTTTTATTTTTCTGTCTTTCTGTAATCTCTTCTGCTCTCCTGCACATCTGTCTAGTATGTATGCCCTATAACCATGTAACTATAAAAGATTGAACCACACAGTTATGGGAAAGACGTAAGATGTGTTTCTACCTGGGGGGGGGGCGGTTAACGCAAAATGGCTGATTTGATGAACAATCCTTGAACTTGTATTTCCTTAGAAAGAGGCGGGTTTTTGAGTTAGGGTTCAAAAGAGATGCTTTATAGTGTGCAGAGTATGAATAATATTATTTTAATGTTTTAAAGTATTTTCACATCAATTATTTATTATCCTCTCTATAATCCTATGAGTTATAAGGACAAGTATGATTATCTTTATTTGGCAGGTGGGGAAAATGCAGCACTAAGAAATTATGCTGTATGAAGAGTACATACAAAGATAGAATGGGGCCAACCTGAGAGATTAGTTATCTAGACTTAGTCTCTGCTCCTCTACTTGTTGCTGATGTTTTTGTGAAATCATGTAACACTGACTATACTTTACTAGAAGACAAAAGGAATGACATGTCCAACATGTGCATATAGGTCATTCTGAGCTTCCTGCTCACTCCCCTCACTCTCAGCTGACGGATAATACCTGTCCTGGCATGCAACAGATGTTACTAGATGACCTTATTATTTGGCCAAGGACAGACACCTGAACCTACATGCAACTGTGGGCTCTTTCTCCCAGAAATTTGAAACTGGTTTATAGGAACTACTTAGCATTGTAGCAGTGACTCTTGAGTAAGGAAAATATAAGGCCAAGCCTGACCCATGGGCAAGTTAAGCCCAGTGGGTTGGTCATGGCAGAGAGAAGAGTAAAGCAAATGGGCATTTACTTCCCAGTCAAGTGAATTCATCTCCTGCCCTTTAAAACAATTTTTATTCTTAAGCAATTTTTACACCCAGCATGGGGCTCAAATCCGCAACCCTGAGATCAAGAGTCACACGTTCCACCAACTGAGCCAGCCAGGGGCCCGTATTCCCTTTTGAGGCCAGTTGTACTTGCTGGCTGGGACATACTTGGTACTCATCCAATAAATTCCCTTTTTGCTTAAGTACTTTGAGTGGATTTCAGTTCCTTACAATCAAATGAGCCCCAAGACCCAATCAAATGCTTTATTTAGGCAAAAGGGAAATCACAGTAAGAGGTTTGTCCTGGGGCTTTTACTCTTTTTCTAAGCAGAGGAGGCATTTGTGTTGGTATTTTTGCCTTTCTAGGGGTAGGTGGGAGTGTTTGTGGATTTCCCATGGAAGAGTAAGAGGAGGAACTTGCATCCTTTTAAACTTTCCCAGCAAGGGCACCTGGGTGGCTTGGTGGTTCAGTGTCTGACTCTTGGTTTCCACTTGGGTCATGATCTTGAGGCCTGGGGTTGAATCCTGCATCGGGCTCCACGCTCAGCAAGGAGTCTGCCTGAGGATTTGCTCTCTCCCTCTGTTCCTCCCCAGCTCTCTCTTTCTCTCAAGTAAATAGATAAATCTTTTAAAAACTCCACAAACTTCCCCATCATTGGAAAATTTTTTTCTGCTTCTCCAGTTGATTTCAGATCTGTAGGAGTTGGAGGGAAGGACAGTGCCATGATTCTTATCTCTGGGGCTTCAGAGCAGACCTGAAGCCAGTGGTGCTCAGCTCTGGGGCCCCTAGGAGCCAGTAGACTTCCTCCTGAGCAAGTTTATACCTTGGGGTTTCTGTAGTGCAGAAATCTTGTCAGATCCTACCCCACTCTTACTCCTTGCCATCTGACTCATGAGGATCCTAAGAAACCTCAGAATTCAATGTTTTTTTTCATAGATATTTCATTTCCTTAAAACAACAACAACTTTGGAATGTATTGTCACCCACTAAGCATTTATTGTATTACTACAATGAACATTGTGGTTGTCTGTGTGACATTCATATCACCTTTCCCCATGTATAACACCTGTCTACTGAGTCTCCACAGTTTTACCTACCAGTGAATGACAGTCACCTGTCCACACTGGCTAGTTCAAGGGTCTCTGGAGCTGGGACTCTTGTTAATTGTGAGACATCACATTCTTTCTTCCGAGGAGGTTAAAGGGAAAGTGTGTTTTCCTGGCGGCTGCTGGCATGCATCTTGCAATGGTGGGAAGATGCCAACCTGAGGGAGAGGCAACATATGGAGTCAGGCAGAGTCAGTAGAGCTGCAGAGAGGTCTAGCCAGATCCTACATGCGCAGTGCCTGGGGTTTACATTTCCTATGGATTTTAAGGTCCAGGTGCCAATGAATTCCCATTGTTATTAAAGGAAGTTTGAGTTCAATTTTCTGTTATTTTCAACATAGCAGATTCTGATCCAGAACTTTTAAATTCATTTACTTCTCTCACATTTTGTGTTACTGATTTCACATTCAAATATGAGCCACCTTCAGTATAGAGCACAGCACTGTGTACTCCCCATATCTTTTGCCCTCATGGCAACTTTATGAGATAGATAATATTATAATTGAATGTCCACTTTTCAGTCAAAGGTACTCAGGTTCTGAGAGATTGTGACTTCTCTAAAGACCCAAAACCTATAAGCAGCCATAGAGTCTGAATTTGAGCCTATTGCAAATAAAATTTTATTATAGGAAAGATATTAAAGATAAAAATTCAGCTTTTAGGGGTGCCTGGGTGGCTCAGTGGGTTAAAGCCTCTGCCTTCTGCTCAGGTCATGATCTCAGGGTCCTGGGATTGAGCCCTCTTCAGACTCTGCTCAGCAGGGAGCCTGCTTCCCACCCCCCCCACCCCGCCTGCCTCTCTGCCTACTTGTGATCTCTGTCTGTCAGATAAATAAATAAAATCTTAAAAAAATATAAAATATTTCATTTAGACAGTTGTCAGTAATCACTCATATTTGTGAAATACTTTCTGTATTTCCAAAGCATATGTGAACCCATGTTACCATCATGTTGACGAGGTATCAACTCAACTATAAAGAGCTGACTGAAACAGAGAGGCCAGACACAGAGAGTACCTAGGAAATAAGTCAAGGTGTATTTATCCCATCAGTGCAGGTAGAAGAATTATACAGTAAAAAAAGTGTTCTCCAATGACAGGTACAGTGTGTAAACCTCTGGGTCTTCCGGAGAGGGCTTCAATGTCATTGTACAGGATTAAGTCCGAATGAGTGAGGAGCCTACTGGGACTTGTAGGAAGTGTCACTGAGGAGTAGGCAGAACACCCCCACTCCCCAACGCCAAGCTCAGCTGGATCTTTATGATCAGATATCTTGGTAATACACAAAATGACCATAGAGACTCATGTAAAATGAGTATCAACACACCTTTATTTTTTCTTTCCATTATTAAAAATATGAAACATCCTGCAAATTTGCATGTCGTCCTTGCACAGGGGTCATGCTAATCTTGGAAGTATTCCATTTTTAGTAGATGTGCAGCTGAAGCAAGCACCACATCTTTTAATATATTTATTCTCTTTAGGCTAGCACAGTCTGGTCTCGGACTTTCTGGTCTCAGAGCTGCAGAATTAGGGCAAGGGTCAGTTACCCTGATGCCTCTGAGAGCCTTACAAGCCCTCAGACTAGCTATAAATTTGTCAGATTGATGATTATGATTTTATAGATGGGAACGTTAAGATAATTAAGTGTGGGGGGGAGGGTAACATTATTTGGCCTCCAAGTGCATTAGGCAGTAACTGAACTGAATGAAAACTAAGGTACTTTGATTGGCTCTTCAATCCTTATTTAATTAGAATGCATTAGCTTTTCAGCCATGGGAGGTTTCTTAAGCCAATTTTGTTGTTAACGAAGCCCAGAATAAATATAGGAACATCAGTAGAGGGCCAGGCTGTGCCTTTAAGTATAAAACCCAAAAAGAGTAAGCCTGAATGTGTTTTCAGTAATTCATTTTGAAGAGTTGGTAATGAGACTAGACATGTAGTTTAATCAGACTGCCTGGTGGTCACCCAGAACAGACATGCTATGATGCCTGTGGAAAAACCACGGGTTCTTGGTCAAGAGAGGGACTGTCAATCCCAGGACAGTGCTGATTTCCCAGTAGGGTGAGGGGCTTCAGGGCCATATGGTTTCCAAGGTTTTCCCCTGTGTATTTTGATTAGTGCGTTTTTTATAAAGTGAGTAATAGTCTCTTTTTTCATTGCTAATATCCTGTTTTGGTGCACCAGTAATAGCCTAAAGAAGAAGAAGTTTCCTACCACCATAAATGCTCTTGGCTAACTTAATGGTATTGGATAGACTAGAATTGGGGGCACCTTAGATAATGGATAATTTCAGACAGTTGCCATGTTTCACTTTATCATTCACTCAGAAATATTTATGGACTACATTCTGTGTGTTGGGCACTGTTCTGGCTCCTGGGTAGAGGGTAAAGAGCAAACAGTTGTGATTGTTTTCCTGCTAAAGCCCATAGATGTGTAATTACAAAACATGATGGATGAAATGGAAAAGACTCGAGTGCTATGAAGACATATGCCAGGGGATCACATTTCAGATCAGGTTACCATCTACTGAGGAAGTGATTCTTTATGCTGAGAACTGAAACATGAGAAAGCACCAGCAAGGTAGAGTGGGAACAAGAGTTTCCTAAGCAAAGGAAACGGCAGGTTAGTTGTTGTGGTGGAGGAAATAATTGGTCCTTTTGGAGTAATTGAAGCTGGAGTAGGTGAGTGAGGAGGGAGGGAGTGGTGGGTACATGAAGGCCATGCACTCAAAGACATTTGAGTTTTGGAATCTTGAGATATCTGGATCCAAATCTTGTCTTCTACTTTTATTTGTGGTCTTGGACAAGTCACTTAATTTCTTTGTGAGTCAGTTTCCACTGCATTGAAATTATCTCCCAGGCAAACTAATGCAGAAAAAGTGGATCTAAATGTTCAGTCCCTAGTCCTGCCAGTTCCTTCTCTCCACCAACTGCTTCCTCTTCTCTTCCTGCATTTTTACTCAGAGCTATTGATGGAGTTGGTTAGTAATTTAACATTGGTTTTCTTGGCCCTTTCCCATTATCTTGCAACCTGAATAATCAAAAGCTGAATGATCTAGAGTTAATTATTATTTAAGAAATTTCAGTTACATCATGGACATTACCTTTATTAATTATAACATTTAGAATCAATTGTCAGAGACAACCCTTGCTCGAGTCTACCCTTGAGAGATACTCAGTTTCATGTTGGCTTAGCCTTTTATTTACAAAATGGCTGTGATTTTTTTTTAACTTGGAAAAGATTGTTTTGATGCATAATATGAAAGCTGACTGTGTGTCTTAGCAAACCAAAAATATTTATTCAGAAAACATTTCATTGCAGCTATCTGTCATGTTGAAAAGGCAGCTTTTTGTTTCAGTGCAATGAATGCAACACAGTATGTTTTGGTTTATTAACTGATGGTTGAGCGTGGTTATATGAAAACACTTGGGCCAGTATTTCCAAATATAACGAGTGCCCCAGATTCTCAAACGTTAGGAAGATGTCACAGGATAGATTCATTCTTCCAAGTAAATGAACTAGATCAAAGAGTCCTTCTGTTTCTTTCTTTCTCCACCCTTATTATAATAAGGCCTTTTGTGAAGGGATTTCTCAAAGTGGGAACTAGCACTAATTTCTTTCAAAAAAGCTTCTACAGGGAGTTTATACTTCACACCGTCTTAGTGGCTACCTCTGTGACCTAGAACTACACCTTTGGCTTCCATGGGCCTTAGTGTAAGATAGAACACCATTGTGTTTCCTACCAACCTCACAGGATTGTCCTGGGCATTAAACTAGATGCCATTTTTAAAATAGTTGAGAATGGAGAGCGTTCATTCAACAAATCTACCTGAATGGAAAGAACCAGAAGTGCTCTTTCCCAGTTGGGCCCAGATGTTTTATTTGATAATAGTTAACAACCCTACAAGGTAGTCAGGGCAGTAGCTCTCAAGTGCTGGGGGAGGAGTTGGCACTATATGATGAAGATTTTTAAATTCACTTGCTATGTTTCTCCAAATAATTAAATCCATAACTCATTTTGTTGTTCATCGACCCGTGCTGCCAGTAGGTCCTTTTCCTTACAGAACCCTCTAAACCTTTCATTGTTTACCCTTGCCTTCTTGCTTTTTGAATGAATTGTAAAATGGCTCTCAAAGACTGAAAACAGTCATCTCCTTTTTAGCCTTCTCTTTTTAAGAAGTCATAGTTGTCCTGAATCTTGTGTATAGTTTTCTATTCTTTTATAGTTCTAAATTTTATAGTTTTCCTGCCAAGTCTGCTGAACTTTTCCCCTAGGTCTTTTTTCCTTCCTTGTTGTCCCTGTAGCTCCCTCTCTTTTTTGTGTAAAGGAGTGTTTCCTTCCCACGAAGTTATGCTGATGTCCCTTTTAACCGCAGAATTGTAATCTGTTACTTTTCCAGCCTACTGGGTTGAATCCCTGGGCACTTTGGGAAGGCCTAATGTTGTCCAATGGAAAACTACTGGTCCCTTAAAATGCAGGACACTGGCTATCCCCTGTACATCCCCTCTCTAGGCTGGGTGTCCCATCGCTGGGAGGCCTTCCTCTCATTAGGTCGCGGTGGAAGTGTTTCCCCTTGCAGGATGGGGCACATCAACTGCATTTCAGCAAAGGGGCTTTCCTCTTTCCCTGTGAACATTTTATCTGATGGTGTAATTCGGAGGGAAAGGGGAAGAGCCAAGGCGGGTTGCGCAGTTGCCTGCTTTTCCTGGCAAGGCTGTTGGGGCATGTTGTTCCCGGAGCCTGTCCTCATCATCTGATCATTCTCATCCCGCCAGGGTTGCCCCGAGGTTGCCCGATAGAGCAGAGGGACAGGCTGCCCACAAGTTGATACAGAAGAGGACACCGAGGGGACCTCTCACCCATGGTGAAGGGAGAATGCTAGTAAATGGAAGTCCTGAATCTCACACTTTCCTTCAAATAAAAGTCCCAGATGGAAACTCTCTGAATCACACCCTATAAATATTTTCACCCGGGCTTATTTTCCTTAGACCTTTTGTTGTCAGGGAGAAATAGCAAGGAAAAAAAAAAGTAGAGATGAAGGAAGAGGAAAGTTCAGAGAAAACTTGGGAACTTGACTCTTAGAAGCAGCTGATTCAAAAATATATGTTTAGACAATGTTGAGAGTGACAGGGAGGATGTTGACTTTCCATAAAGTGATGGAAGGCAAGGGTACCCAGTTTTACAATCTGTTAAGTGACTGGTATATGAACATAAAAGACATGTAAATTGGTTTATTTAAGACATCCCAAAGAATGAAGTGGTTTTATACAAGGCCAAAAAAAAAAAAAAAAAGAACTGCTATTCAATTTCAAGTATAAGCAGAATATAGAGTCAAAATTATAATTCTTCAAACACCAGAAATTATCTATTAACTATTGACAAATATAAATTTTAATGGATTCATAATAGTAAAATCCTGGTCCTAGTTTTTAAAATGAAGTGCCACTTATTTAAATCCAGTCTTTGAGAAATAGTGCAAAACCTAAAACTTATCTCTAAAAATAAAGCTCTCTAACCTGTAATTTGAGAACTCTCCGATTTTAATATGAATTTCTTTGACAAGCTCTGTTTCCCTTGTGACAAAATGTCTCTTTTCAGTTTGAGTCATCATTGCACGTTTATGAAATCTGACAATGCTGACACAGCCTGAGATATTTGGGTCAAGGTGATGGGCGAGACATTGCGAAGGTGAAGTAATTTGACTGATTGGATGTGGGTGGCGAAGAAGGTTTACCTGGAGGTGACAGAGGGTTACAGAAGGACGGGGGGAGACAGGACAGGGGGTTCCAAAGGTGCATTTCACTGTCTTTACCATTTTGCCTGCCATTTGAATTCACAGATGCCTGAGGCTGTAATATCCAATCCTTCATTAATCTTTGAAATTAGCTAGGAAAGGAACTTTATTTTTTTAAAGATTTTATTTATTTGTTTATTTGACAGACTGAGATCATAATTAGGCAGAGAGGCAGGCAGAGAGACAGAGGAGGAAGCAGGCTCCCTGCTGAGCAGAGAGCCTGATGCGGGGCTCAATTCCAGGACCCTGGGATCATGACCTGAGCAGAAGGCAGAGGCTTTAACCCACTGAGCCACCCAGGTGCCCTGAAAGGAACTTTTCTTGTAGCTAAGTCCAGGGTTCTGAAACTGGGGCCATGGGTGTATTTGATTGTTAATTCTGTATTTCTCTACCAAATGCAACATCCATTCTCTCTTTTTTCCCCATTTTCTTTTAGTTAGTAATAATGGTTATCTTAGAGGATACAGTTTCTTGTTTTGTTTGTTTTTTTGTTTCCTTTAAAAATATATGTATTTATTTATTTAAAGTAATCTCTATGCCCAAAGTGGGGCTCTAGCTCATGACCCTGAGATCAAGAGTCATGTGCTTCACGGACTGAGCCAGCCAGGGTCCCCTTTTTCCTATTTTTATCAACAAAATACTAAGGGACCAAATTTCATGTGCTGCTGGAGTCTGAAAGCTTATGGAAGCCACTACATAAAGATGGACAAAAGGAGTCCCTTTTCCTTGGCACTCAACACAGAATGCATTACTGGAATTCTAACATATTCTAACATGGGGAAGGCCACAGCTGTGAAGGCAATTAATGGCCGTTGCATTTGCAAAAAAACCCACAGATCCATAAACTACCATGATGTCTTTTAAATGTACGTTGTATTGGGGGGGGGGCAAAAAAATAATTTACAGGCAGGGTGGGATTATGCTTAAAGCAGATGGGTATGTTTTCAATGTGGCATGGTATGGGGTGGAGCATGGGAATGGCCAATTCTACCATAAAATATTAAAATCTGCTGGTGTTCTGGAACTTTTTTTTCTCTTATGATTGTTTCTCTGGCCTCTCCAAATGCCCCTGCCTTCTGTCCAGATCTGGATCCAGATTCTGGCCAGCTACATAGACCAGAGTATTTAACTGGTTCCATATGTTACTGGCACCCAATTCTTAGAAAAGAAACAAACAAACAAAGGAGAGTCTAATGATTAACTTTTTCCATCAGCTTGCCGTATTCTTGGAAGTTTCAGGTGTGGTGTCTACTAGATTGTTTACCCCTAGGCTGCTTGTTCATACTATTGATAATATCTTTTTAGGGTGCCTTTGATTAGTGGTTCTTAAACTTTAATATGCATCAGAATTATCCTGAAGTCTTGTTAAATACAGATTGCTGGGCCTTGCCCCCATAATTTCTGATTCAGTGTATAGGGGACAGAACACTATAATTTGCATTTTTAACAAATTCTCAGAAAATGCTGATCTGCTGGTTTGGAGATCACACTTTGAGAAACTCTGTTTCAGATATAAGCTTCTTAGGTATTAATCCCAGTCTTCTTAATGGATTTCTTGATTAGCCACTGAGATTAACACTTACTCTTTTTTTTTTTTTTTTTTGAAGTAAGGTCTACACCCAGTGTGGGGCTCAAACTCATGACCCCGAGATCAAGAATCACATGCTCTACTCACTGAGCCAGTTAGATGCCGCAGTGTCTATTATCAATAAGGGTTTTTAGGAAGTACAGTACTATAAATCAGAGGAACTCTTCATAGTTTATGAACAGACAGAACCTAGGAACATTCCACTGGAAGAATTTTAGGAATTTATGTTAGCCATGTGATATCTGCTACACCATGGGAGTTTGTCAGAGACCTGGAAAGACCTGGAGTTGCCAGGGTCAGAGATGTTAGATCTGAATATCTCATCACATGGAGACATCTTTTGATTCGTCTTGCAAGCTGAATCCCCAAATCTCAACTACTATCGAACTTGATAAGATGGGATCTCATAGTCAGGACCTTATTTTACTTTATTTATTATTTTTTGAGATGTAATTGACAAGTAATATTAGTTTCCAGTGTGCAATAAAATGATTTTATATATGTATATATTGGAAAATGATCACCACACAAGTCTAGGTAACATCCATTACTACACATAGTTACAAATTCTTTTTTTTTTTTAAAGATTTTATTTATTTATTTATTTGAGAGAGAGAGAGAGAGAGAGAGAAAAAGAGTGTACAAATATAAGCAGGGGGAGGGGCAAAAGGAGAAGGAGAAGCAGACTCCCCGCTGAGCAGGGAGTCCTATCCCATGACCCCAGGATCACAACCTGAGGGGAAGGCAGACGCTTAACCAACTGAGTCACCCAGGTGTCCCTACAAATTCTTTTTGTTGTGATGATAACTTTGAAGATTTACTCTCTTAATAACTTTCATTTATACAATACAGTATTATTAACTGTAGTCACCATATTGTAAATTATATCCCCAGGGCTTATTGATTTTATAACTGGAAGTTTATACCTTTTGACCTTCTTCACTCATTTCATCACTCTCTCCTCTGCCACCTCTGGCAATCACCAATCTGTTCTCTGTGTCTGTGAGTTTGATTTTTCATTTGTTTATTTTTTAGATTCCACATATAAGCTCATATAGTATTTATCTTCCTCTGTTTGAGTTAGCATAATGTCCTGAGCTCCATCAACGTTGTCTCAAATGGCAGGATTTCTTTCTTTTTTATGACTGAATAATATCTGAGACCATATTTTATTTGATTGGCATAGTAGACCTACTGTAATAAGGTTTTTAATAATTAATAAAACAAAAGAGTCTTTGGATTTTCTTCTGTTTAAATAACAGTGATTGGAATTGTTATGTTTGTTTTCAGTAACCCCATGGTAATATTTGTTAACCATTCCCATATGCTTTAAAGAGGAACAAATAGGTCAGACACTAAGCCTGAGCCTCAAACTCTTAACATCTGGATGGAAATTAGGAGGGGGAGTCAGAAATTTCTAGTATAGACTCCTGGAGGCAAAAAGGAAGAGCTCCCTATTTATCTGGAAATATCTGGGGATAACTTTGATAAATAGCCATCTTCAGTGGCTTTCCTTATCATGACTAATTTTCTTCTATAATACATATTATGTTGGAATTTACACCATTTGCTTATTTATTAAGCCACCTGTCACCATCAAATGTACACAATCTGAAAGCAGGGACTTTGCCTTGTTCACTTCTGGGTCCCCAGTGCTAAATGGCTTCTGGCATGTTTTTGTTGCTTGATAAATATTTGGCAAGTGAGTGAATGAAAGAATCTCTCTTAGCAACTCATCTCATTCCAAAATTATCAAATCACCAATAGATTTAGCATTTTCCCTTAAGGAAGTAGGTCACCTAAATGTCAGTTCTGTAGGACTAGTTTCTATCAGCAACAGGTGGCGACAACAATGGTATTGTGAAGCAGTTAGGCTAACATGTTGAGGATCTCTGGAAGAGAATGGGGAAAGGCAGCCTCTTTGAATGTGTTGTCTGAGTTATTAGAACTCCTTATAATTATTGTCAAGACCATAAAATTAATACATCTCATCCTGGTTTAATAATGCCTCTTCTTTACCTAAATAGTTTCCTGAGTTAATTCTCTTAATTTTGGGTTGAATCATCCTTAATAATTGCCTTAGTAGGCAGTTTTATTGGCTGTTAAAACTTTTTAACTGAGAACCCCTTATTCATGGATGTAGCCTGAGTTGAGAGCTACTGTGCCATGCATTTGCTCTCATCAGGGGAGAGTAGACTCTTTGACTTATCTGTGAGAATTTAAAAATATCTTTGTTTTTTATTTTAAGGATAATTTCAATAAGTGTAATGTAAACATATTCTAGATCATCAGACTGACTGCCTTATATACCTTAGTTCTACCATCATATTTCAGTACCCATGTATGCATTTGTGTTTATGATGGTTGGGTTGGGTCATGTGTTTATTTTTAATATATATACAATTTAATTAATTAAGTAAGTAAGCAGGCTCCATGCCCAGCATGGAGCCTAACGTGGAGCCCAACGTGGAGCCTGAACTCACAACCCTGAGATCAAGACCCAAGCTGAGATTAAGAGTCAGACTGTTTAACTGACTGAGCCACCCAGGTGCCCTGGGGGTCATGCATTTATAATAAACTGTCGTGCATATAGGAGAAAAAAACAGTGACAAATGATGTATAATGACATGTTTGTACCAACTGAAGATCAAAACACAGTGCAGAGACACCATATGAAGGAGATTGTGTCTGATCTTGTAGATCCTGTGATGACAAACAATTGAAGGGACTCAGATCAGGTAGAGATAGCAAAGATAAAGAGAAGAAATGTTCATGATGTCCAGTCAGCATGAATTAGTAATTATTTGTCTCTTGTGGGAGGAAGGTTAGGATGGTAAGGGAGTAGTGAAGGGAGACTCATGTTTCTCAAGCCTGAGCAATGGAAAGATATCCCTAAAGGAAAAAAAAAATTTACAGCATATGGCACTGACTTGAATTTATTATATGATAATATTACTTTAATATGTCCATACAAAAAGTTAGACATAAATTTTTTATAAGTCTTATAAAACCAAGACATATTTACAAATTAAATATAAAGAGCCATAAAACCAGTTAATTCTAAATTAACAACTTTATTATTTTTTTAAAGATTTTATTTATTTATTTGACAGACAGAAATCACAAGTAGGCAGAGAGGCAGGCAGAGAGATAGGGGGAGGCAGACAGACTCCCTGCCGAGCAGAGAGCCCGATGTAGGGCTCAATCCCAGTACCCAGGGATCATGACCTGAGCCAAAGGCAGAGGCTTTAACCCACTGAGCCACCCAGGGGCCCCAACAACTTTATTTTTAAAACGACATTAATTTTATATGACAAATGGTATTGTTTTGATAAAACTAAATTACTACTAGTGAACTAAATTTAGCACAGATTGCTATAGCATGGGATATTTTGAGTTAGGATAGAGAAAAGTGGTGAAGAATTGTCAATACATAGCTCACACTTAGACTCAACCCTCTTAAAAAAGAGCCTCTACATTTCTCAAGTTTGAAGGACTTTTTTTTTAAGACTCCACTCAAGGGTTACTTCATTTAAAAAGCTTCCCTGTCAAACCCAGCTGGTTCTGTGCAGAGTTCTGTCAATTAATTTATCTCATAGCATTGTGACTCTTATGTATTTTTTTCCCCTGAAAGCAATTTCTGATTAATGTCCTTCAAGATTAGAACAGTGCCTAGCATATAGCAGGGAACAGTAAAGTTTTTCGGTTGAATGAAAGCTTCATATAGACGTTCTGGGCTTCATTCATTCATTCATTTGACAGAGAGAAAGAGAGATCACAAGCAAGGGCAGGAATAGAGGGAGAGGGAGAGGGAGAAGTAGGCTCCTCATTGAGCAGGGAGCCCAAGGTAGGTCTCGATCTAAGGACCCTGGGGTAATGACCTGAGCTGAAGGCAGATGCCTAACTGACTGAGTCACCCAGGCATCACTGTTTTTTGGTGGGGTTTTTTGTTTGTTTTTTTGTTTTTTTTAATGATTCATTAAGCAAATTAAAAAAGTCAGAAGGTATGTTAGGGTTTGGTCTGAAATGAAGAGACATTATGAGTGCTATGGGATAAGGGATTTTTATAGGAGTTAGCTCTTAAGTAATTGAGAAAGAGCTGGGGAAGTGAAGGTCCAGGCAGGGAGTCAGATAATTAGAGAAGGGTCACCAGCAAGGCATCAGAGAAGCGAAGTAGGTACAGTGATGGGGAACCTCATGGGTAGGTCTGTGCAAGCTGGCTATTGTGTATGTGTCTAGTCATGAATGTGGGTCAACAGGTCAATAGGAGGGAAGACATGGATGTGGAACAGAGGAGAACAAGGACAAGCTTGATTTTGTAGGCTACCTTTGCATATTTCTGTCACCGTGTCTGACTATACAACTTCCAGAGAGTAATGACCATTGCTTCACTTCTGCTTTCTAACTCTCATTCAAGTTCCTCTTGGTCAACTCAACCCCATAACCAGAGAAGGAGAGGATTTGGGGAAACGTAGTTCCAGCTTAATGAAGTTAACATAGCACAAACCACCACAATCAGATCTCTGCTTCCGCTAGCGTGGCTCTCTAGGGCACACTGTTTGAGGCATCTCTGGTTTCATAAGAGGTAGTGGAAGACTCCAAGGACCCTCTCCCCACAAATACAAAAACCAGTACATCAGGAGGCAATGGAAACATGAGGCAGGCTTTCCCTGAAAGTAGATGTCAATAACCACACTGCTACCAAGACAATGGGCAAGACAATGGGCCTTAGCCTGGAGGCCAGGGGAGGAAATTGAACCTGGGACACCCAATGTGAGCAGAAGCAGAGGTCAATGTTTCTGGAGGAAATCTTCAACTTAATCTGCCAATATTCAGATTAAGCAGTCATTTCACAATCAAAATCACTCTGCACATTGGAAGGTAAGCCACTGCAAATGAGAGCAGAAAAAATAAACCACAGATTTAGATTCCCATAGACTTCAGTTGTCACAATTGTCAGTTACAGAATGTGGGCGGCCATGTTAAGAATAGTTAAAGAAATAATGGATGTACTTGCCGAGATGAGTGAACAACAAAGACTGTCAAGAATGAATAGGTAAAGTTAACAACACAAGAAACAACAGATGTTCTTGAGGATGTGGAGAAGAGGGGAACCCTCATGCACTGCTGGTGAGAATGCAAACTGGGGCAGCTGCTTTGGAAAATAGTAAGAAGGTTCCTCCGAAAGTTGAAAATAGAACTAGGCTATGACTCAGCAATTGCACTACTGGGTATTTATCCAAAGGATACAAAAATACAGATTTGAAAGGATACATGCACCCCAATGTTTATAACAGCATTATCTACAATAGCCAAATTATGGAAACAGTCCAAGGGGCCACTGACTGATGGATGGATAAACAAGGGGTAGAGTGTGTGTGTGTGTGTGTGTGTGCGTGCGCGCGCACACACACACACACACACACACACACATACACAATATTCTAGTATCACTCAGCCATAAAAAAGAATGAAATGTTGCCATTTGCAATGATGTGGCTAGAACTAGAGTGTATTATACTAAGTGAAATAAGTCAGTCAGAGAAAGACAAATACCATTTGTTCTCACTCTTATGTGGAATTTAAGAAATAGAACAAACACACAGAGGGGGTAAAAAAGAGAGAGGGAGGATGACCAGGAAACAATTCCTTAACTATAGAGAACAAGCTGATGGTTACTAGAAGGGAGGAGGGTAAGGGATGGGTAAAATAGTGGAGGGGGATTAAGGAGGGCATTTGTTGTGATGAGCACAGGGTGCTGTAGGAAAGTACACACCTATTATGCACTGTATTATACACCTAATTTTTATACATTAATATATATTTTATATATTAATATATACTAATAATTATATATTATACACTATATTATACACCTAAAACTAATATCATACTGTATGTGTGATGTGTTAACTAACTGGAATTAAAACTTAAAAAAACAAAAAAAATAAATAAAAAGATGAAGGACAAAATAAAATAAAATAAAATACCAGAGAAAAGAAAGCACAGCCATAAGGAAAAAGAAATGAATGAAGAGGAAGATTTGAAAATAAAAGGGAATTTCTGGAAATGAAACTATAATTGTTCAAAACTTAAAAATTCAGTGAGTAGCTGTTTTTTTTTTTTTTTTTTTTTAAAGATTTTATTTATTTATTTATTTGTCAGAAAGAGAGAGAGAGAGAGCGCGAGCACAGGCAGGCAGAGTGGCAGCCAGAAGCAGAGGGAGAAGCAGGCTCCCAGATAAGCAAGGAGCCCAATGTGGGCTCAATCCCAGGATGCTGGAATGATGACCAGAGGCAAAGGCAGCCACTTAACCAACTGAGCCACCCAGCCATCCCTCAGTGAGTGTTTTTTTTTTTTTCTTCAGTGAGTGTTTTTTTTTTTTTTTAAGATTTTATTTAGTGAGTGGTTTTAACATCAGATTTGACACAGTCATAATCACCACAGCAGAGGGAGAAAGGGAATCAGAAACGTAAGAATAGAATGAGGGCGGGCAATATTTAAAGAGGTATGGGCTTTAAGTTTTCGAGAGTCAAACTCTTCCACAGATACTAGAAACAGTTTCAGAAAGAATGGAAAGTCCAGATAATTTTAAAACTATGAAAGAATTCCACTTGTAGGTGCGTGGGTGGCTCAGTCAGTTAAGCATCTGTCTTCAGCTCAGGTCATGATTCCAGAGTCCCAGGATGGAGTCCCACATTGGCCTCCCTACTTAGCAAGGAATCTGCTTCTCCCTTTGGTCCTCTCCCATCTCATGCGTGCTCACTTGCTCTCTCTCTCTCTCTATTTCACTCTCTCAAATAAATAAATAATAAAAATCTTAAAAAAAATTCATCTTGCTGTTGATATCTTCCCATGAAGAAAACTCCAGATCAAGGGGTGCCTGGGTGGCTCAGTGGGTTAAAGCCTCTGCCTTTGGCTCAGATCATGATCTCGGGGTCCTGGGATCGAGCCCCACATTGGGCTCTCTGCTCAGCGGGGAGCCTGTTTCTCCCTCTCTCTCTGCCTGCCTCTCTGCCTACTTGTGGTCTCTGTCTGTCAAATAAATAAATAAAATCTTAAAAAAAAAAGAAAACTCCAGATCCAGATTATTTTTTTAGAAAGATTTTATTTATTTATTTGACAGTTTGAGAGCACAAGTAGGCAGAGTGGCAGACAGAGGGAGAGGAAGAAGCAGGCTCTCTGCTGAGTGGGGAGCCAGATGGGGGGCTCAATCCCAGGACTCTGGGATCATGACCCTGGGCTGAAGGCAGAGGCTTAACTGACTGAGCCACCCAAGTGCCCCTAGATTATTTTTCAGACAAGTCTTGCCAAGTTTTCAAGGAGCAAACTTATAAAAATTCTTTCAGACAACTGAAAACTCATTCTAGAAACCACTGTTGCCTTGATAGCAAATCCAGGCAATATGAAAAGAGAATTTACAGGTCAATCTTATTAACATATATACAGATTGAATCCATCAGTCAATAATGAACACCCAAAGGACCCTAGTCCAAAGCTGAAGGAAATGGCTAACATAAGTAAAAACAAGGGACAGAATTTACCAACATTGAAATCAGGAAGCTCCGCCAGGCACATTCTATGATTTCTGCTTAAAAGGAGAGGACACACTCCACCGAAAGGCGAGGTCAACATAAGTAGATAGAAGTTTGGGGCAATTTTCTGTTTTTTAGATTGTTAGTCATACAGAGTGTTCTTTATCTTATTTTGCTTAAAATTTACATATACATTATATATATTCTTTTAAATGAATCAAGAATTATGTACAGATATATAAATGTATAAATATGTGTATATTTTTGTGTGTGCGCACATACTTATGTATGTATATGTGCGGTTTTCTTCCATGGAAAGGTGATGGCATAAAAATAAGCTTATAATGGAACGAAATGGTCCAAAAGAAGTACATAGAACAAAACTTCGTTGGCTCTGAAACTAAGAAATAAGGCTCAGCATAAGCCATGGATGTTTGGGAATTTCAGGCAGATGAAATACAGTTTGGACCCAAGTGACAGAAGTTAAAGCAACTGAGCCAACACTCAAATGCCTTGTTAGAAGCTAAATGCAGTGTTGCAGAAATTGGGTGAGAGAAAGTCTCTCAGCGCTTCCAACATTCCTCATTCAAGGACTCTCAACTTTGTTTTGGGACCCCAAGGTGTCAGAATCTCTTGGAGGACTTTTCCAAAATATACCCATAGTGTCACTGGTTTTTGATACCTACTCTTTTCTCTGAGACTCAAGCCCTCATTTCCACACTGCCCAGGGCTGAACATGGTGGTTATGACAGCAAGTGTCCCATTGGAAGTGCCTCTCCCCGTTCCAAACTGGAATGTGGCCTTTGTAGACCAGGCGAATGTGATTGGCAGGGAAATTGTAGGTCTTTCCTGCCATTTTTTGCTGACCTGACCTCTGCTTTATGCTGATTCACGTTTGCTTCAGTGAGGAGAGCAGGTAACCGGGAGAGGTGGGTAAGGAGTCTAGATCTAGATCGACTTTATTACCCATGTGAACCTGAGCATATCATAGTTTTTTCTTAGCATCTCTTTCTCTCTTTCTCTTTCTTCTCCCTCCCTTCCTTTCCCCCTCCCTCCCTTCCTTTCTCCCTCCCTCCCTTCCTTCTTTCCTTTCTTCCTTCCTAAAAGATTTTATTTATTTATTTGACACACAGAGAGAGAGCACACAAGCAGGGGGAGTGGCAAGCAGAGGGAGAGGGAGAAGCAGGCTCCCCGCTGAGCAGAAAGCCCAACGTGGGACTGGATCCCAGAATCCTGGGATCATGACCTGAGCTGAAGGCAGTTGCTTAGCCAACTGAGCCACCCAGGTGCCCCAATCATTGATTTCTTGACTGTAAATTGAGGAAACATAATTTTTACCTAGCAGAGTTTTTGTGGATTAAATGGGAAGTATGTGAAGCCTTCATATAGAGCATGATCCATAGTGAATTCTCTCTAAATAAAATTACACTTTATAACAGTAAAAGTGTAACTGTCCCAAACCATTATCCATGACATGTTGATGCGTATGTATACTGATACATAGATACAAGAAAAATATTTGCTTAGTGGACTAAGGTGGTTTTGCGTGTTCAGCAATTGTGAGCTGTTGTGGGATGGAACCACTCAGATATATTACTGAAGAACTTTGAAGGACTTTTGGACTAATTTATGAGAATCTTGGTACTTCCAGCAAACTGAAGAAAAGGTATTGATAAATGATCCTTGAATTCCTCATCTGTGGTTCTGAAATGGAACCCGGAGGGGTCCTGAGGCTCAGATCTCACTGACTTTGAGCACTGAATCCTGCAGCCTAACACTTGGTACCAGCTGGTTCAATTTGCTGCCCTTCTGGGTCTCACTCTAGCAGACCTTTTAGTTTCCATTGCATTGAGCATTCACAGAAGTGCCGGTCTAGTTATTGTTTTCTTCTTGAAGATTTTATAAGAGCTGCAGAAAATTAAAGAGAACTTGCTGAGTTCAAATATCCACTATAATTTTTTTTTTGCAAATGTATCAGTTGTGGCCATGAAATTAATCAAATACAGAACCTAAAACAAACAATGCAGGAAGAAGGGTAAAGTTTAACTCTCCTGTGGAAGAAGGCAGATGTTCTTCGTCTAGTTGAAGAGTAATTAGACTCCGAAATATTGAGATGATCATCTCGTCCTTCACTTGAAGTCATCATATCTTCTGAGTTTCAGCCTCACTGATAATGTTTTCCCTTATAAGTGATCTGTTCATTTCTTTTGCCCATTTTTCTATAAAATTTTTGTTTTTTTTTCTTGATTTTAAAAGTTTCTGTTTTATTAACCTTTTATTTAAAAGATATATTGGAAAAAATTTTCCCCATTAATCGTTTGTCTTGTGACATACACCTATTGTCATATAATAGTTTTAAACTTTTCCTTAGTCGGAACTTCTTTTTTCTTTTACTGCACTCAGATTTTGAGTATGGTTAGAAAGCATTTAACTTTGGAGGAATTCACCTATATTTTCTGTTACCCTAGTATACTTTATTGTTTTATGTTATATTTCTGATTCATTAGGAGCTTATTCTTGTGTATGGTGTGAGGAATGGATCTAATTTTATCCTTTTCCAAGTGGCTATTCAGTGTACCAACAGTATTTACTGAAAAGTCCATTTCTGCCCAGTGATTTAATATGTCATCTTTATTATATACTAGATTTCTATGTGTCATTGAATCTATTTCTGGACTTTCTATCCTAGCCTATTAATCTCTCTATTCATTTTAATTAGAGAAGCTAATCCTCTCTCATAACCTTTCCTTTTTCAGTGTTTTTCTTTTTGCATGTTGATTTTTCCATGTGAGTTTTAGCATCAACTTGTCTAGTTCCAGAAAAGGCTCATTTGTTTTTTGTATTTTTAAAATTAGGAACCTATTACATTTATAAATTACACAGGGAGAGGTGACATCTTAATGATGTTGAGATGTTCTAACCAAGAATATGGGTTATCTTTCCATCTGTATAATTCTACATTTGTGTTTTTCAAGAAGACTTTTAGTTTTCCTCACATAGGTTTCAAAAACTTCATATTAGGTATATTTTTGAGTGGCTTTGGGGTTGTTATTCCAAATGAGATTTTTTTCTCCCATTATATCTCTCAGTTGAGAATTTGTGTATACAAAAGTCATTGATTTTGCATACTATTTTCATATAATGCTATATTGTTGGATTCTTTTAAGGTTTTTTTTTTTTTTTTTTTTTTTTTTTAGTGGTTCTTTAAGGTTTTCCCATTATACTAGCATGTCATCTGCAAGTAGTACTAGTTTTGCTTCCTTTTCCCCCCAGTTCTTAACCTCTCTAATTCTGGGGGGAAGTTAGGAGGAATTTTAATTGTTGTAACCAATAACTCTAGTACAATGTTAAATAATAGTAGAAATAGTGAGCATCTTTGCCTTGTTCCTGAACTTAGTGGGAAAAATTCTAATACTTCTCCATTAAGAAGATGCTGGTTTTAGGATTAAGATATATAGCATGCTAAGGAAATATATATGTAATACTATTTTCCCGAGAGTTTTGATTTGGAATGGTGTTGATTTTTCTTGAATTTCTTTTCAGCATTTATAACGGAAAGTCATATGATTTTTCTAATACTGAATACTGAATTCAGTATTCTAATTCCTAATACTGAAACATCCTTGCAATTCTGGTACAAATTCCCTTGACTGAGGTGTGTTATTTTCGCAGTGTGGTACTAGAGTCTGTGCAGTAATACTTAGGATATTTTATGTGTATATTTATAAGTGATATCAGATATACCTGTTATATTTGTTTCATAAAATTAATTAGAAAGTTTTCCTTTAGTGGTTTTTTTCTGCTTTAGATGATTTTATTTATTTTTTATTTTAATTCCAATATAGTTCACATACAGTGTTATATTACTTTCAGGTGGATAATGTAGTGATTCAGCACTTCTGTCCATCACCCAATGCTCATCACAAATGCACTCCTTCATCCCCATGACCTATCTCACCCATCCCGCCATTCACCTCCCCTCGGGTAACCATCAGTTTTTTTTCCCTATCACTAAGAGTCTCTTTCTTGGTTTCTCTCTCTCTCTTTCTCTCTTTTCCTTTGCTGATTTGCCTTGTTTCTTAAATTCCATATATGAGTGAAACTATATGGTCTTTGTCTTTCTCTGACAGATTTATTTCATTCAACATCATATTCTCTAGCGCCATCCAGGTCATTGCAAATAGGGGAGACTTTCAGGTTTTCTACATATTGTATCATGTCATCTGCAAAGAGTGAAAGTTTTGCTTCTTTCCTAGTGATTTGGATGCCTTTTTAATTTCTTTTTCTTCTCTGATTCTTGTGGTTAGGAATCCCAGTACTATGTTAAATAAAAGTGGTTGAATAAAAGTTGTTTTGTTCCTGACCTTAGGGTGGAAGACACTGGTTTTTCCCTATTGAATGTGAGGTTCGCTGTGGATTTCTCATACGTGGCCTCTACTATGTTGAGGTACGTTCCCTCTTAAAACCTACTTTGTTGAAGGCTTTTATCATGAATGAATGTTTTACTTTGTCAAATACTTTTTTCTGTGTCTATTGAAACAATCATACAACTTTTATCCTTTCTCTTTATTGATGTGATGTATTACACTGATTGATTTGTGAATAGTGAACCACCCTCACAACCCAAGAATAAATCCTACTTGATCATGGTGGATGATTTTTTAATGTATTGTTGGATTAATTTTGCTACTATTTTGTTGAGTATTTTTGTAATGTTCATCAGAGATATTGGCCTCTAGTTCTCTTTTTTGGTGGTGTCTTTATTTCATTTTGGTAACAGGGTGATACTGGCCTCATAGAATGAGTTCGCAGGTTTTCCTCTTCTATTTTTTGGAGTAGTTTGAAAAGAATAAGAATTAACTCTTCTTTAAATGTTTGGTAGAGTTTGCTTGTGAAAACTGTCTGGTCCTAGCCTTTGTTTGTTAGGGGTAGTTTTTCTTTAGTTTTTACTCTCTGAACGAATTTATGTAGCATTAATACTATCTGGTCTCTAAAGGTTTGGGAGGATTCTTAAACCATCCGGGCCTGTTTTTGTTTTTTTTTTTTCTTTATGGAAATTGGTCTATTTAAGCTTCTTATCTTTACTGGGATAAATTTTGAGCACTGGGTATGGTGCATAAACAATGAATTTTGGAACACTGAAAAAAAATTAAATAAAATTAAAAAAGATTTTATTTATTTACGTGTGTGTGTGTGTGTGTGTGTGTGTGTGTGAGAGAGAGAGAGAGAGAGAGAGAGAGACAGAGAGAAAGGACAACATGAGAGCGGGGAGGGGCAGAGGGAAAGGGAGAGGGAGAAGCAAGGAGCAGGATGCAGGGCTCCACCCCAGGACCCTGTGATCATGACCCAAGCTGAAGGCAGGCGTTTAACTGACTGAGTCACCCAGGTGCCTCACTGGGGTAAATTTTGCTGAATAGTCCTTTTCTAAGACATCTTTCGTGTTGTCTAGGTTTTGAACTTTGTTTATATATGTGTGCAAAATTATCTTTTATGACTTTAAAATTTCCTCTTTATTAATACTTACTATTCTTGTTTATACATTATTTTATACATTTTTGCCTTCTTCCTTTTTGTCTTGTGTGACCTATCTAGCAGTTTGTCTGTTTTGTTGCTTTTAAAAAAAAGAACCAGGACTTTTGAACAACTTGATCTATCTTTTTTCTGTTTTCCATCTCACTGATTTCTGCTTTTATTTCTATTATTTCCTTTATTTTGGATGTGCTTTGGTACTATTTTTCTCACTTTTTGAATTGGGAATTTAATTCATTTATTTTAAAATGTTTGCTAATATTGGTCTTTAAGACTATACCTGTTTCCTAGGTGGTTATAAATTACCACAGGGTTAGTAGCTCACAACTGCAGAAATTTACTCTGATACAGTTCTAAGCGCCAGATGCCTCAAATCAAGATGTCGGGAGGACCATTTTCCCTATAAGGTGCTGTGGGAGAAACTGTTCTTTGCCTCTTCTGGTTTCTAGTGACTGATGGCATTCCTTGGCTTTCGGTTACATACTCCAATCTCTGCCTCTGTCTTCACATCACCTCTTCTGTGTCTGTTTCCCTGTGCTGCTCTCTCAGAAGAATATGTGTGATGTTATTTGGGGCACCTCTGCATAAACCAGGATAAACTCCTTTTTTCAAGGTCCTTACTTAAATCACCTCTTTTGCCATATAGGCAGAATTAGCAGGTTCTAGGGATTAGGAGGTAAATCTGTCTTTAGGACACCATTATTTCCAACTTGCAACAAAGGCTACAAATTCTCCTTGATCATTGCTTTAAGCGTACCCACATACTTTGTTAGGCAGGTTTTCATCAGCATAATTTTTCAGAGATTCTTTGACTTATGTTTGTTTCTTATTTTACCCAAGATTTGTATAATAGATGATTTTGTAATTTCCAGAAGTGGCTTTCTACTTTGATTTCATTTTAAAATTTCTAATTTTATTGCATTGTGGTGCAACAGTGTTGTTTGTAGTATCTCTATTTTATGGAACTTAATGCTTTCTTTGTGACCTAAAATGTGATTAATATTTGTGAAAGCTCTACATATACTTAAGGAGAAAGTATGTTCTTTATTTTTAGGGTATAGTAATCCAAGAAATATCTGTATGGTCAACCTTATGGATTATTCTGTGTCCTTGCTTAATTTTCCCATTGGCTTGCCTTGGTTGTACTGAGAATGGGAGGCATTGAAATATCCTATTTAGGGACCTACTTATTTCTTACTGTCTTATAGTTTCTACTTCATATAGGTGGTTACTGGGTTATTTGGTACAAGTTGTATGTTCTTTATGAGTTGTGGCTTCTAGCATTATAAAGTATCATCCTTTGTCTGACTTTTAGTCTGAATGTTGCTCTGAATGATATCAAGATAGCAACCCCAGCTTTATTATGGTTTCCATTTACCTAATATATTTTTGCCTGTTCCTTTATTTTGGTCTTTTAAAAATGGCCATGTTTTAGAGTTGTCTCTTATGTACAGAATAGAGTTGTTTTGATTTATAAGCCAATTTGAAGATCTTTTTCTTTTAATGGGAAAGCCAAGTCCATTAACACTTATCTGGTTTATTGGTACTGATATCTATGTTTTATTATTATTGATATCTATATCTAATGATTTGTATCTCTCATCTTTGTCATATTATCTTGTGTTATAATTACTGGATGTAATTTTACTTACTATGTTTCTCTATGTAGTGTGTCTTCTTTGTTTTTAAATATTTTTATTTTGGTATTTAAGAAAATTTGTATTGGTTTTCTTGTGATTATCTTTGTGTTTATCTCTTTAATAATGCCCTTAATCCCCCCTTTCTTACTTATTACTAGCTTGTCAGTTTTAAATGATGTCCTTTGACTCCTACCAATTACTTTTCTTTTAATTGAAGTATAGTTAATGAACAATGTTACATTAGTTTCAGGTGTACAACACAGTGAGTTGACAAGTTTACTTGCTATACTGTGCTCACCACAAGTGTAGCTCCCATCTGTCACCATACAATGCTATTACAATGCCATTCACTATATTTGCTATTCTGTACCTTTTAACCCCATGGCTTACTCATTCCAAAACTGGAGCCTCTGTCTCCCACGTCCCTTCACTGATTTGCCCATTTTCCCACCCCTCTCCTTTGTGTTTGTTCTCTGTATTTATGGGTCTGTTTCTGCATTTTGTTTTGTTTTTTAGAATCCACATGTAAATGAAATCATATAGTATTTGTCTGACATTTTTCATTTGCATTATACCTTCTAGGTCCTCTCATGTTGTCACAAATTGGCAAGATCTCATTCTCTTTTATATCTGCATAATGTTTCATTATATATATATATACCTTCTTTATCCATTCATCTGTTGATGGGCACTTGGGATGCGTCCATATCTTGGCTATTGTAAATAATGCTGCAACAAAATAGAGGTGCATGTATCTTTTTGAATTAGTGTTTTCATTTTCTTTGGGTAAATACTCACAGGTGGAAGTATTGAATTGAATGATATTTGTTTGTTTGTTTTTAGAGATTTTAGTTATTCAGAGAGAGGGGAAAAAAAAAGAGAGCACAAGCAGGGGGAGGGACAAAGGGAGAGAGAGAATCTCCAGCAGGCTCCGTACTGAGTGCAGAGCCTCACACGGGCCTCAATCCCATGACCCCTGAGATCATGACCTCAGCTGAAACCAAGAGTTGGATGCTCAACCAACTGAGCCATCTGGTAACCACAATGGTATTTCTATTTTTAATTTTTTGAGGAACTTCCATACTGTTTTCCACAGTGGTGGCACCAATTTACATTCCCACCAAGAGTGCATTAGGGTTCCGTTTTCTCTACATCCTCATCAACACTTGCTCTTTTTTCTTTTCTTTTAGCATTGGTTGAATTTGTTTTTATTATTTATTATTTATATTTTCTTTAAATCAGAGAGAGAGAGAGAGAGAGCATGCACAAGCAGGGGGAGTGGCAGGTGAGGAAGAAGCAGGCTCCCCGCTGAGCAAGGGGCCTGATGTGGGACTTGATCCCAGGACCCTTAGATCATGACCTGAGCAGAAAGCAGCCACTTAACAGGCTGAGCCACCCAGGCATCCCAACACTTGCTATTTCTTGTCTTTGGTTTTAGTCATTCTGACAGGTGTATGGTGATGTCTTATTGTGCTTTAGATTTGCATTTCCCTGATAAGTAGTGATATTGAGCATCTTTTCTTGTATCTGTTGGCTATCTGTATGTCTTCTTTGGAAAAAATGTTTAGTCGGGTCCCCTGCCAATTTTTTTCCCTGTCCATTTTTTTTAGAAGATTTTATTTATTTATTTATTTGACACAGAGAGAGAGAGATCACAAGTAGGCGGAGAGGCAGGCAGAGAGAGAGGGAGGCAGGGTCCCTGCTGAGCAGAGAGCCCAATGCGGGGCTCAATCCCAGGACTCTGAGATCATGACCTGAGCAAAAGGCAGAGGCTTAACTCACTGAGCCACCCAGGCGCCCCTCTCTGCCCATTTTTTAATTAGATTTTTTGTGAGTTTTTTGTATGTGTTGAGTTGTATAAGTTCTTTATATGTTTTGCATATTAACCCCTTATTGGATATGTCATTTGCAGATATCTTCTCCCATTCAGTAGATTGCTTTTTCATCTTGTCAATGGTTTGTATTCCTTATTGGTCTTCTAGCCTCCAGAATTATAAGAAATAAATGTATGCTGTTTATAGCTATCCAGTCTATAGTATTTTGTTATAGCATCCTGAATGGACTAAAACAATGATCATTCTATTTATTCAGACTTTCCAGATTGAGTTGGTACATTAGTGACTTTTGCAAGGAGTTGTTTTTTTTTTTATAATTTGTTATGGTTCATTATGAGCTCATGGATTTTTTGTTGACTGTAAAAGGAAACAATCTGTAATTTCCCTAACATAAGTACCAACTATTTTAATTTTTATGGAGTCTCTTCTGATTTTGTCCAACAGCTTACTTGTTGTTACCTAACTATAATCAACAGGTATCATTGATTTTATCTTCTGCCTAATATTACAGAATGTGAGCTCAATGAGAGTGGGAATTTTATTTTGTTTTGTTCACTAATATATTCCTAGTGCTTCAAATAGTGACCAGCACATAGTAGATACTCAATAAAGTTTGTTAAACGAACAAATGGATGGATATACTTCAGAAGTGTTTCTCTTAAACACACTTTTTTTTTTTTTTAAGATTTTATTTATTTATTTGTCAGAGAGAGAGAGAGGGAGAGAGAGCAAGCACAGGCAGACAGAATGGCAGGCAGAGGCAGAGGGAGAAGCAGGCTCCCTGCTGAGCAAGGAGCCCGATGTGGGACTCGATCCCAGGACACTGGGATCATGACCTGAGCTGAAGGCAGCTGCTTAACCAACTGAGCCACCCAGGCGTCCCTTAAACACACTTTTCAATTCATCAAGCATACTGAAGTGTTATGACATGGTTAAAGACTAGTGTCGTTTGTCCCCATAGTAATTCTGTTAACTCTTTTGAAACTACTATTTACCAGTCTTTGAAAAGTGACGTCCTGGATAAAAAATGCTCTACTATATTTCCTGGAAGTAATTAAGAATATTATTATTTGTGTCATGTCAGTCTGGAAGGAACATAATAACAGGTGTTTTTGAGGTCTTATTTTTAAGCTATGACCTTTGCTATTTTTATTCATGTTTGGAATTATATAATGAGGAGAATAGGGCAAGCTGAGTGTGGTTAGGAAGTACCTGAGAAGATATTATTAGAATCCAGTATAGACCTAGGAATTGAAGGGGAGTGAAATGTGGCTGAAATAAAATTCAGTGTGGTTAATTATCGCTGGGAGGAATAACAGAATGCCCTGATATACAGTGGGGAATTAGAAACAAATATGACTAAAATTTTGAATTTTAAGGGTATGGTAACCCTTCTTTGATTCAGCAATGTTAGTAGATGTGTTAGGAGGAGAGGGCATGATATTAAAAGGCACAAGGGCCGAGAGTTATGTAAGCATTGGGATCTGGGTGGTGTACTAAGGACCAGATTGAAGGTTCCAGGACAGAGGTTACAAACTGGCACCTCACAAAACCACAAAACCCTTCCAGATGGGTTTCGTTTGAATGAAAAGAAAGAAAGAAAGACCTTTAAGAAGGGGGGAGATTTGAGCATAAAATCCAATTTCCAGCATCTTGTAAAAACTTGAAAATGTGGTGACTTTGTGTCCTCATTTCTACCTGTCAACAGTAGACTGGTGTGGCACAGCAGTTGCCTACTGGAGTTAGGGCAAGTCCTGTCTGGTCCTCTGTGTCCCCGCCGCTTCCTAGCTGGAAGGCTCTCAGCCTAGGTTTTGTTACAGTTCTAACTCTGGCAGCTGTGTTTCCCATACCGGGTCCATACCCGCTTTGATTGCCTCCCATTCACCCCATCAGTAAGGGAGGGATTCCTGTCCTAGGTTACACCCAGGGCCGAACACCTGACACGGGACAGATGAGATGAATAACAGTTTACTTATTTATTTTTAAATCTTTATTTTATTTATATTCAGTTAATTAACATAGAGTATATTAAGAGTTTCAGAGGTGGAGTTCAGTGATTCAACAGTTGCATGTAACACCGGTGCTCATTATCTCCTGTGCCCTCCTGTTAATGTCCGTCATCCAGTTACACCATTCCCCCCACCCCCCTGCACCCCCTCCAGCAACCCTTGAAGATTTCAGAACAGTTTATTAATCACAAATACAGCCCAGGGGGAGGAGGACACACGTGTTAGAGGACAGTATGAGGGTTAGACTCAGGAAAAGGGTGAACAAGCAGGGGCTTTGGGAAGCAGACTATGTAGTGTCAAAAGGATGAGGTCACCCATGGTTCCCACAGAAAGATGGGGCTGATTTGTGTGAATAATTCTACAGGCTGGCAGGAAACTGAAATGTGCTCCTCAGGGATAAGCAGGAACTGTAACCTGGTCTCCGTGATAAGGAGGGTTGTTTGGCTAGGAGAACTTATTCATGGAAACAGCGAGGAGGGAACTTGTAGTGAGGCCATGGGAAGCCCCCCTGGTATCACCAGCTGTCTGTCAAGGCAGCTTGTAATATTGGGCCTTTCACCAAAATACCGCGCTTCGCTCATGTGCTTGGCTTGCTGAGCCCTTGGAGACATTTCTACTCTATCCAGGGGGAGGAATTTTTCTAACTTTGAAGGTCTGAAAAATTGATATACATTGGTTATACAGTTTTATTTTTCTGAAAATTAAAAAAAAATACAATGGAGAAAAGCCAAGAAAACTTTATTTCTTTTAATGTGCTTCTGCCCAGAGTTGGTAGCCTCTAGTATCTTTCAGGGATTTTGCTATACAGAAGAGTATTTAAGTTGATAGTAAAAACTTTATAACAGAATTGATAGTGTAATAGGTTACCAAAGAAACAATTATTCATTCAGTCAACATTTTTCCATTTGTTCAAAAATGTTTATTAAGCACATACTATAGAAATACTTCACATTAAAGAAAGTTGAGGGGTGCCTGGGTGGCTTAGTTGGTTAAGCAGCTGCCTTCAGCTCAGGGATCAAGTCCTGTATAGGCTCCCCTGCTCAGTGGGGAGCCTGCTTCTCCCTCTCCCTCTAGCCCCTCCCCCCAGCTCATGCTTTCTTACTCTCTTTCCCTCAAATTAATAAATAAAATCTTAAAAAAAAAAGAAAGTCGAGAGATATGATAACTAGGAGCAACCACTAATCCTAGACTGGGTCCTGTACTAGAGAAAATCTTCCCTGGAAGGGGAAAAATGCTAAAAAGCATTAGTAGGTCAGCTAACAAAACTGGATTATGGACAGTGCATTGTATGTATCGGTGTAAATTTACAACCTTGATCACTGTCCTGTGGTTATACAAGAGAATATTCCTGTTCCTAGGAAATACATGTTACAGTACTTATGGATAAAGGCCCTGATGTATGTAACTTACTCTCAGATAGTTCAGGAAAATTATGGATATATGGAGAGAGGGAATATGCACAAATAAAAAAAAGCAAATGAAGTAAAAAGTTAAAAATAGGTAAATCTCTTAGATAAAAGATAAATTATTATTTTGCTTTTATAATTTTTAAAACTTTTTTTTAAGACTTTATTTATTTGACAGAGAGAGAGACACAGCAAGAGAAGAAACACAAGCCGGGAGAGTGGGAGAGGGAGAAGCAGGCTTTCTGCTGAGCAGGGAGCCTGATGTGGGCCTCAATCCCAGGACCCTGGGATCATGACCTGAGCCGAAGGCAGATGCTTAATGACTGAGCCACCCATGTGCCCCAATGTTTAAAACTTTTGAGTTGTTTTCAGATAAAAAAAGACTTTTTAAAAATTTATTTATGTATGTAAGTATTTGATAGAGAGAGAGAGCATGAGAGAGCACAAGCAGAGGGAGAAGCAGGCTCCCTGATGAGCAGGACCCTGGGATCATGACCTGAGCCAAAGGCAAATGCTTAACTGACTGAGCCACCCAGGCGTCCCCCAATTAAAAAAACTTTTTAAATGAATAAGCAAAACAGTGTTTCAAGTCTGTATATCTCTGATAACAAACTTCCTTCGTGGGTTATTTCTAGTGAACTTCATTTTGACTCTGAAGTCCGAAAGGTGGGTCCTGGCATCTTAGCTGTGGACTTAGGCCTGCTGCAGAGGGCATGCGCATGTCTGGGAGAGGACAACAATATTTGTGGCATCCCATCATTAAGCAAGTAATTGGCCATGATTTTTTTTTGTTTGTTTGTTTTTTTATAAACATATAATATATTATTAACCCCAGGGGTACAGGTATGTGAGTCGCCAGGTTTACGCACTTCATGTCACTCACCATAGCACATACCCTCCCCAATGTCCATAACCCAACCACCCTCTCCCGACCCCCACCCCCTAGCAACCCTCAGTTTGTTTTGTGATATTAAGAGTCTCTTATGGTTTGTCTCCCTCCCGATCCCATCTTGTTTCAGTTATTCTTTTCCAAACCCCCGATGTTGCATCTCCACTTCCTCATATCAGAGAGATCATATGATAGTTGTCTTTCTCCGACTGACTTATTTCACTAAGCATAATACCCTCTAGTTCCATCCACGTCATCGCAAATGGCAAGATTTCATTTCTTTTGATGGCTGCATAGTATTCCATTGTACATATATACCACATCTTCTTTATCCATTCATCTGTTGATGGACATCTAGGTTCTTTCCATAGTTTGGCTATTGTGGACATTGCTGCTATAAACATTCGGGTGCACGTGCCCCTTCAGATCACTACGTTTGTATCTTTAGGGTAAATACCCAGTAGTGCAATTGCTGGGTCGTAAGTAGCTCTATTTTCAACTTTTTGAGGAACCTCCATGCTGTTTTCCAGAGTGGTTGCACCAGCTTGCATTCCCACCAACAGTGTAGGAGGGCTCCCCTTTCTCCGCATCCTCACCAGCATCTATCGTTTCCTGACTTGTTAATTTTAGCCATTCTGACTGGTGTGAGGTAGTATCTCATTGTGGTTTTGATTTGTATTTCTGTGATGCCGAGGGATGTTGAGGGCTTTTTCATATGTCTGTTGGCCATCTGGATGTCTTCTTTGCAGAAATGTCTGTTCATGTCCTCTGCCCATTTCTTGATTGGATTATTTGTTCTTTGGGTGTTGAGTTTGCTAAGCTCTTTATAGATTTTGGATACTAGCCCTTTATCTGATATGCCGTTTGCAAATATTTTCTCCCATTCTGTCAGTTGTCTTTTGGTTTTGTTAACTGTTTCCTTTGCTGTGCAAAAGCTTTTGATCTTGATGAAGTCTTAATAGTTCATTTTTGCCCTTGCTTCCCTTCCCTTGGCGATGTTCCTAGAAAGAAGTTGCTGCGACTGAGGTCGAAGAGGTTGCTGCCTGTGTTCTCCTTAAGGATTTTGATGGATTCCATTCTCACATTGAGGTCCTTGATCCATTTTGAGTCTATTTTCATGTGTGGTGTAAGGAAATGGTCCAATTTCATTTTTCTGCATGTAGCTGTCCAATTTCCCAATACCATTTGTTGAAGAGACTGTCTTTTTTCCATTGGACATTCTTTCCTGCTTTGTCGAAGATTAATTGACCATAGAGTTGAGGGTCTATTTCTGGGCTCTCTATTCTGTTCCATTGATTTATGTGTCTGTTTTTGTGACAGTACCGTACTGTCTTGATGATGACAGCTTTGTAATAGAGCTTGCAGTCCGGAATTGTGATGCCACCAACTTTGGCTTTCTTTTTCAATATTCCTTTGGCTATTCGAGGTCTTTTCTGGTTCCATATAAATTTTAGGATTATTTGTCCCATTTCTTTGAAAAAAATGGATGGGATTTTGATAGGGATTGCATTAAATGTGTAGATTGCTTTAGGTAGCATAGACATTTTCACAATATTTGTTCTTCCAATCCAGGAGCATGGAACACTTTTCCATTTCTTTGTGTCTTCCTCAATTTCTTTCATGAGTACTTTATAGTTTTCTGAGTATAGATTCTTTGCCTCTTTGGTTAGGTTTATTCCTAGGTATCTTATGGTTTGGGGTGTAGTTGTAAATGGGATTGACTCCTTAATTTCTCTTTCTTCTGTCTTGTTGTTGGTGTAGAGAAATGCAAATGATTTCTGTGCATTGATTTTATATTCTGACACTTTACTGAATTCCTGTACAAGTTCTAGCAGTTTTGGAGTGGAGTCTTTTGGGTTTTCCACATATAGTATCATATCATCTGCAAAGAGTGATAGTTTGACTTCTTCTTTGGTGATTGGCCATGATTTAAATCCAAAATATAAACAATTTGAATATTCTTAGATGTTGTATGGAGTTATATGTGTCTTTCTTCCCTTACTTCTGTTGGCATAAACTGGAATTTTCTTTCTTTTTTTTTAAGTTGCTATGAAAGACACTTGAATGTTAGTAGGTTTCCTTTTTTAAAATATTTTATTTATTTATTTGACAGATAGAGAGAGCACAAGTAAGCAGAGCAGCAGGCAGAGGGAGAGGGAGAAGCAGGCTCTCCACGAAGCAGAGAGCCCGATGCGGGGCTCGATCCCAGGACCTGAGATCATGACCTGAACCAAAGGCAGAGGCTTAACCCACTAAGCCACCCAGGCATCCCTGTTTTTTATTTTTTTAAGATTTAAAAAAAATTTATTTGAGAGAGAGAGAGAGAATGAGCGGGGAAAGGCAGAAGAGAAGCAGAGGGAGAAGCAGGCTCCCTACTGAGCAGAACCTTGGGATCATCACATGATCCAAAGGCAGATGCTTAATGGACTGAGCCACACAGGTGTCCCTAAACCAGAATTTTCTTAAGTGTATCCTGTGTAATACCAGTTTCCCTAGATACTTTTAAAATAAGGGGAAAGTTCTATGATCAAAAGCATTTGGGAAATGCAGCATATGGTATATAAATAGCCTGTTTTTTTGTTTTTTGTTTTTGTCATCCAGTGTTTTCAAAACTTTTTTGTAAGTGACCTAAAATTTTTTTTTCCTAATGTATGTTTGTATGTTTTAACATTAGCATTAGGATTCTGTGCAACCACTTTGAGAAATCATGTTTTCAGCAGGAAACAGAGAAATGATTTGAAGAGATTTTAATAAAGAAAATATTTACAAAGTGTGGGTAGAATGTATAGAGACCATGTGATTTATTGGGCTATCCCAGGGGTGGCCAATAGGGAGACACTACGCTGGTTCCACTGGGGCAGGGAAGGAAGCAATTACCAGCTCTCTTAGAGGGAGAGCTATAGTAAGAAGGACCTCCTGATAGGAGCTGTGGCCTCTGGGTGAGCTATAAATGTAGCCACTCCATGGTGACCCCTTTGCTTTGATCACTTGCTGGTGCTTTTCTTTGGCTAAACCCAGGGGGAAGCCAGAGGGTCAGGGAGCCAGTATGGACAGTCAGCCTCTTGAGGCACAGAAAAGTGTAGAGGGCATAGACATGGAGTGAAAAACAGCTGATAATCCACCGTACAAATAATTAAGAACTGATTATGTTGGAAGAGTAAACCAGCTTTTATTCCTAATAACTTTAAAATGTCACTGGAAGACATTAACTGAATTACCTGTGAAAGAAAAAGTGCCCCAGGAGCGTTTTCCTCAATGTTTCCTTTTTGTTTTTGTACTTTGGAGAACAGAGAAGGAGAAAAGACTTAATTTCTACAACCTGATTATTGTGGAACAAGATTGGGGTACCACTGCCTCTCAGTAATAGGAAATGATAAGAGAGGGTTTTGCTGTTGTTCAATCAGACCAAATTTCAGCCCCGAGTGTGTTTACTACTTGTAATTGCCACATGTTCAAAAAGCACAGCAAAGCTAAAACAGTAAGAGACCCTGAATTTGAGAGATCATTGGCTGCCTGCAAAGTTCGTTCTTTCCATAGTTCACAGTGATGACATTACAGTCAATTACCTGATGAATAGGAGTGATTGCCCCTTCTGGACTGGAGCTTTCTTGGAGAATAGCAATTCTTCCTCCATTCACTTTTCTCCTGGCTCCATGCAGATGATAGGGAAGTCACAGAATGGATGGAACTTTGGTTCCTGAATCAATGCACAGAGAAAGGCTGCCTGCTGACCTGAACACCTGTTCTGAACAATTATATAAACAAGAAACAAACTTCCGTTGTATTCAAGCCATTACGTGTTTGCATCTATTCAATTCAGTAGTTTACTTAGCCTATCCTGACTAATACAGATGACTTTTAAAATTTTTATCTCAAACACTGTAATCATTTTTATATATTTAAAGCCCCTAGATGGTAGTCAGGATGGGCACCTATTTTATAGGTAAAATGGTGGGGCATAGGGAGAATCATTCATTCTTTCAACAAATACTTGCTGACCACAAGGAAATTTTGTTGCAAACAATTTATGAAATCATTCTGGGAGAGTATTCATTCTTTCATTTATTCATTTATAAATATTTACTTAGGGCTTTCAGTGTATCCTACAGGGGCTCACTGTGTAGGATAAAAGACATACTAAATCTAAAAACGTTTTGACATAAATTGCTACCAAGTTTAGCACTCATGAGACTAATGTAATTTATGAAACATATAAGAGGGGAATTTGACTTGGTCAGTGAAGAGAAGACATTCTTGTAGAAACGATGGCTAAACTGAGTTTACATATATAGGCTGATGAGAAAGAGGAGCTCCCCTAATGGGGAGAACAGTATGTAGAAAGGCCCTGAGTTCCACGGCCGGACAGAAGGGCGTCTGGTCTGGTGAACATATGGGGACAGGACGGAGGCTGTTGTGACGGAGTAGCAGCAGGGGTTTAGGACTGAATCATGAGGAGTTCTACATTTAAGTTCACAGGAGGCTGAGGAAATAGAGGAGGCAGAAAAATTGGGCCCAGAAGTGTCTTACTCAGTTCAGGCCACCATAACAGAATGCCACAGACTTGGGGGCTTCAACAACAGACGTTTACTTCTCACAGTCCTGGAAGCTGGCATGTCCAAGATCAACGTGCCAGCAGATTTGGTTCCCTCTGAGGGCCTCTTCCTGGCTTGCAGATGGCCCCCTTCTTGCTGTGTGTGCCCATGGCAGAGAGAGGAAACGCTGGGGTCTTCCCCTTGTTCTCAGGCACGAGTCCCATCTTGGGGGCTCAACTCTGGCCATCGGCACTAGACAGTCTCTAGGCCAGCCTGTTTGAGCTCCAGCTTTTGTTCTGCTCCTGGCTCCTGGTGACTGTACTTTTCCCTGTCCTTGTTCTTTCCGTGGTGTTTCTTCTCCGTCTAGCCTTGCCAAGTCTCATCCTGAGGGTGCACAACTTACTATGCAGCCCGGAGTTCAAGGGATCCCATTTAAGTTTCTCAGTTTCTCTCTACAGCAGCACCCCCGGCCCTTTTTTTTTTTTTTTTTCTTAAAGACTTTATTTATTTATTTGACAGATAAAGATCACAAGTAGGCAGAGAGGCAGACAGAGAGAGAGGGGGAAGCAGGCTCCCTGCTGAGCAGAGAGCCTGACTTGGGGCTCCATCCCAGGACCCCGGGATCATGACCTGAGCTGAAGGCAGAGGCTTTAACCCACTGAGGCACCCAGGCGCCTCCCGTCCCCCCTTTTTTTTTAAAGCTGAAACTTGCCATGCAGGTTTCAGGAGCCTTGGTGGCTTTAAATTCTGCTGTCTCTTTTCTCAGTTTGTCAAAACTGCTCTGTTTGGGCATCTACCACTAATTACATGTATTAACATGTTTTGGTATTGGTTTTCTCAAATGGAATATGTTTGTTGAATTAGATAATTTCTAGAATTCTTTACAGAAATTCAATGATTGCCTCTGGAATGATCAGTTTTAAGAAGCTTTTATCACAAAGAATCAAATACTAGGTTTATACTTAAAGTCTAAAAATTTTATTTTTGAAATTTTATACAACTTAACCAACACAGTTGGGGGGAGAATAGGCAGTTACGAGTGATGAAATATTCTGGTTAATAGCTTATTATCAAATATGCCACACACAAGTGGAAAATCTGAAGTCTTCAAAATTAATAACATATGCAAAGTGCTATGTTGTACACAATTTTTCTTAGGTGACTCAGAAAGTGTTTTGGGATTGTGGTTCCTTACATGAACCATTATGGACATGAATTATCATCATACTTTGAAGTAACAAGTGGTAGAAATTTCTAGTTGCTAGAATCTTGTCGTAAGCTACCTTTTACATTCCCTATTTTCTTTTCTTTCTTTTTTTTTTTTTTTAAGATTTTATTAATCTGTTTGACAGAGAGAGACATCGAGAGAGGGAACACAAGCAGGGGGTGCAGGAGAGGGAGAAGCAGGCTTCCTGCTGAGCAGGGAGCCCGATGGGAGACTTGATCCCAGGACCCTGGCATCATGACCCTGGCCAAAGGCAGACGCTTAATGACTGAGTCACCCAGGCACCCCTCATTCCCTATTTTCAGTAGTTTAAAGGTGTCATCAATCTTGAAGTATAACTACTGGTAAAAATTGACCGCTTGCAGGGTCTTCAACTAAATTATCAATGGTCACTTTCTTTTTTAAAATTTAAGGTATCAGGGAAACCTGGGTGGCTCAGGTCATGATCTCAGGGGGGATCCTGCTTCTCCCTCTGTTGCTCCCCCTGCTTGTGCTCTCTCTCTCTTTCTCTCTGTCAAATAAATAAACAAAATCTTAAAAAAAAATTTTTTTTAAGATTTTGTTTATTTATTTGACAGACAAAGATCACAAGTAGGCAGAGAGGCAGGCAGAGAGAGAGGGGGAAGCAGGCTCCCTGCTGAGCAGAGAGCCCGCTGTGGGGCTTGATCCCTGGACCCTGGGATCATGACCTGAGCCAAAGGCAGAGGCTTTAACCACTGAGCCAAAAAAAAAAAAAAAAAAAAATTTTTTTTTAAATTTTTTTAAAGTGTCAGTCTCAGAGTTTGGAAAGACTATCTTTTCTCTTTATTTCTTTATTTTCCACTATACCATCAAATACTTAAACCTCATATATGATTCTCTGTCAAATTCAGGATGCACTATTACAATATGAAAAAGCAAAATAATTGTTTAAAAAATGTTTCTGCGGTTAGAAGAAACATAGTCTTTCTTTCTTTAAGATTTTACTTATTTATTTGACAAAGAAAGAGATAGGGAGAGAGTGAACACAAGCCAGGGGAGAGGGAGAGGGAGAGGGAGAGGGAGAGGGAGACGCAGGCTTCCCACTGAGCAGGGAGCCCGATGCAGGACTCGATCCCAGGACCCCGGGATCATGACCTGAGCTGAAGGCAGACATTTAACCATCTGAGTCACCCAGGTGCCCCCAATCACCTTATTTAAAAGTAGACTTTTCATTTAAAAATTTTAATGGAAATCTTTACTAAGAACTGTCTTCACATACAATTGCCAAGGAATAAAACAATGAAATCCCATAGACCTTTTCTCCCCAGTTTTTCCCAAAGGTAACATTTTGCATAACTATAATACAACAGCACAACCAGCACAATGTCGCTATTGACACTAATACAGTCTACTGATCTTATTTGGATTTTCCATTTCGTTGCTTAAAGTATAATTTATTTTTTCTGTGGCGCTTCTTACCATCCAATGTTTTCTATTTTACTTATTCTGTTTATTGTCTTATTCTGCTTCACTAGAATGTAAGTTCCAGGCGAGTGGTAATTTTTGTGTGTTTTGTTCATGTTGCTATTTCAGAACCCGGCAGAGGGGGAACTCACACTATTCCCCCCCCCCCCCCGTAAGGACACCAGCTTGCCTCACTTGACCCACTCAGAACTTCATAGGCCCCCATGAGACCTGGGTGTCTGTTGTTGTTGTTTTTTTTTAATTTAAATTCTAGTTAACATAGAGTGTAGTATTAGTTTCAGGAGTAGAATTTAGTGATTCATCTCTTACATATAACACCCAGTGCTCATCCCAGCAAGCGCCCTCCTTCATACCTGTCACCCCTTTAGCCTATCCCCTGCCCACCTCCCCTCCAACAACCCTCAGTTTGTTCTCTGTAGCTAAGAATCTCTCAGGGTTTGCCTCCCTCTGTTTTTATCTTATTTTATTTTTCCTTCCCTTCCCCTGTGTTCCTCTGTTTCGTTTTTTAGGTTCCACATACAAGTGAAATCATGTGATATTTATCTTTCTCTGGGTACTTAAACATTCTTGTTGGGTTAGCGAATGAATAGTATATCGTCTCTCATACTGGACTCTGTGTAACGGATGGATCCAAGGAAGCAAGCCCTGGGCCCATCTTTGATAGCTGCAGTGACACCATATTTAAAGCGGAAGAAGTGAGAGAAGTTCTGTTGGTTCACGGCACTTCATCTCGGAAGTGCTACAGAATGTTAAGTCTCTAGTTCAGAAAGAACCAAAGAAGAAGAAGCCTTTGCTATTCTGCCCTAGAAGGTCCCTTTCTGTATCTTAAGCTGTTAAGGGTGGCTAAGCTGGCAACAAGCACGGAATTTCATTTTTATATCAACTAGCATTATAGCCTAGAGATACCAAACAAATCAGATCCAAGAGGTGAGGCTGATTTGTCATTAGAAGAATGAATTAATGACACTGCTCAGCCAGGGCTACCGTTATTTTAAATTCTTAGGTCTTCCGGTGTCCAACCAGGACCTGACCATCCATTCGTAGATGGTTGGTGAAAAGGATACGGACGAAATCATCCTTTCCCCCAAAGACCTGTTTGGATTAAAACAGTGCAGAGAACAATGTTTGACTTACCTCTCAGAATGTTAAGAATGTGAATAGAAAAGTAGGTGCTCTAGATCAAATTTTGACCACAAGATAGAGTTTGTTGTTAATGGACAAGTAATGAGAAACTTGAGGAAAACAGGTATCGTGTACAATCTCTTTGGAGCATACTTTGTATTTTTCAATTAATTTGTGTATTCTTTGAATCAGCTCTTACATTTCAAGGAATTTAGCAGATATTACTTGCACATTTGCTATTAATAGAGATATTGAACTTAAGTTTCTTTCTTGATAACTGTAGATTTAGCACTGATTTGTCACTGACAGAAAAACTTTGTTAAGGAGAAGGAAAGTTTATATCATTTTTCCCCTCATTTCATTGGCTATGCAGAATTCTGTAACCTGCCAGAAGCTTTGTTTAGAAAACTCTAATATATCCTATGCCTATAAAGGTTAGAATCATTATTAATCAAAGTGACACTTTCCTATGACATTTGTATTATTTTTTCTTAAAGATTTTTCCTTATTTATTTGACAGAGAGAGACAGCGAGAGAGGGAACACAAGCAGAGGGAGTGGGAGAAGGAGAAGGAGAAGGAGAAGCAGGCTTCCCACTCAGCAGGGAGCTTGATGAGGGCTCAATCCTAGGACCCTGGGATCATGACCCGAGCCAAAGGCAGACGCTTGCTTAATGAGTGAGCCACGCAGGTGCCCCAACATTTTGAATTAAGGATGATATTTGTTTGCTTTATCTATAATAGCAGAACTGAAAACAATTTCCTAAGACTTCCAAAATGTATATGTGGAAAAGAGAGTATGCATAATTACTTATGCACTATGGTTATTTATATGCTGTATAATATGTACATATGATGTTAAGGATATTTATCACAGCACATTTGTATGAATGTTGATAATGGGGGTAAACAAAAACTAGGGTTCGTCCATATAATGGAAAATTATACAAATGATGTAGATTGAACATAAAAATGAGATGTTATTTGTGCTGATATGGAACAATTTCCAAGGCATATTGCTAGGGAAAAAGCCACTTGTAAGACAACATGTATGCTCTGATCCAATTTGGGTTAAAAATGTGATACACACCCGTGTAAGCAAATATAAATGTTCTTGAAAATTCATAGAGTATTTCCAAAGGATACACAAAACACACAATAATGTTTACTTTTAGAAGAAGAAGGGGTGACTTACTTTTTATTTTTATACTCTTTAGTGTATAATGTGTGTCTTTTTCTTCTTATTGAGAAAGAAAAAAAAAAAAGATACAGTTTCACTTCAGCTAAGGAGAGCCAGAGAGGAAGAAGGTTGGAATCATTCCATATGAACCTCAGCATGTAGGAATACAGATTTGGAAAGTTCATAAAAAAGATGTGCATGACTCTGTGACATGAGTCTCTTTAGAGAAAATGTGGTTCAAGCAGGATGGAACTCTTTCCACAACATAATTCTGACTTTCTAGTCACAAATAATCCAGTTTAAAAGAGGAGGAAAAGAGGAAGGTAGTGTTTCTAGAAAGTTCTCTGAAAGACTCAGATTTTTTTTTTTAAGATTTTATTTATTTATTTGACAGAGAGAGGGACTACAGGCAGGGGGAGGGAGAAGGAGAAACAGGCTCCCAGGGCCTTGATCCCAAGGATCCTGGGATCATGACCTGAGCTGAATCAGGTGCTTAACTGACTGAGCCACCCAGGCACACTTAAACTCATATTTTATTTTATTTTTTTAAAGATTTTTATTTATTTATTTGACAGAGAGAGAGATCACAAGTAGGTAGAGAGGCAGGCGGGTGGGGGGTGGGAAGCAGGCTCCCCGCTGAGCAGAGAGCCCGATGCGAGACTCAATCCCAGGACCCTGAGATCGTGACCTGAGCTGAAGGCAGATGCTTTAACCCGCTGAGCCACCCAGGTGCCCCAAACTCATATTTTAAAAGGATATGAATAAAAGATGAAAAGAAGGGCAAATGCCAAGAGGAATGGTTAAGGAGTGGCGCAGAATTACATAAATGGTGTCAGGAAGAATTGCACCTGCTAGGAGTCAGCAGATGACAAACAGCTACCACAGATTCATCACAGAGGTCCAACTCAGCATTGGATCTTTATGACAGCCCCATGAATTATTATCACAATTATAATTTGATCCTTAATTGTGAATATTATCACAATTGTTAATCATCTCATTTTACTGACAAGAAAGTACAGTACAGAGAGGCTAATAACTTGCCAAGATAATGCAACCAGAAAGGAAAGACTGGCCTTGCTCTTAATTATTCTGTTATTCGTCCTTTGGTAGCCAAAAATATGCCAACAGATAGAAGCAATGGCCCTCTTCCAGCAGAGAAAAATGCAATGGAGTTAAAGGAAAGGTTCTACAATTTTCTTAGATCACAAAGTAAAAGATATTTTTGTTGTTGTCACTGAACTCAATGAGAGTAACATGCAAACAGGTCTTGTGGTCTTGGGCTGTGTTAGTTATGATAGTGTATGAAGTATGAAGAAGATGGTGGACTTGCAGAATTCGGCAACTAGTCCTCTTTAAAAACATCAAACTTGGGCACCTGGGTGGCTCAGTCGGTTAAGCATCTGCCTTCACCTAGGGTCATGAACCCAGGGTCCTGAGATTGAGTCCCATGTTGGGCTCCCTGCTTTACAGGGAGTCTTCTTCTCCCTCTGCCCCTCCCCAATTTGTTCTCTCAATCTCTTTTCACTGTCTCTCTCAAATAAAGTCTTTTTTAAAAAAATAAAAACATTAAACTTTTGGGTGCTTGGTTAAGCATCTGTTTTTGGCTCAGGTCACGATCCCGGAGTCTTGGGATGGAGCCCTACATTGAACTCCATGCTCAGTGGGGAGTTTGCTTCTCTCTCTGACCCTCCCCCCTCCACTTTCTCTCTCTCTCTCTCTCAAATAAATAAATACAATCTTTAAATTAAAAAAATCAAACTTTTAAAAATTAAAAGATGACTCAACATAGCATTAAAGAAAATTTTGAAAAGGAAATAGGCTACAAATTTCCCTACTACAACTACTGGTTTAAGTCTTTTTTTCATATTATTTCCAAGTAATATTTCATAGTGGATGTATTTTACTGCAATCCATGTATATAAATTATTTTGCATTTTTGTTCCCATATACCATACATAATCATGTTAATTATCATTCTTAGAGGCTGAATAATTTTCCGTGATGTTGATGCACCATACTTTACCAAACCAAATTGTTGGGTACTTAACCTTTTTGTGTTTTCTTTCTACTATAGGAAAATGTCATTTTGATCAATTGCAATTCTAACTCTTCTGTGTAGGATGTATTATGATTGTCTAAACATAGCTCCTGCTGGTTATAGAATTTTCAGAGCCAAAGCAATAAATAAAGAACCATAGAACATTTCTGTTTTTTCATTAGCCAATGTTTTTTCTGTCTGTGACTTACTCCACGCCTAAGCAAATGAACCTGAGGTCAGTGACAGCCATCCCAAAGTCTGGTATATGTGAAAACCAAACCATAGCAATTGTCTTCAGTGCGACAGACAAATACAGGTTTCTTTTGATTACAGTAACTGCAACAGTAATGCGGAAACTGAATGCTATGGTGATGAGATATATCTCATCTCTGGGATATATTAGTCTGGTTTATGAAAAATCAGTAAATAGCAAGAACTGAAAATTATTTCAGTCCTTGAGCAAATTCACCTTGACAGTGGTGTTTCCAAAAGCCATACCCTCTCACGTCCACCTGGTGAGCTTTAATTCCTTTCTTAAGATTCAGCTTAGCTGTCACCATCTTTGGGAAGCTTTCCTTCCTCCTTCCCAGCACAGAACTCTGTAATTAACCCCTTTTACTGCTTTTATCCTGACATTCCCAACTCCCAATTTTCAGAACGAACTATGAGCTTCTTGGGGCTGCGACTTTGTCTTGCTCAGTCTTCTAGCCCCATTATCTAACATAGTGTCTCTCATGTAGCAATGACTTACAAAGAGTTTAATGAGTGCTTGTTGACTGTGTTACAGAGTGAACAATAGGAATCTATTACTTCTACTGTACTCTGTCCAACAACTTAAATGCCGAGGAGTGTTCCAGCTCTTAGTCTAGAGCACACAGGTGCATGTGTGAGCATGCACACACACACACACACACACATACTTACTGCGAGGGAGAGTTGGAAAGGGATGATCAGACCTACACCATCATTTATAAAAAGGTAGATGGGAAGTGGGGGAGCTGAGAAAGGGCAAAGATGAGCCATCCTATGGTCTGATGCACCTTCTCTCATAAGTCCCACTAACATCTCCAACAAACGTGGTCATTCAAGGGTTACAGACTGCCTTTTCTAGAATGCATATACATGTGGACTTATCTTCATTTCTTAAGTTGGTGTTTCATTTCCCACAGTCTCTATACTTTTGTTAAAGCTGAAAAGCACATTTATTCATCTTACCACTCACAGAGCCAAACTGTTTGAAATAGTTTTTCTTCAGAAAGTAATCAGAGATGTAAGGGAAAGGATCACAGGGTCTGTATATTAACAGGAAGGAAGTTCCAGACATGCAGGGAAATTTCTAGCCTTAATGCCAGCTTTTTTTTTTCCTTCTTTATTCACTTTTCATTTGAATTTCTAAGTCTCCCATCATGTCCAGACATCTATTTTAATCTGACAAATATGCCTGCCCCATACTGCCTTTCCAGCTTTGTTTCAGAGTTGAATTCCTTTTTTTTTTTTTTTTTTTTTAGGTCAGCAGCTTTAGTCAGCATCCCTTCTTCCTCAAGTGCACATTTGAATTTGCACTCCATTCCTTGTCATTTCAGCTTGTCACTTCTCTGATCTTAAACACAAATTGGTGTTTGACCATAATGATTTTCGTCAAACTTTGCAAGGCTGTTACTGGCAGGAAGCTAGGCTTTGACACTGGAAGTGTCTAAACTTCCAGAGACTTCTGCATTAAATGTTTCCCGGCTCTTCTTAGGCTGCTGCCTATTCACATAGAACCAAGATTTGGGATCCTTAGAAGTAGCCAGTAAATTAGAGGGAGGCAACAACTCTAAAGTACAAATTCAAGCCACATATCTGTATATGTTATCTTTTTTTTTTTTTTTTTTGAGAGAGAGAGAGAGAGTGTGTGTGTGTGTGTATGAGCCAGAGAGGACAGAGGGAAAGAGAGAGAAAGAGAGAGAGAGAGAATCTTAAGCAGCCTCCATGCCCAGTGCAGAGCCTGAAGCAAGGCTCGAGCTCATGACCCTGAGATCATGAACAGAGCTGAAATCAAGAGTCAGACACTTAAGTGAGCCACGCAGATGCCCCCGTACATGTTTCCAATGGAACAGTACATGATACAACAGTCGTCAGAGAAAATCCAGTGCTACCTTAATTCTTTGTAAATTCTCTTCCAACATGGCTGGATGATAAGTACTTCAGGTTTCAGGCAGCAATGAACACTTTCCAAAAGGCAACTCCTTGTGGGCTTAATCTTAATTGTCAGGATTATAGAGTGATTAATTAAAAGGGTGGATTTTTTGAGCCCATAGTAGGCTGGATGATCCTAAGGACATATGATGTCAGATGAGTCAAATTATTTTGGGGGAGGGGCGGTCAGGGTTGCTAAATTGGCATTTAAGAGGAGTGGCATTTATGTATATAACATCTGGATTTCATCAAGATGTTTATTTCCTGTCATATTTTCTGAAGTAACATGGAAAGAAATAGGCTGGATAAGAGTAAGTTTAATGGCTCAAAATTACTGAACAGCTTTATTCCAAAATGCTTACTAATGTGCCAGTTTTGTTTCAGGAAATTTCTTTAACGCCAGATGAAAGGATTGAAAACCTGTTCTAGTCAACATTTTTCTAAAATGTAACCCAGATCTTGGCTGTCCATCATTCTCCCATTCTGTTTCGCTTGCATAATGACGTACTACCTCTCAAAAGTTCCATGCAGAATCCACTCACATCAGAGAGTGGGCAATGTAGACTTTATTTAAGATTTCATAGGTCAGGGAGAGTTTTTACAATGCATACTCTGAAGTTAACATCTTAACCCTTCTGCCAGATTTTTCTGAGTTTTATCACGTCTTTGTTGCTGTGGCACCACTGAGTTCTTTCTCTTCCTTTTTCTGATACTTTGTGTTCCTGGTTTTTATTTCTTCTCTGAACGTAATTCCCCAAGCATTTAGAGTTCCTTTATAAAGCAAAGCAATTCACCTTTAGACTACTTTCTACTGCCAGGTCTCACCTATGCGTTTATATACTGAAAGCTATCAAGGCATTCGTCAAAATAAGGAGCTCTCCAGAGTAACAGAATATAGCCTCTTTGGCAAGCAAGTAGGATTACAAAGAAAGTCATTCTGGTGGCTCAGTCGGTTAAGCCTCTGACCCTTGATTTCGACTAAGTTCATGATCTCTAGGTTGTGAGACTGAGCCTTGAGTTGGGCTCCATGCTGGGCATAGAACCTGCTTAAGATTCTCTCTCTCTCTCTGCCCCTCCCCCCAACTCATTCGTTCATTTGTGAATGTTCTCTCTCTTTCTCTCTCTCAAAAAAAAGAAAAAAAATTCAGTAACAGCATTAACTTAGATGAGAAAAAAAATAGAACTCAAACAGAGTGAAGTGAAGAGAATGGTAAGAGGGCTCAAAACCATGTTGCCTGGTTATCTACTGCAGTATAATAAACATTCTAAAATGTAATGGCTCAAAACAACAATGCATTATTTTTTCCATGGTTCTAAGAGTTGTTTGTATGCAGCGGAGCTGGTCTCTCTAGGGGTTCTCTCATGCAGGGACAAGAGTGGCTGGGACTGGAGTCACCTGATGGCTTCACTGGGCTGGATATTCACTCAGTGTCAGATACTCAGGGCTCCTCCACACACCTCTTTTTCAGAAGAGTAGTCTGAACTTTTTACATGGTGGCTCAGGGTTCTAGAAGGAGTGTGCTGAGAACACATATTCTCAGGCGGAGGATGCAAGGCTTTTCGTAGCCGATCCATGGATGTCCTAGAACTTCATCTGCACTGTATTCTGTTGGTCAAGGCAAGTCATTAAAGTGAGCCCAGGTGCAGAGGGAGGGGAATTAGCCTACAGTTTTGATTTGAGGAGCAACATGCTTGTGTAAGTGTGGAAGGGACTGAGAGTGGCACCTTTGACTTTCTTCCACTGCCCACTCTCTTGCCACAATTCATACCTTTCCTAATGTGCAAAATTATATTCATTCTCTCCCAGGTCCCCAAAACCTCCTTTTATTTCAGCAGTGGGTCACATTCCAGGATTTTGTCATCTAATCAGGTACAGGTACAATTCTTTGGGTACCACATCTTGAGTATGATTTCTGGTACAGTGAAGACCTTGAGCTAAAGAAACAAGTGTACCTGGTGGTACAGGAGTAGGGTGCCAGCAATTAACATTCCTGTACAAAAAGGGATGGGCTGACATGTAGTAGTCACTGGTCTAATTCTGAAATCCAGGTTAAGCACCTGTCACCTGTTTGTTCCTTTAAAAGGGCCCAATCCTGCTTCCTGGAATGATCCACCATGGTTCTTGGCTCTGAATTAAGTCATCCTTCTTTTTATACAAGAAATGGCTCATGCTTGCAGCTGAGTAATTTCCTTAGCCTGATCCTCATAGAAATTTGGGGGTCTAAAGCCCCATTTTTTGCATTTATATGTGATAGAAATGGAATTATGTAGCATGAAATCTTCTGTGACTTCTTTCTTTTACTATTATACCAACAGCATATGAGAGCTCTCTATGCCCCATATTCTCATCAGTCTTTTATAGGGTTAAACTTTTAAAATGTTGCTAATCTGGGGTGCCTGGGTGCCTCAGTCATTTAAGACTCATACTCTTGGTTTCGGCTCAGGTCATGATCTGATGGGTTGTGAGGTTGAACCCCACATCGGACTCTGCGCTCAGTGGATGGAGAGTCTGTTTAAGATTCTCTCCCTCTCTCTCCTCCCCATTTTCTCTCTCTCTCCTTCAAATAAATAAATAAATAAATAAATAAATCTTTAATAAATGAAAAAAATTAAGATATTGCTAATCTAAGGGTACAAAATGACATTTCATTGTGGTTTTAATTTGCATTTCTGATTCATAAATGGTAATGAATTTGAGTATGTTTCTTATGTTTCTGGGTCATTCATATTTCTTGTTATGTGACATGCCTATTTATGTCTTTTGCTTACTTTCCTTTACTAGTTTGATTCCAATAGATCTGTAAGGGTTCTTTATATATTCTGGATTTTTAAAAAAAGATTATTTCTTTCTTTCTTTCACAGAGAGAGATCACATGTAGACGGAGAGACAAGCAGTGGGGGGGAAGCAGGCTGCCCGATGAGCAGAGAGCCCAATGCGGGGCTCGATTCCAGGACCCTGAGATCACGACCTGAGCTGAAGGCAGAGGCTTAACCCACTGAGCCACCAGGTGCCCGTATATATTCTGAATTTTAATCCTTTTCTGGTGATAAGTGTTGGAAAGACCTTTTTCAAGTTTGTGGCTTATCTTTTCACTTTCTTTATCATGTTGTTTCAACAGAAGTTATTAATTTCAAAGTATTCAAATTTGTCAGGTCCTTCTTTTATGGTTGTGCTTTTTGTTTCTTTTTAAAGGACTTCTTCTTTACCTTGAGATCATAAATATATTCTTTATTTTTTCAAAAGCTTCATAGTTTTGACTTTTTTTTTTGTAAGATTTTGTTTATTTATTTGACAGAGAAAGATCCCAAGTAGGCAGAGAGAGAGAGAGAGAGAGAGAGAGAGAGGGAAGCAGGCTCCCTGTTGAGCAGACAGCCTGATGCGGAGCTCAATCCCAGGACCCTGAGATCACGACCTGAGCTGAAGGCAGATGTTTAACCCATTGAGCCACCCAGGCGCCCCAGTTTTGACTTTTGTATTGAAGCCATTACCCCATAAGTAGGATGTGAGTTAAGGATTAGTTTTCATTTATTTAATATGGAAAACTTATTTTACTAACTTCATTTATTGTATATCCTTTCAACACTATGTGCAATGTCAGCTTTGCCCTAAATCAGATTTCTATGTATTCAAGTCTCTTTCTGTGCTCTTTATTCTGTTCGCTGTCTGTGACTAATACTACATTGGTCTCTGAGATCAATGTTGTATCACTTTAAGTACTGTATCTTTTTTTTTTTTAAGATTTTATTTATTTGTCAGAGAGAGAGAGGGAGAGAGAGCGAGCACAGGCAGACAGAATGGCAGGCAGAGGCAGAGGGAGAAGCAGGCTCCCTGCCGAGCAAGGAGCCCGATGTGGGACTCGATCCCAGGACACTGGGATCATGACCTGAGCTGAAGGCAGCTGCTTAACCAGCTGAGCCACCCAGGCGTCCCAAGTACTGTATCTTTAAAATAAATCCTGATACCTGCTATGGCAAGTTCCCCAGCGTGGTTATTCAGGACTGTCCTGGATCTTCTTGACCCTTTGAGCTTTTTTTTTTTTTTTTTTTTAAGATAGTTCTAAAACAGACATGGGGCTTGAACTCACAATCTTGACATTAAGAGTCAGATGCTCTACTGACTGAGCAAGCCAGATGCCCTAAACCTTTGTGCTTTCACACAAATTTTAGAATCAGCCTGTCAGGTTCCATAAAAATGAAACAAAACAATACAAACAATTCTTCGTTCATACTTTGATTGGAATGACAGACTTTACTCCATTTTTGCTGTCACTCTCATGTTTTCATTTCCTTCCTCACCCAACTTGGATTCCAAGTGTAATCCCTTCCTTAAAAATCCCCTTAACTCTCTTGTCCCTGTCCCCCATCTTAATACTTCTACCACATAATTGTTTACTCTGTGCCTGTACCCAATCAGCTAAAATTGCTGTAGAAAAACAAATAACTATACTGAGTGGTTTCATTTAAAATTTTTGACCGTGAACCTCAAATAGGTATTCAACACTATCTCACATTCTACTACACTTCAGCATTCTGCAAGACTTTCCCTCTCTTCTCAAACTTCTTATTCTTTTCCCTCCTTTTTCCACTCTCGACTGAAATCTTATCTTACACTTCATTGAGACAGAGCAATGAGTCAAGACTCCCTTGTTACCTTGTCTCCAAATCTACCTACGCATCAGTCCCAGTGTCTGCTTTCTCTGTTGTTACTAAGAATGAAGCTCACTGTTCCCACCCAAGGTCAATTCCTTAACTTGTGTTCTGGATCTTATCCCCTCTCATCTTTTCAAGACGTCTTCCTTTGCATTCTCTCTCTTCTACATCATCAATTTTTCACTTTCCACTGATGAATTTCCATTGGCACAAAAAACAGGCTCTATCATCAAACTAATAAATAAGCAAGATCTCTGAGGATCTCTTCTTTCAATTAATATCCCAGTAAGGGCAGTATGAGGTAGTAATTGTCAATGTAAACTCTAATGCTAGACTCCTGGGGTTCCAGTTTCATCTCTGCCATTAACTAGTATTGTGGTCCTGAGTAGGCTACCCTGTCGAGTACAGAAGTTAAGCCACATGTAGCTGTTTATGTTTACATTTATATTAATTAAAATTCAACAAAATTAAAAATTTTGTTATTCAGTGGAACTAGTCATATTTCAAGTGTGGCTAATGGCTACCACATTGGATGGTGCACTATAGAACTCTCCCATCATTGCAGAAATTTCTCTTGCACACCACTGGTCTAGAATAGCCTCTCTCTCGTTCTCTCTCTCTCTCTCTTTATGTATGCATTTATTTATTTGAGTGATAGATCATGCACGCATGATGGGGATGGTACGAGCAAAGGGAGAGGGAGAGAGAGAATTACAAGCAGACTCCCTGCTAGGCATAGAGCCCAACATAGGGCTCGATCTCATGACCCTGAGATCATGACCTGAGCCAAAATCAAGAATTGGACGCTTAACCGACTAAGCCACCAGGCATCCCAGCCACACTCTTAAAAATTTAATTTATCTTTATAATATTTATTTTTACTAATTTTCTAGCTTTATTCAGATGTAATTGACATATAACATTGTGTAAATTTGGGGTGTACCATGTGTTGATTCCATATACTTACATATTGCAAAATGATTCTACCATAGCATTAGCCAACACTTCCATCGTATCACATAATTATCTTTTTTTATGGTGAGAACATTGATGATCCCTTTTCTAATTATATTCTATTATATCACCACTTAAATTTTTATAATCTTATTCCTTTCTGATATATTTTATGTTCACTTGTTTATTTATTTATTGCCGATCTGTTCCTATCAGAATGTAAGTTCTGTGAGAGCAGATTCTGCATCACCATCTGATTCTCAGTACTTAGAGCCATACCTAACAGTGCTGAGTTCAACAAATATTTATTCAGTGATGGCTGATAAGATATTAAAAAGCTTTGGGTTGGGAAGAAAAATTGTTACCTAGACGCAGTGTACTCATTTTTATGTTGTCAGTGGATAATAGCTATGATGCATTGATAGGAAGGGATGCAGTAGTTCCTCATATTTAGAAGTTGATGGACTTTAGGAAAGACCACCTGTCCTGAGACTGGGAGATGGGAAGCCTGGGTCCTGATATTTACACTATGTCAGCTGTGTAATATTATGGACCAGCCAAAGGTCTGATTAGAATATTTGAAAGTTTAAAAACTAGAGAACACATGAGAAACGTTGTTGAGGAATTATAGACTTTATATGTGGGTTGTTTTGGAAGTAGGCTACCTCACATTCTAAAGAATGTTCATTGCTTGGGGTGCCTGGGTGGCTCAGTGGGTTAACCCTCTGCCTTCGGCTCAGGTCGTGATCTCAGGGTCCTGGGATCGAGCCTCGCATCAAGCTCTTTGCCCAGTGGGGAGCCTGCTTCCCCCTCCCTGCTTACTTGTGATCTCTCTCTCTCTCTGATAAATAAATAAAACCTTAAAAAGAAAAAAGAATGTTCATTGCAAAGTTGTCTATGGCAGCAAACAGTTGAAAACAACTTAAATGTTCATCAGTGTGGGACATGATAAATACATTATGGTACAGCCACAGTGGAACATTGTGGAACAGTAAAATGACTAAACTAGAGATCTTGATTTATCAGTGTGAATAGATCTCAAAATCTAATAATGAATTGAAAAGAGCATTTGTAGATGGATAAACATGGTATAAACATTTATATAAATTTTAAAAACACAAAAAGTAACATGTGTGGCTGCTTATCCAAGTAGTTAAAGTATTAAAGCATTGATAGTAAGGCTATCCATATCTAAGTGGATACTTTTAGGGCAAGAAGAGGGAGAATGGGATCAGGGAGTGGTACAAAAGACTTCAAAGGCATTTAAAACATTTTATTTCCTTAAAATTTTGGAAGTCAACATGCAATTTAAAAATCAGGGTGTTTGTTGTTATTCTCTAGAGTTTGCTATATATTTGAAACATTTTATGTGAGCTGTATGTATACCAAGGGACGACAGGTCACATTATTTCAATAATATGTGTGTGTGTCATAATGCAAGGTACGGAGGATTATAGAGAACTCATGTAAGACCTGGGTCTTGCTCTCCAGAAGTCTCCATTTTTTAAAGATTTATTTATTTATTTGAGAGACAGAGAGAGAGAGACGGAGTGTGTGTGTGTATGTGTGTGTGCAAGTCGGGGGAGGGGTTGAGGAAGAGAAACCCAAGCCAACTCCCCACTGAGTGTGGAGCCTGATGTGGGGCTTGATCCTATGACTCAGGAGACCACAACCTGAGCTGAAATAATGAGTTGGATGCTTAACTGACCGAGCCACCCAGGTGCCCTGAGAAGTTTGCTTTTTTATTTGAAATGATAAAACATACTTATGTAAAACAGTTCAGGAACGGAAGTAGGCATGTAATTATGTATCAAAATGAGGTGTAGAAGACTGGAAATTAGAGTTCCTGGAGCAGCTGGAGAACTTATTGATGGATGTGTAACTTGAAGAGTGAATTTGGGCAGACAGTATCTTCCAACCTGGAGAAGCATCATGTGCCTAGGTTTAAAAGATGCTAGGAGAAACTATCCTGTAGAAGTGAAGAGGGTTTCATTGGAGAGAAAATTGAATAGATAGTATTAAAAATACTCTGAGATAGTTTAATGCCAGGTCTAGGAATTTAAATACCATCCAATGATTAAGTGAGGAGCCACCGACCACTGTGAGAGAATTAGAGTGACATGGTTGCCTTGATTTCACTGAATATTAATCCGATTGCAGGGTGCGGGGTAGACTGGAATGGGGGAAGACTTGAAACAGGGAACTCAGCTAGGTGGTTGTTTCAGCTGTGCCCTGATGTGTTCATCAACCATAATTACCTCCCAGAGGCCCCATCTCCAAGTGTCATCACATTAGGGGTCAGGCTTCAAAAGAGGGATTGTGGAGGAGACAAACATTCAGTCTGTAGCAGTAAGGAGTTATCCAGAAGTCTCCTGGCTATTAAATACCAAAGCCTGCAATCATACCTAGGTCTTTTTTATTCCAAAGTTTGTGTTGAAATTTTGAAAAATGGATCACAAATGATTGGATTTAGAAGATGAAAGAGAAGGGAGGGATATAAGAACCATGAGCTTTTGGTTGCCAGTAAAGGGCTTGATGGAAACAGGAAATTTGCGAGGGTAAGCAAGTTTGATGGAGGCAAAATGAGTTTGTTGTGGAAGATGGAAAGTTCCAGTTGATGGTGTGTCCTCCCAGTGCACATGGTTTATAGTCTGATGGAACTCTGGTGGTTTAAAGCTCTTAGATCTACAGTGTTGAAAGTCATCAGCGTAGAGGTGTTAATTAAAGCCTGAAGACAACAGTTCCCAGAAGGAATGAGTAGAAATAAAAAGAGAAGCAGACATGGTACTCTTAAAAATGTGTAAAGAGGCTAGATTGCATGTTCAGTGAGTGAGTGAGAGAAAAGGCCAGGGGAGTAAATGACAAAGACAGAGACAGAGAGAGACATGAGTGTCTTTAGGAATGCCCGACTTATAACTTTTTACATGCTGAAATAGACGTACAAAGAAGAAAAGCAAAAGAACAATCAGAGAAGAATTTCTCCTTGGTTTGTTTGTTTGTGTCATTGAAGTCTGTTCCCTGAAGGGATTTAAGGAAGAAGAGGATGGTTGAATATGTCAGATATGATAGTGTTGGTTAAAGAGGATGACAACTGGTGCTGGATGATCGTAATCTTCACTGATTCAGTAAAAAAGCCATAGGAGTAAGAAGGGATCTTCTAGTTCCTACACTTTTTGATTTCACAGACCAGTAATACTTCAAAAAATATTTAAGGGAACTAAATAAGATCATTTTAAACACTACAATCTCTTATTTAGCTCATTTTCATAAAAGGGGAAAGAAAACCTTTTAACAAAAATTGAGAACGCCATAATTGTAGGGTAAAAATGTTTTGTGCTGAGGGTAGCATTTTTGATGTGGATTGGTGCAAATTTGATCCCCCACTAGAGCAGAACTTGCATTTGGGAAACACTGGAATAATACGATACAATACAAACAATGTGGTGTTTCTCACTCACATTCTCTGTAAGTCTGATGTGTTCTCGTTTCTAAAGCCAACTTTTGGGGATGCCTGGGTGGTTCATTCGTTAAGCGTCTGCCTTCAGCTCAGGTCATGATCCCAGGGTTCTGGGCTCCCTGCTTGGTGGGAAACCTGCTTCTTTCTCTCCCACTCCCCCTGCTTGTATTCCCTCTCTGTCTCTCTCTGTCAGATAAATGAATAAAATCTTTAAAAAATAAAACCACACAACTTAAAAAAAAAAAACAAAACAAAACCAACTTTTGTTTACAAGACATCTTTCCACAGAGCACCGAAGAGGAGGTCTTAGGAAGTTCAGTAGATCTTTCTGCACGTAATAGAGGCCGGTCGAAATTAACAAAGTGGTGGGGATATTCGGGAATATTCTTGGTGGGAATAGTACTCCAAGTTCAGGAACGAGTGAGACTGAATAAGTAGTAATAGTTTGTCCCATAAAACTGTAGTGGAATTTCACACATGGCTAGGAGAAAAACCATGGCTTATTTATTCTTTGACATTTCCAAGTGTATTTAGTTTCTAAGAGGAATCCAGGAGTCCAATAGTTCTGTGAAGGAGCTCCTGAGACACTACAGTTTTCTACCCTCTGTCTGCCCGCCACTACCGAGATGGAGCATTGGAAGCTTGACTTCATCGCCGAAACTTCATGTCCAAAATGAACTGGACAAGTTTAGAATGGGCAGCCCTCAGGACTGGGGTTAGGTTGGAGCCAGACCGGATTCAGAAATAAGATAAAAAGCCCCTAACAATGCTGGGACCCACCGAAGCACAGGCTCACATGGGATGCTTACGTGTGGAACCTGAAGTTTTATTACACAAAAACAGTTTTCTGCTGGTTTGAGAAAGAAAGAGTAAGAGACAAATTATGCAGGCTCAAATAACAACAACAAAAATGTATTATGCATTAAAATCTGTTTTGTTTTTTAAAAATAAATAGCTCTCAGGCAGACGCTGAAATGAACAGATTTCAGTGCCAAGAGAGATAAAAATTGCCCACCCACTCACCACACAATATTATCCTCTATCTGTAGTATAGGTTTCTGTTGCTTCTACGACTATATTTGGCGGTCGCTGCTTTTACCAACTGTTCTCTTAAGTTTGAAAATACTGTCTTTGGTCAGTTTCCTTCATTGGTGTGATCTACAAGAAGTGGGTATTTCTAAGTTCTGGGAAAAAAGCTTCTACAGGTCAAAATAACACTGTGCTGATGTTAATGAAACCACCAACATGAAAAACATTTCCTCAGAAAGTACTCTCTGTCATCCAACAGTCTCTAAGGAAAAAAAATCAACAGCAATAGTTACAAAACATATTTACAAAGGCACGACTTAATTTTTCCCCTTTTACTATGGAATATAAAATATATAGAGAGAAGTCCACACAGCATGTATATAAAACTGCATGAATAATTGTAAGACAACCACCATTCAGATGAAGAAGTTCAATTGTGCTGGTGCATCCCTCATCATTCCCATCTACAGATAACAGATAATCTTAACTTTGTAAACAGTAATTCCTTGCTTTTTCCAAAGTTATATTCTTTATGTAGGCATCTCTTATTGATACAGTTTAGTTTTGTCTCTTTTTGAATTTATGTCTCTGGCTGCTTTTAAGAGGATTTTCTTTATGGCTTTTGTCCACGGAAGCTTTACTGAGGTATGATCTGGGGTTAGTTGCAGGTCCCGAATCTTCTGTTTGTTTTGGAAAATTCTCAGCCATTATCACTATTGCTTCATTATTATCCCATTATTATCCTCATTCTGAACCATAACTCTACTTCCTGTAGAGTTAGTTTTTCCCTGCTCCTTAGGTGAAACCACTGCTAATTCTGTCTTTTCTAGTATCTTCAGATAATGAAAAGTCTGCTGGTCACTTTAGTCCTTCAAACAGTTCAATAATTAAAATGCCCATTTAATAGTAAAAAATTCTAACAGCTTTATTGAAGTATAATTTTACATACCATAAAATTCATCCTCAGTAAGTATATGATTTGATGATGTTTGGCAACGTACACAGTAGTGAAACCATACCTATACCCATTCACAGTCTGTTCCAACTCCTAGCTCTAGCTCCAGGTAACCACTCATCTACTTTCAGTCTCTATTTTTGCCTTTTCTAGAAATTTCATATAAATGAAATCATATAAATGAAGTATGTGGTCTTTTGCATCTAGCTTCTTCCATTCAGCATAATGTGTCTGAGTCTCATTCATGAGGTTGCATATGTTAATGTATCCATATCAGTAGTTAGCTCCTTTACACTGCTGAATAGTGTTCCATTGTACACCACATTGTGTTTGTCCATTCACTGGCTGATAGATTTGGATTGTTGCCAGTTTGGGGCTATTCTGAATAAGCTTCTATGATCATTTGTATCAGAGTTTTTGTTTAGATATATGGTTTGGTTTCTCTGGGTTAGATACCCAGGAGTGGAATTGCTGGGTGATATGGTAAGTTTATGCTTAACTTTGTAAGAAACTGCCAAACTGTTTTCCAAAGCTGCAGTACCATTTTACACTCCCATCAGCATTCTCCATTCTGCTGATAGCAATCCTTGCTGACAATTGTTATTGTCTTCTTTAAAAAAATTTTTTTAAAAGATTTTGATTTTTTTTCAAAGATTTTGTTTATTTTTGCACAAATGTGCATACATGAGAGCAGTAGCACAAGAGTGGTGGAGAGGGTCAGAGAGAGAAACAGACTCGCCACTGAGCAGGGAGCCTGATATGGGACTTGATCCCAGGACCCGGGGATCATGACCTTAGCTGAAGACAGACGCTTAACTGATTGAGCCATCTAGGGCACCCCATTAAGATTTTATTTTTAAGCAATCTCTCCACCCAACATGGGGCTTGAACTTAGAACCCCAAGATCAAGAGTCCCATGCTCTACTGACTGAGCCAGCCAGCTGCCCTGTTACTGTCTTCTTTATAGCCATTCTGGTGAGTGATGGCACTTCATTGTAGTTTTAATTTGTATTTTCCTAATGAAAAATGATGTTGAGTGTCTTTTCATTTATATATTAGCTATTCATATGTCTTCTTCGATGAAGTGTCCTTTCAAATCATGTATTGGTTGTATGTCCTTTATGAGATACAGGATTTGCATACTTCTTTCCTCAACCTTTTCACTTTTTCAATGATACCTTTTAAACAAGTCCAATTTATCTCTTTCTTTCTTTATGGATCATGCATTTGGTGTCATATTTAAGAAATTAAGAAACTATCAGAGAGGTAAGGAGACAATCAAGAAAACACAGTGTTACAGAAACCCAGGGAAGGTAAAGTTTTAGGAAGGAGGATAATCACTAGTTCCAAAACCTACCAGAGATTCAAAAAGGCTGAAATCAGGCAAAAAAGTCATTAAATTTGGAGAATAATAACTGATGACTGATATTGAATGCTAATTTTATGCCAGACCCTTATATTAAGTATGATCTCATTTCTACTTTCAGTAAATAGATGGGGATTACTTTTCTTGAGTTTTGGTATCAACCCATTTCCCCCTCTCTAACTCTAAAAAATATTGATTCAGAGAGGGTAGCATAAGATTTAAAGACAGGAAGTTGGGTTCTACAACTTATTAGTTATGGGCAAGCCACTTACCTTTCTTGCCTGTTACCTCATTTGTAAAGTAGGAAGAGTCATAACTCACATGTGATGCAGGTCTGTTGCAAAGGTAAAGCATGCAAAGCATTCCATGCATTGCCTGGTCCATCACACATGCTTAAAAGCAAAAGTTTGTAATTACTAGCTGTCACAATCAGGTGAAGAAGATCTGAAAATGTTTTATAAACTATTACAGTCCATAAAATATATTATTGGCATTACTTAGTGCTTTTTGGAAACATAATATGCTGTGTTATGTATTGTACAATTCTAGTTTTTAAAAATCCTAAAAATCTTGCTCATAAAGTATTTGGATTTCTCTCCTTTTCCATCATCCAAACAATATAACCAGTACTTTTTTTTTAAAAAATAGCTTTGTTAAGATACTATTCACTTACCATGTAATTCACCCACTGCGTACGAGTCAGTGATTTTTAATATATTCAGAGTGTGCAACCTTCACCGCTATCAATTTTAGAAAATTTTCGTCACTACAAAAAGAAGCTCTGTCCCCTTTTGTAGACTCTGGTTACCCCAAGTCTGCTGTCCCTAGGCAATAAGTAATCTACCTTCTGTCTCTATAGATACACTTATTTTGGAGATTTCATATAAATCATACAATAACACGTGACCTTTTTTGATTGGCTTCTTTTTAAAGAAAACCAGAGCTGAAAGAAAGAAAGAGAGAGAGAGAGAGAGGAAGGAAGGAAGGAAGGAAGGAAGGAAGGAAGGAAGGAAGGAAGGAAGGAAACCAGACCTGGACAGTGGTTAAAGTGTTAATAACAGTTTTTATTCAGAAACTATTGCAATAGGGGAAAAGAGATCTCAGTATAATACAGGGCTCTTCTGAATACAGCTTGGACAGTGGAGTTTCATAGCTAAGCAGCAGGTTGCAAGGGTGAGCATTGGTGGATGCAAAATTACTAAGAGGAGACATCGTGGGTAGGGGACTTTGTTACTAAACTGAACTATCTGGGTTCTTGCTGAAGGCAGACCAGAGTGACTAGATATCCCTGGGCAAGAGTGGTCCTAAGGAATTTGATCAGATATTGAGGCTGGGATTCTTTCTAAAACTGGGCTCTGTAGGCCTGAGGACAAGGCCCAAAGATGGGGACCAGTGGAGAAAAGGTCTTAGAAGAGGCTGACTAAAATTTGGTCAAGGAGAGAGTCTTTCTCACTTCTTAGGTTTAGTGTAATGCTTCAGACTGCATTCATGTTCTAACATGTCTCACCACTTCTTCCTTTTTATCACGGAAGAATATCCCATGGCATAGATAAACCAAATTTTATTTATCTGCTATTTGTCCAGTTAATGGGCATTTGCATTCTTTCCATTTTTTGACTTTTGTGGGTACCACTATTAATATTCATGTACAGGTTTTCATGTGGACATAAGTTTTCATTTCTCTTGGGTATATACCTAGGAGGGAATTGCTGGGTCATTCAGTAACTCTATGTTTAACCTTTTAAGAAACCTCCAGACTGTTTTACAAAGTGTCTACACCATGTTACCATTCCACCAGCAGTGTATGAGGCTTCCAATTTCTCTACGACATTCCCCACACTTATTATTATCTATCTTTTCTATTCTAGCCTGGTTGGGGTGTGAAGTGTTATCTCATTGCGGTTTTGATTTGCATTTCCTGATGGCTAATGGCATTGAGCATGAACCAATACTCCATTAATCCTGGTGAAGTACAGATAGGGGACACTTAAGGATAGAAAACAATCTGCAAATGGCCGATTAGCATGTTGCTGTTGGAGCAGTTCTTCCTGAGATGGGCATCCACTATGAAGACAAGTGGATTTACTCATTGTCTTCAGCCCCTGTAATCTCATCACTTGGTGTTCTAGGTCAGCATTTCTGATCTAATGCTCATATTGGTCACGTGTCACTACATATTACATTGTTCACACCCTGCCCCAAATTATGAAAATGAAAAAGAGAAAAAGAGAGTTTGGTACCTCAGTAAGAGACTCCATGGAAATTCATGACTTGATTTGAAAAAAATTGGTGCAATCTTGTATTGTTGCAGAAATCTCGAATCATAGATCAAAAGCCTCTCTTCGTGGTCACTGGTAAACAAGGAAAATCTTTCTTCTCTTTGTGTGGACAGGGGTCAGCTAACTGTTTCTGTAAACAGCTGGATAGTAAATATTTTTAGCTTTGTGAATCATAAAGTTTCTGTTTCAGAAACTGCAGTTGTAGTGCAAAAGTAGCCATAGACCATACATAAACAAATGGTTGGGGTTGCTTTCTAATAAAACTTTATTTACAAAAACAGGCATTGGGCTGAATTTGGCCATGGGCTCTAGTTTGCAGATCTCTAATGTAGAAGAAATGGGAGATTCTTGACAAGATATGTTTCTATAGTAACTTTAGAAATGAACAAGAGAGGATGCTTTTTTATTTTTCCTACACAGATGTTTTACAACTGGACTTGGCTTCTTATTACCCTGGGTGGGTCAACTGATTGATTTTGCAGAGGTTATTTGTCTCTTTCCTTTATCAATTTTATTTTTTTTTTATTGCTAGGACAGCATCTTTGAAGCTTTTAAAACTAGATCAGAGAGAATTTAGAACAACTTATTCTCATTTTTTGACTACTTCCTTTTTTTCTTAGGGTATGAGAGCACATAAGTCTTTAATTATTCCATTAATTTAATCAGTTATTTTTTGATCAGTTTAAACTTTTTCAGTTGCATCTCATTTCTATTACAGTGGAAAAACCTATAAAATGATACTAGTTATTTATTTTTTAAAATATTTTTTATTTATTTATTTGACAGACAGACATCACAAGCAGGCAGAGAGACAGGGGGAAGCAGGCTCTCTGCTGAGCAGAGAGCCCAATGCGGGGCTCAATCCCAGGACCCTGAGATCATGACCTGAGCCGAAGGCAGAGGCTTAACCGTCTGAGCCACCCAGGCACCCCAATACTAGTTATTGATAGACATGAGAGGACAGCCAACTAGAGAAAAAACAAACAAACAAACCTCTAATGTTTCATTTCTATGTCTAGATTACTAGAGCTGCTGTCTTTAAAAATACTCTTTAAGCAGCTTAACCGAATCAAAATTTAGAGTAAAATAGAACCATGAAGTGAATAACTTTCTGGGCTGAGAGGATAGGCGGGGGGCATAGGTTTCAGGAAATGTTGAGCCACATCTGTGATTTTTCCTCAGACCCTTCCTAGCTACATAATGCAGTAGATTCCCCTAGGGCTCAAGCTAGTCGAGATATATTTCTATCGCTTGCAACTTAAAAAGTCCTACCTAATACAGAAGACTTTATATTGGCATTGAGATTCAAAAGATAGTGGCTGCATTCTAGTAGATAAGGGAGGGAACAGGGTCCAGGCAGAGGGAAAAGTAGGCACAAGTTACAGAGCATGGAAGCAGATGAAAATATTGTGTGTTCTGGGAACACCAAGGACTTTACTATTGCTGGAGATTACAGTACGAACAGATAAAGGTAGGAGATGAGGCTGAATACAAAGACCAAATCATGAAGGGCTTTATGTGCTTTTCTGAGGTGTTTAGGTTTTATACTGTAGGTGAGAATTTTGAGCAGGGGAGCTTGTCTTCTATTCGTGTCTTCTGCCCATTTCTTGACTGGATTATTTGTTTTTTGGGTGTTGAGTTTGACAAATTCTTTATAGATCCTGGATACTAACCCTTTATTGGATATGTCATTTGCAAATATCTTCTCTCATTCTGTAGGTTGCCTTTTAGCTTTGTTGACTGTTTCCTTTGCTGTGCAGAAGCTTTTTATCTTGAAGAAGTCCCAGTAGTGCATTTTGCTTTTGTTTCCCTTGCCTAGCAAGAAGTTGCTGTGGCTGAGGTCAAAGAGGTTGCTTCTTGTGTTCTCCTCTAGGATTTTGATGGACTCCTGTCTCACATTTAGGTCTTTCATCCTTTCTTTCATCTTTGTGTGTGGTGTAAGGAAATGGTCCCGTTTCATTCTTCTGCATGTGGCTGTCCAATTTTCCCAACACCATTTGTTGAAGAGACCATGTTTTTTTCCATTGGACATTCTTTCCTGCCTTGGTTGAAGATTCTGTTCTCTATTCAGTTCCATTGATCTATGTGTCTGTTTTTGTGCCAGTACCATACTGTCTTGATGATTATAGGTTTGCAATGTCTTGATAATTACAGCTTGAAGTCCAAAATTGTGATGCTACCCGCTTTGATTTTCTTTTTCAACATTCTTCTGGCTATTCAGGGCCTTTTCTCGTTCGATACAAATTGTAGGATTATTTGTTCCAGCTCTTTGAAAAATGTCAGTAGTATTTTGAAAGGGATTGTATTGAATGTGTAGATTGCTCTGGGTGGCATAGACATTTTAACAATATTTATTTTCCAATCCATGAGCTTGGAATATTTTTCCATTTCTTTGTGTCTTCCTCAATTTCTCTCATAAGTGTTCTGTAGTTTTTAGAGAACAGATCCTTTACCTCTTTAGTTAGGTTTATTCGTAGTTATCTTATGGCTTTTGATGCTATTGTAAATGGGATCAATTCCTTAACTTCTCTTTGTTCTGTCTCATTGTTAGTGTATAGAAATGCAAATGATTTCTGTGCATTGATTTTATATCTTGCCACATTGCTGAATGCCTGTATGAGTTCTAGCAATTTTGGGGTGGAGTCTTTTGGGTTTTCCACATAGAGTATCATGTCATCTGCAAGGAGTGAGAATTTGACTTCTTTGTCAGTTTCAGTGCTTTTTATTTGTTTTTGCTTTCTGATTGCTGAGGCTAAGACTTCTAACATTATGCAGAACAACAGTAGAGAGACTGGGCATCCTTGTCGTGTTCCTGAATTTAGGGGAAAGCTCTCAGTTTTTCCCTGTTGAGGTGGATATCCTCTGTGGGCTTTTCATAGAATGCTTTTACGATATTGAGGTATGTTCCCTCTATTCCTGTACTGTAGAGAGTTTTAATCAAGAAAGAATGCTGTAGTTCATTAAATGCTTTTTCTGCATCTATTGAGAGGATCATATGGTTCTTGTCCTTCCTTTTTATTAATGTGATGTATCACATTGATCGATTTGTGGATGTTGAAACACATTTACAACCCAGGATTAGATCCCACTTGGTTGTGGGATAGTCCTTTTAATGTACAATTGGATTCTAGTAGTCATTTTTTCCAGAGAAGAATAGATGAACAAGAGAACAGAATAAAAAATATTAACCACAGACCTCAGAGAAATACACACTAGACTAATCTGAAGAGGACAGAAACCAAAAAAAAAAAAAAAAAGGGAAAATAGAATATAATCTCACGGGTGGACAAAATAGGGTGATCTACTTGGTCCTGGGTATATTTTGGTCTGTTCGTTAGAAGATGCTAACTCCCAAAATTGTAAAGAAAGAAAAAAATACGTATATGTTTATATACAAAACTAAAATTGAATACAGTGAAAGGAAGTGAAAAATGAAGGATATATCTATAAAATATAAACATAAGCATGAAAATTTTAAAAAAGACTTAAAAACAAAGAGTTCAAAAAATAAGAAACTAGTTGAAAGGGGAAAGAAAGAAAAAAGGAAAAGAAAATTTGGACTGAAAGACCAAAGACATGAGAAAAAACATCACATTCTATATACTCTTTTCCCCTTGCTCAGGACTTTTCCAGTTCTATGTGATCCATAAACTTGGTATTCCCTTGATGTTCCTGCTGGTCTTCTGGGGGAGGGGCCTGTTAAACTGATTCTCAGGTGTCTTTGCCTGGGCAGAGTAGCACAGGGGACCAGGCTCAGTGTAAGCTATTTCCAGTTGCTCTATGTGGTTTTTGTTCCCTGAAGGATTTTTGTGCCACTAGCAAAAACTGGATGTTTTCCTATTTGTGAACTTGTAGCAATTCTTTCTTAAATCTAAGGTTGAATTCACAGTATGTTCAGTATGATTTGATAGATACCTACCTAAATTCAAGGGACCAGATGAAATGCGGGTCCCCTACTCTTCCTCCATCTTCCCTCCTACTTGCGACATGGCCATTTAAACTGTAGTCAGAAGGAATAGTCAGAGAAAGAAGATAAATAACCAAGGGGTGAAAAAAATAAAGGGATGAAATAATTCTAAGAAGAATGGAGAGGTTAAGGGTGTCTGATATTCTAGAGAGGGTGAGCTTTATAAGAGCTGAAAAGAATGCACTGAATTTGGCCACTAATGGATAGCTGGTGATAAGCGCAAAAAAAATAATTTCAGTGAGTCTCCACGAGGCAAAGACCCAGATTGAGGAGCTCAGAAAAGGGGTGGAAGATGAGGACTTGCAGGTGGTCAGTGTAGACCACTCTTTTTCTGTGTTTCACCGTGAAGGACAAGAGAAAAAATAGCAGGGAAGGTGGGAGCACACGTGTTCATGTGCTGGGGAGAGAGTCGCTGAAGAAGGAAAAGATGAAAATAAAGGAAAGAGAAGGAATATTGACTTAGCAAGGACCATAAAGATGGAGTGGAGCATAAGATCCAACAAACAGGTAAATGGATGCACAGAGGATGAAGTGATTGCCTTGGTATCTGTTTCCTTTTTACCCAATTTTTCCATTGTGGTGAAATACACATACTGTAAAATGTACCATCATAATGATTTTCAAGTGTGCAGTGGTATTAATTACATTCATAATGTTGTACAATGTGACCACTATCCATCTCCATAATTCTTTTCATCTTGTGAAACAGAAACTCTATATTCATTAAGCAACATCTCCCCATTCTTCCCTCTTCCTGGTCCATGGCAACCACCATTCTACTTTCTGTTTCTATGATTCTCACCACTCTAAGTATCTGATACAAGTGGAATCATTATAGTACTTGTCGTTTTGTAATTGGCTTATTTGACTTAGCACAACGCCTTCAAGTTTTGTCCATGTTGTAGCACATGTCAAAATTTCCTTCCTTCTTAAGGCTGAATAATATTTCAATGTGCAAACACGGGACAGTTGAGTTGCTTCCACGTTCTCGCTACTGTGGACATGGGTGTACAAAAGCTCTTTGAGACCCGGATTTCAATTCTTGTGTGTATATACCCAGAAGTGGAATTGTTGGGTCATATGGTAATTTTATTTTTAGTATTTTGAAGAACTGCCATACTGTTTTCCACAGTGACTGTATCATTTTACATTCCCACCAACAGTGCACAAGGGTTCCAAATTCTCCACATCCTGGCCAATGCCTACTATTTTCTGTTGTGATGCTATAGCCCTTCTAATGAGTGTAAGGAGGTATCTCACTGAAGTTTAGATTTACATTTCTTCATGATGAGCGATATTGAGCATTTTTTCATGTGTTTATTGGCCTTCTGCATATATTCTTTGGATATATGTGTATTTAAGTCTTTTACCCATTTTTGAATTGGGTTTTGTTGTGATTATTAAGAGTTCACTAAATATTCTAAATATTAACCCATTATCATTGCAAATCCCTTATGCTTTGCAAATATTTTTTCCTCATCCTGTGGGTTGCCTTTTTATTCATTTGATAGTTTTTTTTTGATGCACAACACTTTAAAATTTTCATGAAATCCCACTTGTCAATTTTTTCTTTTGTTTCCTGTCTTTTGGTGTCACACTTAAGAAATCATTGCCAAATCCAATGCCATTAAGTTTTGTCCTGTGCTTTCTTTTGAGAGTTTTTTATTTTAGATCTTGTATATAGGTCTTTGATTATTTTGAGTTAATTTTTGTATATGGTGTTAAGAATCCAATCCACTTCATTCTCTTACATATGGATATCCAGTTTTCCCAGCACCATTTGTTGAAAAGAATTCCCTTTCTCTATGGAATGATCTTGTTACCCTCATCAAAAACCACTTGACCATATATGTGAGGGTTTCTTTCTGGACTCTATTCTATTTCATTGTCTATATGTCTTTCTTTATGCTAATATCACCCTATTTCGATTACTACAGCTTTGTTAAGTTTTGAAACCAAGTGTGAATCCTCCAGCTTTGTTTTTCTTTTTCAAGGTTATTATGGTTATTCAGGGTCCCTTGAGATTCCATATGAATTTTAGGATGGGATTCTAGTAAAAAAATCATGAAATTTTGATAAGGATTGAATTGAGTCTGTAGATTATGTTGGATAGTATTGACATCTTAACACTAGTGAGCCTCCTAATCCATGAACAGGGAATCTGTTTTCATCTATTATGTCTTCTCTAATTTCTTTATGCAGTATCTTGTAGTTTTCAGTGTATAAATGTTTCACCTCTTTGGTTATTCTATTCTTTTCAATGTTATTGTAAACAGAATTATTTTTATAATTTCCTTTTCAGGATTGTTCATGTTAGTATATAGAAATGCAACTGGGTTTTGTGTGTTGACTTTGTATCCTTCTACATTGTTGAATTCATTTATTAGCTCAGACTCTGTGTGTGTGTGTGTGTGTGTGTGTGTAATCTTCAGAGTTTTTTGGGAGGGGGTTGGGTACTATTTTTTATTTAATTTTTTTTTCAGTGTTCCAAACAGGGTTTTCTACATATAAGATCATATTATCTGCAAACAGAGATCATTTTACTTCTTCCTTTCCAATCTGGACATGTTCTACTTATTTTTCTTGCCTACTTGGTATGGCTAGAACTTCCAGTACTATGTTAAATAAAAGTGGTGAAAGTGGGCATCCTTGTCTTGTTCCTGATCTTAGAGGAAAATCTTTCAGTCTTTCACCAATGAGGATACTGTTTGCTGTGGGTTTTTCACACAGGGCTATTATTATATTGAGGTAGTTTCTTTCTATTCCTTGTTTGTTTAGTGTTTTTATCATGAAAATGTGTTGAATTTTGTGAAAAGCTTTTTAAAAAATTTAAAGTTATTTATTTTATGTACTTATTTTTAAAGATTTTATTTATTTATTTGACAGAGAGAAAGAATGAGAGAGCACAAACAGTGGGAGTGACACAGGGGGAGGGAGAAATGGACGCTGAGCCAAGGGAGCTGGATGTGGGTCTTAATCCCAGAACCCTTGGATCATGACCTCAGCCAAAGGCAGACGACTGAGCCACCTAGGTGCCCTTATTTATTTTTAAAATTTGAGCGTAGTTGACATACGATGTTACATTGGTTTCACATGTACAACTTAGTGATTTAACGAGGTTATACATTATGTTATATTCACCATATGTGTAGCTACCATCCATCCCATTACATTACTATTACCAATCACTGACTGTATTCTTTATGCTGTGACTTGTGTTCTTTTTTTTTTTTAAAGATTTTATTTATTTATTTCACAGAGAGAGATCACAAGTAGGCAAAGAGGCAGGCAGAGAGAGAGATAGAGGAGGAAGCAGGTTCTCCATTGAGCAGAGAGCCTGATGCGGGACTCGATCCCAGGACCCTGAGATCATGACCTGAGCCGAAGGCAGAGGCTTAACCCACTAAGCCACCCAGGCGCCCCGTGATTTGTGTTCTTTATGCTGTGACTTATTCATTCCATAACTGAAAATCTGTATCTTCCTTTCCCCTTCATCCATTTTGCCCAAACTTCCACCTCCCTCCCCTCTGGCAACTATCAGTTTCTTCTCTGTATGCACAGTCTGATTCTGCGTTTTGTTAATTCTTTTTTTTTTTTTTTTAGGTTCCACTTATGAGTGGAATCATATGGTATATTTCTTCCTTAGGCTGACTTATTTCACTTACCATAATATCCTTTAGATCCATCCATGTTGTCTCAAATGGCATAATCTCACTTTTTAATTTTTTAATTTTTTTAAAAGATTTTATTTATTTATTTGACAGAAAGAGAGATCACAAGTAGGCAGAGAGACAGGCAGGGGGGAGGGGAAAGCAGACTCCCTGCTGAGCAGAGAGCCCAATATGGGGCTTGATCCCAGGACCCTGAGATCATGACCTAAGCCAAAGGCAGAGGCTTAACCCACTGAGCCACCCAGGCGCCCCTAATCTCACCTTTTTTAACAGTTGTCTAATATTCCATTGTCTATCTGTCTATCTATCTATCTATCTATCTATCTAATATCTCACATTTTCCTTAACCATTCACCTATTGATGGATACTTGGGTTGCTTCCATAGCTTGACTATTGTAAATAATGCTGCAATAAACATAGGAGTGCATATACCTTTTTAAATTAGTGTTTTCATTTTCTTTGTGTAAGTATAGTATTTCCATTCTAAAAATTTTTTGAGGAACCTCCATGCTGTTTTCCACAGTGGCTGTACCAATTTACATTCCCACCAATGGTGCATGAGGGTTCCTCAAAAACTTTTTCTGCATCAGTTGAAATGATTATGTGGGTTTTCCCTTCATTCTGTTAATGTTGTGTTTTACATTGATCAATTTTAATGTGTTGAACTGTTCTTATGTTCCTGGAATAAATCCCACTTGGTCTATCATTAGGTGTCTAAATATTTATAATTGTTGTAAATTCTTGCTGTATTGAAACTTTTATTAATACATAATATTCTCTGTCTCATAAAATTTTTAGATTTAAAGTCTATTTTTTCTGGCATTAATATAGCTACCTCTGCTCTCTTTTGGTCACTTATTTGCATGAAATATCTTTTTCCCTTTTTTCACTTTCAGATGGTGTATAGTTAGATCATGTTTTTATCTAGTCTGACGACCTCTGCCTTTTGATTGGAGAGTTTACCCTACTTACATTTATAGTAATTCTTGATAAGGAGGGACTAACTTTTGTCATTTTATTATCTATTTTCTCTATGCTTAGAGCTTTTTTGTCCCTCATTTCCTGCATTGCTGTCTCCTTTTGTGTTTAACTGTGTTTTTTTTTTTTTGTAATAAAATGTTTAAATTTCTTTCTTGTTTCGTTTTGTGTATGTTATAGCTATTTTCTTTGTGGTTATGGGCTTACAATTAACAGCCTAAAGTTGTAATACTCTAATTTGAATTTATACCAGCTTCACTTGAATGATATACAAAAATGGTGCTCCTTTACAGTTCTATTCCTATCCCTTTCAGTTGTCAACGTTACAGAGTTACATCTTTCTACATGGTGTGCCCCAAAACATAAGCCAAAAATTCTCTTAAGACCAATGGTCTTAAGTCTCTTGGGGCACCTGGGTGGCTCAGATGGTTAAGCATCTGCCTTCAGTTCAGGTCATGATCCCAGGGTCCTGGAATCGAGCCCCACATAAGACTCCCTGCTCAGTGGGGAGCATGCTTCTTCCTCTTCCACTCCCCTTGCTTGTGTTCCCTCTCCCACTGTTCCTCTCTCTATTAAATAAATAAATAAAATCTTAAAAAAGAAAAGACCATTAGTCTCTTAAATACGTAGAACACAAAATATGGAATTACAAACCAAAGTTACAATAATACTAGCTTTTAGACAAAATCGTAAAAAAATGTGTTAGTCTCTTAAATCATGTAGAAAAGAGAAAGTAGAGTTACAAAAGTTGTTACAATAATACTAGATATTTTTCATTGTCCTTTTTTGAGATCTTCATTTATTTCCTTTTTTTTTTTTTTAAGAGAGAGAGGGAGAACAAGAGAGTGAGCAAGTGGGGAGTAGAGAGGGAGAGAGACAATTTTTTTTTTAAGATTTTATTTATTTATTTATTTACTTATTTGTCATAGAGAGAGAGACCACAAGCAGGGAGAGGAGCTGAGGGAGAGGGAGAAGCAGGCTCCCCACTGAGCAGGGAGCCCGATGTAGGACTCAATCCCAGGACTCTGGGATTGTCATGACCTGAGCCAAAGGCAGACACTTAACCAACTGTGCCATCCAGGCATCCCAGAGAGAGAGAATCTTAAGCAGCCTCCAAGCCTGCCACAGAGCCCAATGCAGGGCTCAATCTCACAACCCTGAGACCGTGACCTGCTCCAAAATCCAGAGACAGACACAACAGACCGAGGCACCCAGGTGGCAAAGATCTGCATTTCTTCAAAAGACTTTAAGTTACTGTCTAGTGTTCTTTCATTTCACCCTGCAGGACTCCTTTGAGCATGTTTCAGGGCGGGTCTAGTGGTAATGAACTCCTTCAGTTTTTGTTTTTCTGGGAATGTCTTTATTTCTCCTTCACTTTTGAAGGACAGTTTTGCCAGATACAAGATTCTTGGTTGAGTTTTTTGTTTTAGCACTTTGAATATATTGGCCCACTGTCTTTTGGCCTCTAAAGTTCCTAATGAGAAATCCACTTATAATACTATTGAGAATCCCTTGAATGTGATGAGTGCTTCTCTCTTGTTGCTTTCGGGATTCTCTCTTTATCTTTGTCTTTCCAAAGTTCAATTATAATGTGTCTTGGTATGAGTTTTTTCAAGTTCCTTTTACGTGGAGTTCACTGAGCTTCTTGGATGTTTATATGCACAGTTTCCATCAAGTTTGGGAAGCTTTCAGCCATTATTTCTTCAAATATTCTCTCAGCCACTTTCTGTCTCTCAAGGTCTTCTGAGGTTTTTCTGAGCATTTCCCTAAACATTTCTAATTTTCTAATTTCCCCTTATATGCAATTGTTTTTGGATATCCTAGTTTGTAATGCCTGGTTTCCAAAAAGGTTTTAAAATGTTTTAAGTGTGGGGAAGGGCACCAGCCCTTTAAGTCCCCTGGAAATCACTTCAGCTGCAGAGAAGGGGGCTTGTAATAAATAGGGGGAGACACAACAATGGCTGCCCACCTCTTTGCACCTCTGTGATCAGAAGCAGCAATGAGCAATGAGCTATTAGAGCACAGATCCCTCATGATCGGAACACAGCGTCCTTTTGCCCACCTTAACTCCCACAGGCTGCTCCAGGGACATGGTGCACAGCTGCCTGCCCCATGGCTGAGGGTGGGGGGATGGTTGGTGCTGTGATAAGAGCCGAAATATCCTGAAATTAACTACAGTGTACCATTCAGTCTTCTTCCCCTGGAACTTATGGGCTTCTCTAGTCTCCAGAGTTCCCACATGGTTACATCAGACATACTCTGCAATTGTTGTCTAGGTGGGCACACAGATTCCTGGTGCTTCTTACTCCGCCATCTTTCCGGAAGCCCTCTCCTTAGCTGTTTGTCACATTATTGTGTATTTTTACAGTTCTTAATACTGTGCTACTTTGTGGGGATTCTAGGTAAGTAGAAGATACAGTACTGATGGCTATCCTGAAGTTCATTTTACCTGGAGAGACAAACAGAAACAAATATTTATTAATGCTAAGCAATCAATAATGCATAACAAAGTACAAGAGTTTTGGCAGGAATGGCCAGGACATGACACTCTTACCCTTGCTTATCTCTTCCTGACCCATGACAAACAACAATAACTAATCATAGTGTTTTCTCCTGTGCCCAGTCTTGGGCTTGGAATGCATCACAGGCTTTCTTTCTCTAACAGTTTATAAGGGTGATGCTTGAGTTAAAGCCCTTTGTCATCCCTGGTTTATGGTAAAAATGTTAAGTACCCTAAGAACTTGAAGAAAGTTACATTGTTTCCTAGGATAAATTGTATGTTTTTCAAGGAAAAGGACAATATGTTCTATTTCTTTGGTAGTTCCCACACCATTATAATAAGAGGTTCAGTTAGGGCTTATTGAATTAATTTTATAATTTTATGAGATTTTACCATAAGGAAACATCAACTTAATATGTATTAACACACGGTTTATAGCACTTCTATAAATGCTAAAGGAAAAGCATACTTTTCTTTTTCTTTTTTCTTAAAGCATACTCTTTTCTTTAAGAGTTTCTATTCCAGCACCCGACAGCTTTTTCTACCCTTGTCCTTTAAACTCATTTTTAATCATTTAAACTCATTTAAACTCAAAGGAAACTCTCGTTTCCTTTGTCCTTATGAAAGATGGAAAACGGCTGGTCAGCATCCTCAGCTAATACATGTTAAATGCCTTCTTAAAAAATACCCTTTAGCTTGAGGACATGATGCTAGATGAAATATGCTAGTCTCAGAAGGACAGACACCGCACAATGCACTTGTGTACGGTGTCAAGAGCGGCCAGAGTGGCCTAACTCCTTGGATCCCGATTAATGGAAGCGGCCTGGGCCTGGAGGGAGGAGGCCCCGCTGAGTTATTGTTTCATGGATACAGAGTTTCAGTTTTGCCACATGAAAAGAGTTTTGTGGTTGGAGTAGTGATGGTAGCGCCACAATGTGTATGTACTCGATGCTCCTGAAGTATCCACTTAAAATCCATTAAGATGGTTAAAAAGTCCCTCGCATGCATGTGTGGAGAGGCAAACCTGTGGGGCTATCAGAGAAACCATTGCCAGGGACCTCCTCGTCTGCAGGAATCTTGGCTTTACTTACCATTTGTTTCTCATCTTCCTTTGTGGCCCCTCTTTCCATGCTTCCAGGAACTTCTGCTCTCTTCTCTGGACCATCTTCAAGCCTTCCACAAACCAGATGTCCTTTTGGAAAGATGGCAAGGCCGTGCAGCAGGAAGGCTGTCTCAGAGGTCCTCCGGTTTTGTGCTGCATTAGGGCCCTGTTGCTAGACAGCAACACAGCATCGCCCGTGGTTTGTTCTAATCCACACATATGCCTTCTGTTCTTTTCATCTGTAAAATTGGGGTCGATGAGCTCCAGTGGAATTTATAGCTCAGAATCACCTTTGATAACAATTACTTTTTCACTGTGGACTTACAGATGAACGTTGCTATCATTTGGGGGTTTAAGTGACAAAATATTATGGTTTAGTTTTTCAAAACTAAGAATTCAGTACAAATTGAAAGCATCTAACTTGTTTTTCCATTTTCCCCTTCTCTTTTCTGTACTGAACTTCACTCTTTCGAAAAAAAAATTTTTTAAAGATTTTATTAATTTGTCAGAGAGAGAGAGAGAGAGAGAGAGAGCACAAGCAGGGGGAGTTGCAGGCAGAGGGAGAAGCAGACTCCCTGCTGAGCAAGGAGCCTGATGTAGGACTGGATCCCAGACCTTGCGATCATGACCTGAGCCAAAGGCAGACATTTAACCAAATGATCCACCCAGGTGTCTCTGGAATGATTTTTTAAAGTAACCCCCCCCTTTTTTTTGATTAAGGATTGTGATTCCTAAATGGAGCACCTGAATGCAATCAGGCATTATGTCTTAATTAGTGTGCTTCTTTTCTCCCCAGAAACACTGAGCCAGCTGAAAGTCCTTAATTTCCTAGTTTGTAGCTTATAATTAAGTATTACAGGTTGCAGGCTTTACTGGGAATGCCTCATCAATAAAGTAGATCAGCCTGGCTTGATTTTAAATCTTTCTGCCCTTATCTAGTGGAAGAGCCTCTGGGTGAAGACGTGGAAACTTGGAAAGGAATTCTTCCTCTGTTACAGCAAGTGCATGGCTATTTTTCAGTTTCCTCTAAGAGAAAAATGATCATAGCAGAGATACGGGTTTACGTCCTTGTCCACATGATTTGATGATAGAGTTGTTGGTTTGGCTTATTATTTGCTTTCACTCATCAGCTGTTCCAGTGAGGTGCAGAGGAGAATGGGGAGGTAATTAGTAGAATAATGGTATTAGTAGAGTAAGAGATTAAGATTCATCCACCTCCCCAAAAATTTTTACCAAGAACCCAACCCAAGCAATTCCTATGAAATTGATGTTGTGCTGGTTAAAAATTGAGTTTGTGTGACTCTCTCTTTTGTAACCACCACTCTGAAGTCTACCTCATGTCCCCTCCCAGCCAATAACCGCCCCCCAAAGGCTGCCGGTGGCACAATTCGGTGTTGTGGCTCTCTGCTCTGTGGACGTGCACTATAAGAAATGAGGCTTCAGTTTCAGTAAAGCGATCACATGCAGGACCTAAGTGACTTTGGGTCTGTCCTGGTACTTCATATTGAGGTGACACTGTTGAACAAGACGGTTGTTGACCTCTGTGGTAGGTCCGAGTTTTACCCCGCACCAGAAGAGCTTAGCTGTTGCCATTGATTTATAGAAGGTGATGTTGGTCTGGAGTGTGATCCCATGCTGGCGCCATGCTGTCTGCTGGCCTTTCAAAGGGAATTCTGGCCTTTCCTAATTTGGCTTCATATTTTTTGGATGACCTGTGTGTTTTGGACGGTATGCTGCCTGTGTGGCAGAGTGTAGTGGTGCCATTACCAGAAAGTGGCCCTGCCTTACCAGAAAGCACTCCTGGCCTAGTCCTTACGTGAGCACTGTGCTTTGTGACCAGAGCCGGCCTTAGGCTTCAGTCCTTGTTACCAAGCTGATGCGCCAAATGGGCCCGGATCAGTTGTTTGTATTAGTCCGTATGCAGTCGACAAAGCAGTGTTTTGATGATCTCAGTAGGTTAAGAAGAAAGCTGTTTCCCCAGTGTCTGGAATGTGCAAATTTGTACTCCCAAGGGAGATGGCATGGCATTTATTAAATAAAATCCATTACGCCACAATGTTGTTGTATTGATGAAGTTAGAGCACTCTAAATTTCACACATGCAATCAGAAAATGCTGGAGAATATTTTTATGCTGCCAAATGAATCATGGAAGCTGTTCCCCAGCCCCTTAACACAATGTATGACAATGAATCTGCACTCAAAATATGTGTGAATAGATGTGTGAACAAATGAACAAATTTAATTAGTAGCTCTCAAAGTCAAGTTCTGCAAATTGTGTTAAAAATTTCCATAAAGCCTCGATATGGTTCCTTGCTATTTTCCTCTACCTATGACATAGCAAAGATCATATCCCCCCAGCTAAGTTGTCTGAGGCTCCAGAATGTGTCTCAACCACTGATGGTGAGAAACGAATCCCAGAGAGCTTTTCCTGGGATCTTAGAGAAGAAAAGAGATCCCCTTCCAATGCCTTCTGAGAATATAACTGAGATTGCAAGAGGTACTCCTCTCAACCCCAGAGAAAATAGCAAAGGCGATCTGAGAACTCAAGAGAGTAGAAGTCAGCAATGACTCACATGTGGGAATCATCAGCTCCAGAGTCAGACCCCAAGTGAATCGCTGCTAGACTTGATGTTATTGACCTGGCAAGGAAAATGTTTTCAGGAGGTCGCTGTAGATTTTGAAGCTGTTGGGCAGGAGGTTGCAAAAGTGGTTTTCTCTCGGGGTGAAAGGGCACAGCCACTTAAAAGGTGTTGGAAAAATAATACGTTCAGAAGTGCAGATCCCAGGGAGAACCCAGCGCATCCGGGACGATGATGGAAGAAATAAAGACCAAAACAAATACGAGAGGACAGAAAAGAGTAAAAAACATGCCTTCCCATCCCAGCTGATGTGCTGCACGTGGAAGGGACACAGAAGGAAAGGTTCTTCTCTTTTTAAACAAAAAATTACTTTTAATTGAAGTCTGGTTATATTAGTTTCAGGTGTACAACACAGGGATCTGACATTGGTAAACATTACGCAGGGCTCAGCGTGGTACGTGTCGTCACCATCTGTCTCCAGTTATTTCAGTACTATTCACTATATTCCGTCTGCTGTACTTTTCATCTTCCTGACCTACTTACTTTATAACTGGAAGTTCAGATCAGCGTCAAATAGCCTTTTAAACACCAGGTAAACATAAAGTCCTCATAGAAGGCACATCTGCTTTAGATTGGAAAGACAGTGTTTGTCTTTTTTGTGTTTTGTTTCGATCACAAAGAGTTAACCTAGGTTTGATAGAGTGAGAAAAAGCAGTGCAGCCTGTTTTTTTCCAGTTATTTTCTCTATAAGGGTCAACAACCCCCTCTATGGTGTGTGTTAGTAAGGGTCTTTTAAGAATCAGAGATAACAGTGGGAAGCCCAGGTGACATGGAAATAATGGGGGGATTGTGTCTGCAAAGGCTCTTGCCCCAGCACACACATCCTGGGTTCTAGGACTCCGGTGTCCCTTTCCCTCCCTGTTTCCTTGTTTGAAGTGGCTGGGGGGACAGCCCACACCTGGAAGCTGATAAGACAGACTTGCTGCACACTCTCAGGGTTTTCCAAGAAAAATAGCAAAGAATGTACTTGCGCTGGGGCATGGGGGTTGCTGACTGGCACCGTCTCTCAAGAATCAACATGCCCACATTTCTGCCTCCTCTCATGTTCCCAAGCTGGTTCTCAGCTCAAAATGAATAAAATCGATGTGTTTTTGTAAATCAAAATACAAACCCTCAGCTCATTCTTGAACTGTTGCCGTGCCCGTATGAAAGCATTCCCCTCTGTTCAGAACACTCCTCCGCTGACCGCGTTTGCATAGAGGGCATTATCCAGAGAGTGGAAAGGATGGACCTCACTTGCTGTATGTTTGTTCAGATTAATGATAATTCAGCTAAGAGTTATTGAGCATGACTATGAGGTACTGGGTTCAACTTCTTTCCTGTAAGAAGCTTTGGTATTGAAGAGAAGCTCTTGATTATTTTGAAGGGATATTGTATAGAAAAATTAAACACTAAACAAAATTGCTGTGTGGTATTACAGGCTATATATAACTCCTCAAAGATGTGCTTTTCATACTTTGGTTGGAGAACAACATCAATATCAAAATTGCTATCCTGAGTGGCCATAATGAAAGAGAAGGAAACTCAAACCCCAGAGGCTTGCGATGGTAGCTGGAGAGCTTTTTCTCAGAGCGCGGTCTCAAAAAGAATATCTGTGGGAAGGAAGTTTAGCTTTGGTCCTCTCAGAACTTACTGTTCTGTGTTATTGGATTGATTTATAGTTTCTTGACTTATATTTCAGGCAAATTTCCAAATACCCAAGGCACGAGCTTAATGAATGGCTCAAGTTCTCTTCTCAGTACATTGTGTCTTATTATTTTGCATAATAGTAACTGTATTTGAGAGCAGCATGGAGTCCTGAACAATTTCCTCTAGTGAATCTGGAAGCTCTCCCTGAGACCGAGCAGGGAGTGGAGAAGTAGACCTAACCACGTTCCTGTGGAGGAGTATACCTATTTAAAACCACTGTTCCCTTGGAGCTTTCTTCGTTGATTTTATTTATTTTCTATTTTTTGCTATCTCCTTTTACTGGAAATAATAGCCTTAAGACCTTTAGTTCAAGCCTGATACGTTTTACCTGGCAATTTGCCTTTTCTCTTTGTCCTCTTGCCCCTTGCCTGCTTGTCTCTTGAGGCTGCCTCTTCCATGTGTCATTTGTTCAGCCAGTTTGTAGTGAAGACATTCTCAGCCCTCCGTTCCCATTTGCCTTTGTCCCCTCAGTGAGGGAGAGCTTTGATTGGAGGAAATCCCAGTGAGACGGTGAGCCTTCAGGCTGCCACTCCTTGAGAGCGGCCCCCAAAGCCCCCAGGTGCAACTCTGCGAGTCCTGAGCACAGGGAGCAGCGCATTTTTATGCCCCAGGCAGCATGCATAATCTTAGGCAAACAAACAGTCCTGCCAGAAGGGGCTTCCAACAGCTCCTCAAGACAGAGCAACAATTCTTGGCTCCTGGATCAGTAAAATTATCTATTTTCAAAACAATCCTTAAAAAAAAAAAAAAGAAAAAAAGAAAAGAAACTAACAAAGGGGATAGTGTTGTTTATGTAACTTCTTTGTAAGGTTATAAAAAGTTTTTCTCCCTGGGTACAAAACCGGGTACGGTACGTGTTCCCGAGCCCAGATAGTTTGTTTGGGAAAGCAGTGCTATCTCTTGGGATTTTCCTTTGCTGATGAATTTAGCCTTTCTCCCTTATGGGAAAAAAAAAAGTTTTCTTTACAACCTGCTCTGAAAGTTCTTCAGAATGGTGGTCGGGAGCTGGGTCTACTGGAACTCTCTCTGGTCTCAAAAGCTGTCATCAGGCCCTGTGAGGTGGATAGACTAGCGAGCAGCCCCCGCGCCCCTGTGTTAAGATGGGGTGAGGTATAGAGGAGTGATTTCAGCAGCCCCTGCAGCTTGAGACCAGGCATCCGGGCCTCTCTGGATGCCCACCATGACCTCCTTTCTCCTGGGCCAAACACACTCACTTGGCGAGTTCCTCTTTCTTACTGCTTCTTGGCCATCGGCCTCTACTAGTAGCCCATGGGTTGGAGTTAGCATACCTGAAGTCCACCTGGAAAGACGGCCACATACAATACGTGCTGGGGGAGTGAGGGTTTTTGTGACAGACTTCAAGAGGCCTTCAAAATGGAATCAAAAACTTAAAATTCATAAAGAGATTAAAAATCTGATGTTCTCAGAAGACTTCTGTAGAGGGGGAAAAAGCAAAGATGAAAGAAAGCAAAGGGCACACTGCCATCTTAAACAAGGAAGGAAGAATAAATTATTGTGAAGAATCTTTAGAGAAGGAAGAATATCCAAACACAGATGTGTGTAAGACCTGACTTAAGGATCAGGTGAAATGGAATAGGTTCGTGGGTGAATCTGTACCTCACGTAAGTATCGGTCACCCAGCCTGAGGGTGGGAAATGGGGGAGACAGTGGGATCTGTCCTCCACAGAGGGATTCGGGGCTCCCAGTGGGCACCAGTTCCAGGCCCTCTGCCTGGGGACTGCCCCCCCACCTCTTCATGTCTCATGTAGTTGTGTGGCTCAGTCAGTGGGGACAAAAATAAAAGTAAGGTAGTTATTTCTTTCACTTTCAGGTCAGCTGTATCTATGAGCTACATTTCATTTGTTTGTTTGCAGGGAGTAATTTAGAATCTCCCATCTTAACTGTTGACTTTGCAAGTCATCAGTAAGAAGCATTTCACAACAAATTTCAACTACATGCCACATTTTCATGTCAGGTCCAGGTTTAGACTGGACCTGGTCTTGTGCCCCTCTGGGATCTTGAGGGCATTTCATTTTTCTGTGTTTCTTGGCTTAGTGAGAATTTTCAGATTTGTCTTAACTTATAATTTGTTCAGAGAGAATCTTCAGGACACAATGAGAAGTAAGGCTCTTGGGCCAAAGGTCCCTCTGTTGGTTTAGAATTTCTGGGAACTGGGGCTCCTGGGTGGCTCAGTGGGTTAAGCCTCTGCCTTCGGCTCAGGTCATGATCTCCGGGTCCTGGGATCAAGCCCCGCATCGGGCTCTCTGCTTAGCGGGGAGCCTGCTTCCTCCCCTCTCTCTCTCTCCCTGCCTCTCTGCCTATTTGTGATCTCTGTCAAATAAATAAAACCTTAAAAAAAAAAGAATTTCTGGAAAGTATGAAAAATCTTGTTACTTCTGGTTATATGAATTTTAAATTTTAATAATTTTGTTTTTAAAGTGTATCTTTCTCTTTGATTTTGGAGGACAATTTTTATCCACCAAGTGTTAATTTAGTATCTACTAAGCGCTGTCATAGAACAGAGTGTAGAGAGGGCCTGATTTGTGTTGCCATAGATTTGGGCAAGGTTTCCCTGAAGTGGGCTTTGTCAAATTGAGTAGAAGCTCCTCAGATTGAAATGAGGTAAGAGAACATTTCAAACGCAGCCAAGTCCCAAACTCCTGAAGAAGAAGGACTTGAGAGGGGCAGTGGCAGTTCATGAGTGACAAGAGCCTGTCAGGTGGTGGGGCAAGTGGTCACTGAGGTCAGGGTCAGGCTTTGTATACAAGTGGGTTCAGATTTTATCCTATAAGCACCTGGGCATTCACCTAGAATTCGTAATCAGAATCCTGACGTGGGGGGTTTTAAAGGACATTTTTCACTCTTCTTGGCTGCTCACAGCAAATGATAATGTTGGAGAGGTGATGGAGAACCTACTTCCCGTGTTAGAGGAATTCCCTACCTTATGATGCAGAGTATGCCCCCCAGTGTAGAAGCTGGAAGTGTTAAGTACTTTGTTTCTTTTTTTTTTTTTTCTTTTAAGATTTTTAGAATTTATTTGAAAGAGAAGGAGAATGTGAGAGTGAGCATGAGTGGGTGGGAGGGACAGAAGGAGAGGGAGAAGCAGACTCCTTGCTGAGCAGGGAGCCAGCTGTGGTGCTCGATCCCAGGACCCCGGGAACATGACCTGAGCTGAAGGCAGACAATCAACTGAGCTACCCAGGTGCCCCCGAACAGTATGTACTTTCTTTGCCAGTCTCCTTTTTGGTTGACCTAGGCTCTGTCACTCAGATGTGTCCAATCTAGACCTTAAAGAGTGACGTGAGGAACCTGGGACCTCATGCAAAATCCATTTGTGGAGTTGGAGCCATCAGTTTCTAGAGGCAGCAGATGCGAGTACCCAAAGTTTAAGAGAATTGGTTCAGGGTGGTGTTGGAGACTGTGGTGTCTCTGCCCAGCAGCACAATGATTTCTTTACACTGCTATTTTGCGTGATTTGGGGCACTGCTGCTGGCTGCTTAGCCTCTAAACCTGATTTTTCCAGCTCTCCAAGAAATGCTGTGAGCTGTCCAGTTTCCTTCTTCCCTTCCTGTACTGAGGTGTAATGTATGATCACATGTACTTTTTTAAAGTTTATAATTGAGGGGCACCTGGGTGGCTCAGTCCATTAAGCACCTGCCTTTGGCTCAGGTAATGATCCCAGGGTCCTGGGATGGAGCCCCGCATCGGGCTGCCTGCTCAGTGGGGAATCTGCTTCTCCCTCTCCCTCTGCCTGCCTCTCTGCCTACTTGTGCTCTCTGTCAAATAAATAAATAAAATCTTTAAAAAAAATAAAGTTTATAATTGAATAATATTTGACAAGTGTATTCAGATGGTAACCAATACCACCAGATGCAGACTGTTTCCCCCACAACTTCTCTTGTGCCCCTTTGTCAATTGCCATTCTTTTTTTTTTTAATTTTATTTTTTGATAAACATATAATATATTTTTATCCCCAGGGGTACAGGTCTGTGAATCGCCAGGTTTACACACTTCACAGCACTCACCATAGCACATACCCTCC
>NW_019154088.1:29076814-29099178 GCF_002288905.1 Enhydra lutris kenyoni | reverse complement strand
GTGAGATTAAGAGTCTCTTATGGTTTGTCTCCCTCCTGATCCCATCTTGTTTCATTTATTCTTTTTTTAATACTTTTTTAATAGAGGATTTTAATTTAGTCCCTTGTTTTACATGTATGTTACAACATTATTTCTAGTTTTCTGTTTATTGTTCACGCTTTTCAAACTGTTCATTAATCTTTATTTTTGTATTATTTAATGGTTTCTGTGATTTATATCTAACTTGGAAATGTCTCAAGTGTGGAAAATTCTGGTTATGGGTCAAATAAATGGAGGATCCCAAATAATAGTTGGCTGCTATGAGTAATACCCGTTGTCTTTTGGGGTTACTGAAAACAGCTACAAACTTGGACACTAAAAGACTGAAGAACATCAGATTTCTTTATCTATTGTAGTGTAGATCATATTCATTGATTTCCTCTTGAAAATTATATTTGGAGTTATCTGGTTGCAGAACTTCCCCATTATTTTGTAGAAGCTAGAGGCAAGTGTACCTATGGTGTTACTCAAGCATTTCATCCACTGATTTAAGGATTACTAGTAGTTTTTCAGGTCACTGATGAATGGTCCAGAATAACATCCAAACATGTTGCCTCCAAATTCCTAATAGCCCACTAGGTGTTATGCCTCTTTTTTGGTTGTGGGAGAGACCAGATGCAACAACTTGTCCTTCGTCTTAGAAGACATATCTTTTTTTTTTAAATCAACATATACTGTATTATTACTTTCAGACGTAGAATTTAATGATTCATCAGTTTCATACTATACTCATTGCTCATTACTTCAAGTGTTGTCCTTAATGCCCATCACCCAGTTACCCCATTCCCTCATTCCCCACCCTTCCAGCAACCCTCAGTTTGTTTATTATAATTAAGAGTCTCTTATGGTTTGTCTTCCTTGCTGTTTTTGTCTTATTTTATTTTTCCTTCCCTTCCCCGATGTTCATCGGTTTTGTTTCTTAAATTCCACTTATGAGTGAGAACATAGGGTGTTTGACTTGTTTGGCTTAGCATAATACCCTCTAGTTCCATCCACGTCATTGCAAATGGCAAGATTTCATTCTTTTTGATGGCTGAGTAATATCCCATGATATATATATCACATAGAAGGCATATCTTGACATGCCCTAAAGTACTGGACTCCTAGGAATTTCACTGAGATAGAAGATCACTGAATTTTTTAAAAATTTATCTCCCACCCTCTGACACACAAATGTCTTACCAATAAGTCTAGAGTAGTTACTTCTCACTCACTAGGTCGAGTCAGTGTAATGTTGTTAATGTAATGGACCAGTGTGTTATTTTGTGGAAGGGAAAGGCAGTGAAGATCCCTGCAAACTAAATTATGACATAGGACTAGAGAGTTATATATCCCTGGGGTAGTACAGTGAAGTTGCATTATAGGACATGCCAGCTAAAATTAACTGCTTCTGGTGGTCTTTATAGACAGATATGCAGAAAAAAGCATTTGCTAGGTCAGTAGCCACATACCAGGTACCAGAATTAATTGCTCAAACAATTAAATCCTATCTAGTACAGCAGTTGCAATTGAGGTAACTACTTGCTTAAACTTAATTTAATCTGTTATCATTCTCCAAGATCCATCTGTCATCTTCACAGATCAAATAGGCAAGTAGAATGGGGATATGGTGAGAATCACTATCCCTGCATCTTTGAAGTCATTGTTAGTGGCACTAATCTCTGCAACCCTCCAGGAATGTAGTTTTTAGTTCATATTTTCTTAGGTAGAAGCAGTTCTAGTGGCTTCCACTTGGCCTTTCCCACCATAATGACTCTCATTCCATAGTTCAGGGAACCAGTATGAGAAGTCTGCCAGCGGCTCATGCTGAATAATCTCATGCTTATTCCAATTATGCATTACAGAACTGGATAAATAACCAAAGGATGGATTTGGGGTCCCACTGACCCCACTGTGAGTCAGACTGAGCTGAAACTCCATTGACCACCTGATCTCCATTGCCCCTACTCTATCTGGTAGACCACAGTGATGTTTTGGGTCTCCTGGCATCTGTGTCAGTTCAGAAATAGTGTCTGCCAGTCTGGAAAGGTCTGATTATTTCCTTCTCCCCAGTGCACAGTTACCCTGGTAAAAGGCCGTATGCCCCTTTGGGGAAGGCTGGGTTAAAGATTAATAGAACAAATTTCTGGCAGTGTACCATGTTCCCTCCTCAAGAGTTCCTTCCTCAAGAGGGCCTTCCTTGCATTTAAAGGGCTCTGGGTCTTTAAACTGGCTCAAGTCTGCGAATTAGTTGAGGGGCTGTGACTCTGTTTTTATGATTCAAGTCAGACTTTTATTCACCTAACCTAGAATTTTTCTGCTTATACAGATCAAATAAGAATTTAATAGACTTTCTATTTCACATCTAGGAATACCATGATCAGCTAGCCAATACCATAGGTAGGCTTGAATCAGACTATTCTGAGTATTGCTTTTCCTCTGCTATCCATGACAATAATCACACTCATCTTTCTTTTGGCAATTGAATGCCACCACTTGGCCCCTGCCACCCTGGGATCCAGTTACTCCCATTGCGCTTAGGTTTCCCAGTTGAGTGACTGCAGATCCCGAAGTAAGTTCTGGCCTAGAGAGGCAAGCAATTATAGAGCTCTTCAAAGATGATGGTGCTCTCTGCACATATTACTCATAGTTGTAGTGAGAGGTATATCTTCTGGATGCCCCCAGGATGGTGAGTAGGTCTTAAGTGACAAATCCACTCTAACGTTCCAATCTCCCTAAGCCTTTGAAACCCTTCCTCTACATTAAACCAAGTTTGGTCCAGCATTTTCAGCTCACTCACTATGGGCCACCTTTTAGTTCATATTTCAGCCAATCAACCAAAGAAAATGTTAGAGCCCATTTTAACTCCCCTAGATGCAACATTAAATGCAGAATCTCTGCTTAGTGAGCCCATACCTATGAACCTAACCCAATCAACTTTATATTTCTGACACAATTGTCCCACATAGTCCATTCCCACTCAGGTTCTCCAAATTTCTGTCTAAGTTAGAAAATTCAAGTAGTTTTTTGGGAGTATATTATACCTCTTTATGGGTCATAAACTGTGTAACTATATAACTCAGTCTTAAGAGCCTACTGGGACTTGAGGCTAATTTTGGGTCTAGAAGCAAAGGCGGGTGGGGCTTCTGGGTGGCTCAGTTGGTTAAGCAGCTGCCTTTAGCTCAGGTCATGATCCTAGGGTTCTGGGATCAAGCCCCACATCGGGTTCCCTGCTCAGGGGAGAGCCTGCTTCTCCCTCTTCCTCCACCTGCTGCTCTGCCTACTTGTGTTCTCTCTCCATCTCTCTGTCAAATGAATAAATAAAAATTAAAACAAAAACAAAAACAAAAAACCAAAGAGTGGTTGTAAGAGTGAGTTCTGAAGAGAATCAGCATTGTCTTGCCTGTTAGCTAGCTCAGGGGAGGCCCTTATAGTTTCATTAGGCAACACAGGGTTAATCCTCTCAAATGGGGATGGAGAGGCTTCTGCCGGGGCTGGGGAGGCTCTTTCCACTGGAATTGAAGAGGCTACTCCCATTGACAAAGATGATGCATCAGAATTTAGGGTCCCAGCGTCTCCAGCTTCATCAGGGTCTTCTCCTATATCTCCATTCCACTTTTCAAGATCCCATTCTTGCCCAGTCAATGTCTTTACTTTAGTAGTAGACACCCTACAAGGCTAGGTGTTCAAATTGCATTGTAATTCGGTCAGTTGCAGGTTGAGATTCTGCATATGAGTTTCAGCAATTTGAGCCCTGAAGCTACAGGGGATCTGAGTGCTCTTTAGGGCACACACAGAAGCTTTCAGGTCATTTCAGTGGTGCTTGTGCTGGGAATTTGAATTCCTAAGCTCATCCTTTTCCTTACTCTGTCCAGTGGCATTAGGAACTACCGGTCAATCTTTATACTTGTTAGTTTGACAAAAATGTTCAAAGGTATCATATACATAGTCACTCAGACACTTACTTATAAGTGGTTGTTTGGGAGTCGCTGGCAGTGATAGTGTGCTTATCTCTATTGCCTGATCATCCTAGGGACTACCTGTCCTCTCTTTACTACTAGAAATACAGTAATTAGCAGCTTTAAATCTAATGAGATTAGAAAGCCAGTTCCCCAAGCCCCCGAACCAATTCAGAAAGCACATCCCTTTAATTCTATCTCTATAAAATTGTTCTCAGTACCAAAATTTGTTTTATTTAGTGTTCCCCAGAGAAACAACCAGTAGGATAGAGATCAAGTTCAAGATAGAGATGTGGGGCAGGATGAAAGGGTGGGGGAGAGAAGAGAGATGGAGAGAGAGATTTATTACAAGGAATTGGCACCCACCATAATGGAGGTTAGTAAATCTTAGATCTGCAGGGTGAATCAGCAAGATGGAGACTCAAGAAAGCCAATGGTTAAGTTCCAGCTCAAGTCTGAGGGTCTGAGAATTTGGAGAGCTGCTGGTGTGGTTCTACTCAATGCTTGAGACACAGGAAGAGATCTCAGTTTGAGTGCAAAGGCAGAAAACAAAACAAAACAAAACAAAACAGTATCTTAGTCCTCAGAATGTCAGGAACTCTATTGCTCATGGGAGGGTCAGCCTTTTTATTCTCTTTAAACTTTCAACTGGAGGAGTCCTATCCACTTTAGGGAAGGCAATACGCTTCACTCAGCCTACTGATTTAAATGTTAATGTCATCTAGAAACACCCTCTCAGAAACATCTAGAACAATGTTAACCAAATATCTGGGCACTCCATGGCCCAGGCAAGTTATCACATAAAATTAACTGTGACACTAGGCTTTCCTGAAATAAGGTGTTACCACTCCAACTTGCATGTTATTTTTATTGGGTATTTAAGTTTCCATTTGTTTCTTCCCTCCTCCCCAAATTAACCATTATTATCCTCGCTGTGTAATGCAGTCAGTGCTTTAGATTTATCTACTTTTTTACCAGTTTACTTGCTCATCTTTCCTTCTTTCAACTTAATCTTTCTTTATTGATTCAATATCCTTTTTCTTGAATATTCATTAAAAATTCCTTCAGTTATGGTCATTTGATTATAAATATAGTCATTTTTTTGGTGAAATGCTTATTTTGATCCCATCCTTAAATGGTGTTAGATGAATGCAAAATACTCTTTTTTATGGGAATTTAATTTTTTTCATTGAAGAAAATAATTCACTGTCTTCCTTTTTTCACTATTGCTATTGATAAAACAGCTATGTCTAACTGTTGATTGTTAACCTGTTGGCTTGCTTTTAAAATCATTTACTTGTCTTTGCTAAATTAGAAACTTCTTGGGATTTATAAGATTTCTTGAATCCGTGGACTAGATTGTTTTATCACTTTTGGAAAATTCTGTCATTTTCTTCATAGCTGGACTCCACCATTATCTCACTATTCCTCTCTGGAATTTCTTTTGAATTTGTATGGGACTTTCTAATTTAACCTTCATGTCTTTTTAACCTCTCTAATTTTTCCATTTCTTGGTCTCTCCTTGTTTCTGTGAATAAGATCTTCAAATTTATCTTTCTATTCACTAACTCTATCTCTAGCCATAACTAATCCCTTTTTTCTATTTCAGTGACTACATTTTTTATTTCTACAAGTTTTTTTTCATTCATTTTTTTTTCAAATTTGTCTGGTCCAGTTTTTTATTAGTAATAATTTTGTACTATATTCAATCAAAATTATAGGAACAAAGCATTTAACTAGACCCAGGTGTAAAGAAAATACATATCCTTAAAGCAAACATATAGTTGTCTTTTTAATTCTTTTAAACAACAATGTATTTATACTGTATGATGCTTTTGTAATTATATTTTCTGTAATAATGAACTTTGGAAATATTTACACATCAGCATATATGGATCTACCTAATCTTTCTTTATTGCTGCAAAGTATTCTATTTTATGCTTTTTAAATAACATTACATTACTTTCTTAGACTTTTGATGATTTGTTTAACTCAGTTTAAACATACTTCTCTTTTAGTGTATTTCCAGTCTTGTTACCTAAACTCCTGAGGTCTTACTCTGTTTGCTCTTTTTGTCAATGCAACTTTTCGGTGTAGGCTTCTTTTTCCTACCTAGATCCCAGGTCAACTCAATAAGGTTCCTTTTGTTTCACTTTGCCAATAGATGGATTTTCCCCCAGCTACCATTCCCTAAGGGCGTAGCCTTTTATATGTCCTGGCTTTCTATAACTCTGTTATAGAAAGGAAGGTTTCAATAGAAAAGAAGTTTTGCTAGTCCAACTCCCCAACTGAAGCAGTCTTAATATCTTATTTTTTGGTCCATGATGTTTATTAAATTCATTTGAATAACAAGACTGACTATATCTCCTATTCCCTTAAACTGGAAACATGTCAGCATCAGTTTACTAATCTGGTTTTCAATGTGTTCGGTGCTTTTATCCCCTGCAGGTTTTACAACTTCTTTGTTGAGTTTGACTATGTATTTTAAACAATGCTAGTGATGTGATTAGCCCATACTTACAGGTATTTGCAGTTGAAAGTTTTCAGGATCTAATAATCTATAATATTGTCCAACATAAAAGGCCTACTGTTTCATCACTTAGATTAGAAATGTCTGGATGTCACCTGCTTTTATAAGTCTCTCCCTAACGCTGGACACCACTGTCTTCATGTGTTCTCTTTGGTATATTTAGGGGAAAACAGGAGCTTATTTAAGCTGAAGCTTTGATGTGAGGAGTGATCTTGTTTGAATTTCAAAGTGAAAATGTATACACATAATTTACAATGCCAAGGACATATCTGGCAAATATCTTTATTCTTTCTCTCCTATATTCCTTTCTCTCCCATGACAATAGTTCAAGGGCATTCCCATTTCAATTCGAAGTCCAGTATATATTTTACAATTACATTTGAGGCAGTACACGGTCCTAGAAACAATAGTAACTAACTACAATGAAACAATCTAAATTATAGTTTGGCTACTACTAAATTGTATGACCTTGAGATAAATATCCTACCTCTTAGTGTCACTGTTAATCTGTATGAAACCTTCAAGCTCTGTCTAGGATCATGTAATTCTGGAGCTTGTTACTGCTAAGAATTCCTTCTAGCCACCCAAAGTACAGAATGATTAAAAGCTGGAAGGTTTCCTATTTCTAAGTATTTGAAATCACACTTTTTAAAGTCATTCATAAAAATTGAATTAAAGGGTAACTCTTAGTGTCTGGTTTTTCCCCCCAGGGAAAAGGAGTGGCTGGAGACATTATATTAAAATTATTTAGGGTAAGAAAATAGATTGATATGATATGGATAGGAAAAGTCTAGGCACCTGTACATGTAGGTGTCTAGGTTACATGAAAGGCTGGAAATAACTATTCTGACCCAGAGCATAGTTGAAGGAATTAAATGGAGTCACCAAGCATATAATTAATTAAACAACTAACTATTGTGTTTCATTCTTTACAGTAATTTGACATTTCAGCTATAGCCTGTGCTTATCCTGTCTTCTCTTGCATTTACCCTTACTCCTTTTCACACATCTAGTTAAGCTCAGAAATAAACAGAAGTCATTAGAGAAGGTCTCTGAATCTTGGCTGCCCTGGATCCAAAGAGATCCGTGTAGTAGTTTGGAATTACATATTCACATGTCTATGGCCAGAATACTCCCCTTGATAAAAATGCTGGGAAGGACATTTGTATATCTTTTTGCTTGTGGCCTTTTAGTCATTTTAATATTTCAGAGATGAATCACTCTTTCCATTTTGCCTACTCAAATGTATGTGGGTTCATTCTGTACTTTTACCAGTGGTTAATGTGATTATTTTATCTTTACTTTTCTTCACCAGTAGTAAAGAACCTCAAATCCTGTGATATAATTTTCTCAAATAGCGCTGCTAGCATTTTCTAGACTCATTCTCTGGAGGCCTTGTGTTGCTAGTGGGGAAATGTACCTCCCATAGACTTCCAGTAGATGGCAGGTACAGTACTTCAAACCTCTCACAACATAAAAAAAAATCCAACAGCTCAATAGGTAAATGTAGATTGTTACCCTGTTTTAAATCTCAAGAGCAATAAAAAAGAAGGAGTGAAACTTTTGTTTATGGATCTCATATCATATTACCATATAAGTATCTTCTTATTTTTGTCTTCTACTAAAAATACAAATGCAACAAATGAAAATATGTCTTTATCAGGGAATGCCTGCAATTCCAGATTGCAAATTAAGCATTTAAATGTTGAATAATATAATCACCACGTTATAGATGTTAATTAAAGTGCTTAGTGAACAAAGATACATTTAGCAATTTTTAAATATAAATTTTAGAGGATGAGAAACTATTGTTTTATAGCAATTATAGTTTAATAGGCTTCCATTTACATTTTATTTATTCATTTTTTAAAGATTCATAGATGGCAGAAGTACAAATATAGATAGATAAGTGCATACATATGTATATACATACAGACAAAGATAGATTTCCCAACCCATTTCTTGGCTTTCTTTGAATAATGAATCCCATAATGTTTTCTTCAACTTACTGTAGAAATGAATTTCTATAGTGTATTTGGAAAGAAATTCCTCTCTGTGACCTATGATAAGAAACAAAGAGGAATACTTGGGGTGGCCCCTTACAGATGAAAAATGAACACTCAGTCAGACCATACATCACCTGACTAGTAAGACAGATGTTTGTTTTGGGAGGGATGACTGTGAAGCCGGAAAATATTCCTTTACACATTCATAGACACACTTATCTTCATAGACACACTTTTGTTGAAAAGGTGTCCAGGATGACAAATCTAAGGTACCCAGGACTCTCAGAAATATTTGTTTATTTTTATTTATTGTATTTTTAATTTTTTTAAGATTTTATTTATTTACTTGACAGAGAGACAGCGAGAGAGGGAATACAAGCAGCAGGAGTTGGAGAGGGAGAAGCAAGCTCCCTGCTGAGCAGGGAGCCAACATGGGTAGGACTCGATCTCAGAACCCCAGGATCCTAACTTGAGCGGAAGCCAGATGCCTAATGAGTGAGCCACCCGACTCTCCCAGAAATATTTTTTTAAACCTAAAATACTTTCCAAGTACTTAAAAATAGTTTTAACTTCAACATATATCTTGAAATCCTTATTAATTTATCATATTTGTATTATACAGAAGATGTTTAATGGGACTCATTTGAATGAAACTCAGCCAAAATTATAGTTATGTGAGTTTCAACTATTTGCTTGGTTTTCCCAACTTTAATAATGTGCATTTTAGTTATTTTATTTATTTTCTGTCCTTCCCCTTAAATTATAAGCAGAGTTACTATATAGTTTTACTCATTATTGAATCTACAACATTTAGAAAAATGCCTGACACTTGTGGTTGCTAGTACGTAAGTGCTAAGTGAATGAATGGGTTTACTTTATATGGTAAGGTCGCAGAATAAAAGAAAATAATGAAGAGTAGTCACTCAGTAAATGTTGGACTGGCTCAGTTCCCTCTTTTTCTCTCTCCTCTCTCCTCTAGCACACTAGAAACCTTGGAGTCATCTTTGGTTCTTTTATTTTCCTTCAGCCCTTTGGGTTAGATCATCATTTTCAAAAACTTGGCTCCTCAAGGTGTGGTCCACAGACTAGAAGCATAGGTGCTACTTAGGAGGTTGTTAGAAATTCAGAATTCTGGGCCTCAGCCTAGAACTTACTAAGATTTGCATCTTAAGAAGGGTCTCAGGTGTTTCATGCACACAGTAAAGTTTGAGAAGCACTGATCTAAGTAACTTTGTTTCTCCTTCCTCTTGTCCTAGATTTTTTCACCTTTCCTTAATTACAGAGAAATGAATCTCCCAAGAGAGACAAGTCTTCTCAGTTAGTTCACTTGCCGCTAAACTATAGAGCACACCACAACCAGATACAACTTTTTAAGTATTTGGTCACATTGTGCCTCTGCTTAAGGATCTACAATTTCTCCTTTTACTGAGTTGGTTACAGGAAGTCCAAACAGTTCTTCATTCTGGAATTCAAGCCTCTTCATCATCTGACTCCACCCCCCACCAACCCAATCTCATCTTTTATCTTTATTCTTTGGTTGGATTTCTGCAAGTTCTTGGGTTTTTTTCTCTTAATCTAGAACACTTGTCACTTTTACTTAACTGAATGTTATTCATAATTCAGTGTTTAACACAAAGAATTAATCCTCTGAGGTCTTCCCTCATTGCTAGAGCTCACATGGATTTCTCCATTTTCCATAGCAACTAATTATGCCACATAATGCTCATTAGAGAATAAGCTGCATTGTTTTGGAGAGTTTTGTTATAAGTGAATTTTTTCTTTCTACAATAAGATTTTAAGTTAATCAAAAGCAGAAAGTTTATCTTTTTATTTCTTTGGTATCATTCATAAGTGATTCAGAAACTTAAATCTTTACGTTCTATTTTAAGGTCATCTACTTTTAGGACTCTCTGGGTTTCTAGTAACACAATGTAAAACTAGCTAACTTAAGCATAAGGAAATTTCTCACAGAATCTAAGGGCCCAAGTTCAGTAGAACATTGGAAGGCGTAGAACTAGAGTATGGAAAACTCTAGAATTATTTCACTACTCAGATCCCTTTTCTTTCTGTCTGGTCTGCTCATTTGCACACATCAACTTCATTCTTCTTTCTCTCTCACTGCGTATTAACTGCCTCTGCTTCTCTGGTCTGCAGGGCAGGAGGATGACACTCACCAGTAGGCTCTATCTTTGAGCCTGCATATTTCAGAAATTGAGTCAAGCTTTTCTCACCTCGATCTTAGATTTCTAATTAGTCCAACCCAGAGTCATCCAGTCAACCAGGGTCAGAGAAATCATCACTGCCAAGTCTTCAGTATTTTTATGATATAAACAGTTAAGAGTGGGTAGAGGGTAATCATAACTTGGGAAATTATTTCCAATTATGTGCATTATAACCTGCTAAGGTAGAATCTTAGTGCAGGTCTAATCACAGGTTTCTTTAGTCATCTGAACAATGAAATAGATATTTCACTCTCTGCTTCCTCATGGCCACAGCAAAAGCAATTTCCAGGAGTTCTCTTATTGTCTTGCTTTCATTCAGGAAAGGCTACTTTTTTTTTTAAAGTAGGCTCCATGCCCAGTATGGAGCCCACAACCAGGCTTGAACTCACAGCCCTTAGGTAAGACTTACACTGAAATCAAGAGTCAGATGCTTAACCAACTGAGCCACCTAGGCATCCCTGGAAAAGCTGTGTGTGTTTGTTTCTTTGTTTGTTTATTATTTTCATTTAAAATTTGCTAGCTTTATCCTTAACTCTGAGGTATTTTTCATAACGATTTTATTTCTTCATTTGAGATAGAGAGAGAGAATGAGTAAGTGGGGAGAGGCAAAGGGAGAGGGAGAAGCAAACTCCCTGCTGAGCAGGGGTCCTGACATGGGGCCCTATCCCAGGACCTTGGGATTATGACCTGAGCTGAAGGAGATGCTTAACTGGCTGGGCCACCCAGGCACCCCAAGGCTGCCTTTTTAAAGAGCTGTCGGGATGAAAATCTTTCAGCTCCAGTTAAGAATCTATCATACATTTCCAATAATTCTAAATATACACTTTTGCTACCTAAAAGGCAAAGGAGACAAAAATAGTTCTGTTCACAAAAAATGCTGCAGGAACATTTTTATACAATTAGAAGCATGAAATAGATGATCTCTGTTCTTTCTGACTCTTAACACACACACGCGTATACACACACACAGACTGAGGCCATTGAATCCATGTGAAAAAGAAATAAGATTCTAAAATGTGGGATTCCCTGTTAATTAATTAATTCCTTATTAATTAAAAAATATGATTATGATTTGAAACTGTGGCCAAAGGAAATAATATTTTAGGCTCTTAAAATGTTCTAAAATTAGTTTGTGGTGATGGTTACACAGCTCTGCAAATATAAAAAAAAAACAAAACCCACTAAATTGTATGCTTTAAATAGGTGAAATTCAGAGTGTGAAACTATCTATTAAAAAATAAATTATAGGGGCACCTGGGTGGCTCAGTGGGTTAAGCCTCTGCCTTCAGCTCAGGTCATGATCTCAGGATCTTGGGATCGAGCCCCACATCAGCTCCCTGCTTGGCGGGGAGCCTGCTTCCCCCTCTCTCTCTGCCTGCCTCTCTGCTTACTTGTGATCTCTCTCTCTGTGTCAAATAAATAAAATCTTTAAAAAAAAATTATATAAGATTAAAAACCAAATTTGAAGAAACCTGAAAAGCACAGGTAAAATGTTTGGATCAGTACTTGGACATAAAAATGTCACTAGTCTGTGCATTTTGATAATGTTATGGATGACAAACAAAATTACTGAGTTGATTTTAGGTTGATTTTAGGAACATTCAAGTAGGGTGAATTACTAAATAAAGGCCAGTGACATAGGAAAATGTTATTTCATACAGATGTGCCATTGTAATGGAGGGTATAAATGAAGCGATTCATTTGTAGCAAATGGATAGTAGTTTTTATTAAAAGTGCCAAATGAGTGAAGCTGCAGGTGGTGTTGAGGAGCAGTAGGCTCTTACCATTTGAATACTCACTTAAAGGTCTAATATCAGGGACTACTGAGACGATTATAAAAACCAGCTCTTCAAGAAGATTCATATGTAGGATTTTGTGGGTGAATTATCTGGAAAGGCCAGCTACCTTGAATTTGGTTGGTTATTCCATTCTTCTTTTCATTTTGCTTACACAGTCTCAACTTGGTTTTAGCAATTGGTGCTCATAGACTAAGCTCAAAAGACCTTAACCTTGGCACTTGCTTAATGCTACAGTGCAGCTCTACTAAGACTGTTCTGCTGGGTCTCTCTCTGGATCATTAAACAACCTCTAATTCCAGTTATCAGTGTAGGCAGATAAAATATCTAGCAGAGAAATGTAAAAGAAAAGAAAAATGTCATTCACTGTCCTGCAAAGTGCTTTCTCCTAATTGTCACCTACTACTGCTTTCTCAACACATTCCTCTACACGTTTTTCCTTCTTCTATCACTTTGTAGAGCAAGCCGCGTTTACTTGTGTGCCACAGCCTGTGTTTCATAGTTGTTTATTTTATCACGAATTTCTGTGGCTTGTGCTATCTTTATTCGTTTCTTTAATGGCCAACTCTCTAAACCTGCTGAGTATAAGAGCAAAATTCCTTTGCGTTAGGGGAAAATGTGATGCCTATGACAATTTGTTAAAATACTATACTCTTTGAGCTTTTAAAAGTATGGCTTTATTTTTAATTGTTCAAAACTAGAACAGAAACAAAGAGCCAAGTAAAACAAGTAAATAAATTCTTTCATTCACGTAGAATACTATGCAGTGATGAGAAAGCATGAATGACTTTTACAGACAAGATGGTTAAATTTATAGATATAGTATTAAATGAAAGACTGATTGCATTTATATGAATTTTTAAAAGATGCAAAACTAACTTATGAAAATAGATGTAAAATAGGGGCTCTCTTTTTCCATAGGAGATAATGGTGAATGGGTGTGAAGGAAGTTTCCTACTTGCTGTTACTGGGTGGTGGTTTCATAAGTAATTAACTTCGTAAAATTCACTGAGCTGTACACTTAGTGTTTGTGTACATTGCATATATTATATTTCTTTTTTTCCTCACTTTTTATTTATAATGTATTTCATACAAACAATAATGTTATTTTATATCCATTAAGATGGGCCACGGAGCTGTGGTTTCATGTAACCTTTTAGTATTGGATTCTTTTATTTCTTTTTATCTTTTGAGCCCCTTCACCCATTTCTCCCACTCCCCAACTCTGACAACTACCGATCTGTTCTCTCTGAGTGTGGTTTATCTGTTTATTTTAGATTCCACATATAAGAGAGATCATATGGTATCTGTCTTACTAGACTAGTGCTTGGGATATAAAGTGCCTAGACTAGTGCTTGGGATATAAAGGTAAATTGCATAATCCCTATCCTTAAGAAGCTCACAACTTAATTGGAGGAGATGGATGCAATTAGTCAAAATGCAAATATGTGTAAAGCATCCTGGGACTAGCAAATAGCCTAGTTTATCCTAGTGCTAGAGAGTAAGGGTCAGGAGAGATACATTGAAGGGACTAGTGTTGGATTTAAATTTTTCACCTAACATTACAAAAAAATTCAAACATATAGTAAAGTTGAAAAAATTTAGCAAAGCTTTTTAAACAAGGCTTCTATTGGGCCACCTGGGTGGCTCAGTCAGTTAAGTGTTGGACTCTTAATATCAGCTTGGGTCTTGATCTCAGGGTTGTGTGAGTTTGATCCCTATATTGGGCTCCAAACTGGGCACGGAGCCTAAAAAAACAAAACAAAAAGCTTCTATCATTACAATTTCACTATGTATTATCACATCTATCCGTCTGTCTATTCCTCTATCTACACATCAATTCAGGTTATTTTAAATTAATTTCAAAGTAAATCTCATCAGTACACTTCTCCTAAATGTTTTTGCATGCATATCATTAGCTAGAGTTCACTATTTGTGTCCAATGTTTTTCTTTTGATGTAAATTGTATAATACAATAGAACATGCAAACTGTAATAATTGCTAAGTTTTGATGAGTTTTGACAGATGTGTAGAGAAACTCCTATCAAGATACAGACCATAACCATCACTTCAGAAAGATCCATCGTGCCCCATCAATCCCCATGCATATCCACTGACATCAGAAGCAACTACTGCCATGATTTTCTCCACCAAAGATTAGTCTTGCCTATTTTGGATATCTGCACAAATGAAATAATATATTCTCTTTTGTGTAGGATGCTGTGTCCTTTTTTAAAAAGATTGATTTATCTTAGAAAGAGAGTGAGTAAGTGAAATGTGGCAGAGAGAAAAAATCTTCAAGCAGACACCCTGCTGATCTCAGAGCCTGACACAGGGCTTGAACTCACAACCTATGAGATCATGACTGAAGCCAAAACCAAGAGTTGGTTGCTCAACCAACTGAGCCAGCAGGCACCCCAGGATACTGTGTCTTAAAAGAAGATAAAGGACAAGTCAGGGACTTGTGTGAGGGATGAGAAGGGAAAGTTTGGTCAGATTGTACAACCCGCCACAGCCAATTTTTGAAACACCTTGGTAAATTTCACAGACTCTGGATCCTGCTTTCCTGTGAAATTCTGACTTTGACCCCTTGACTACTCAGATATGAACAAACAGCAGTCAGAATCTTTTGGCTTGTGATTTTTTATTTTCCCTTCTCTGACTTACATGAAAATGTTGCTACTGAAGTCTTGATGTGACAGTCTAGAATCAAACTGCTTTAGTGTAACTCTTTATTTTTTTTTAGAGAAAAGATCATAATTCTCTTTTTAGATTTGCAGTTACTCTTATTTTATTTTTAACTTTTTTTTTAATTTGAGAAAAAAATCTGCAACAAGAATACTCTATCCAACAAGGCTATCATTCAGAATAGAAAAAGAGCTAGAGTTTCCCAGACCAAAGTTGAAGGAATTCATCACCATTCAACCACCCTTACAAGAAACATTAGTGGGAATTCGTTGAGTGGGAAGAAAAGGCCATAATTAGGAGTAAGAAAATTAGGAAAGTATTTCACAGGTACATACAAACATAATAAAAATAGTAGATTAATCAGTTATAAAACCATTACAGAGGTTAAAACACTAAAACAGTAAAATAAAATATATCTATAAAAGTCAGTCAAGAGATTCACAAAATAAAAAGATGAAAGTATTATATCATATACATAAAACTTGGGGCAGGGACTAAAAATTTAGTGCTTTTAGAATGGTTTCCAACTTTTTTTTTTAGAAAGATTTTATTTGTCATAGAGGGAGAAAGAGAGCACAAGCCATGGGAGCTGCAGGCAGAGGGAGACACAGGCTCCCCGATGAGTAAGGAGCCTGATGTAGGCTTTGATATAGGGTTTGATGTGGGGTTCAGTCCCAGGACCCTGGGATCATGTCCCAAGCTGAAGGCAAAAGCTTAACAGACTGAACCACCCAGCCGTCTCTATAATTGTTTCAAACTTAAATGACCATTATTCTACTGTAGACCACCATATGCATAGGTTGTTACATATAAATCTAATGGTAACCACAAATCAAAAACCTGTGATACACATACAAAAGAGAAAGGAAGGGGCACCTGGGTGGTTCAGTGGGTTAAGCCACTGCTTTCAGCTCAGGTCATGATCTCAGGGTCCTGGGATCGAGCCCCACATCGGGCTATCTGCTCGGCAGGGAGCCTGCTTCTCCCTCTCTCTCTTTGCCTGCCTCTCTCTGCCTACTTGTGATCTCTGACTGTCAAACAAATAAAATCTTAAAAAAAAAAAAAGAAAAAAAGAAAGGAATCTAAGCGTATCACTAAAGAAAGCCATCATACCACAAGAGAAGAGAGCAAGAGAAGAAAGGAACAGAGAAAAATTACAAAAACCACTATAAAACAAATAACAAAATGGCAATAAGTGCATACCTATCAATAATAACTTTGAATGTAAATTGACTAAATGCTCCAATTAAAAGACATAAGGTGACTGAATGGATATAGGCTGGTTACAGGAGACTCATTTCAAAAGGTTCATGGCAGATTGAAAGTGAAGGAATAGAAAAATATTTATCATGCAAATAGAAGTGAAAAGAATGCTGGGGTAGCAATACTTACATCAGACAAGATAGACTTTAAAACAAAGAATAGAAAGAAAAAAGGATACTACGTAATTATAAAGAGAACAATTCAAGAGACGACATAACAATTGTAAATATTTATGCATCCAACTTGGGAGCACCCAAATAATTAAAGCAACTATTAACAGACATAAAGGAAGAAATTGATAGTAATACAATAATAGTAGGGGACTTTAACACTCCACTTACATCAATGAATAGAGAGATCACCCAGATAGAAAAACAACGAGGAAACCTTGGCTTCGAATGACACATTTGACCAGATAGATCTAACATATATTCAGAACAATTCAATCCCAAAACATTCTTTTCAAGTGTATAGGGAATATTCTCCAGAATAGATCACATGCCAGACCATAAAACAAATCTCAACAAAATCAAAATGATTGAAATTGTATTGTGCGTCTTTTCTGACCACAATGTTCTGAAACTAGAAATCAATCACAAGAAAAAGTCTGAAAAGAACACAAATACACAAAGGTTAAATAAGATGATAATAAACATGAATGAGTCAACCAAGAAGTTAAAGAGGAAATACGAAAATACATGGAGACAAATGATAGTGAAAATACAATGGTCCAGATTCTTTGCAGATGCAACAAAAGGTTTTCTAAGAGGGAGATTTATAACAATATAGGACTATTTCAAGAAGCAAGAAAAATATTAAATAATCTATATTTACACCTAAAGGAGCTAGAAAAAGAAGAGCAAACAAATCCCAAAACCAGCAGAGGGAAGGATATAATAAAGATTAGAGCAGAAATAAATGAAATAGAGACTAAAACACAACAACAAAAATCCAGATCAATGAAATTAGCTGTTCTTTGAAAAGATAAACAAATTTGCTAAACGTTTAGCCAGACTCATCAAAGAGAGAGAGAGGACTCAAGTAAATAAAATCAGAAAGGAAAGAGGAAAAATGACAACCAACATCAAAGAAATACAAAGGAATATGAGAGAACGTTTTGAAAAATTATATGCCATGTAATTGGATATCCTAGAAGAGGTTGATAAATTCCAAGAAACATATAACCTATCAAAACTGAATCAAGAAGAAATAGAAAATTTGAAAGGAACAATTACTAGCAATAAAATTGAAACAGTAATCAATGTGCTATGGTGAGTACTGTGAAGTATATAAACCTGGCGATTCACAGACCTGTACTCCTGGAGCTAATCATACATTATATGTTAATAAAAAAATTAAAAAATTATAAAAAAAAGAAGGACGAATACCCAACTTTTGTATCAACATGGACGGGACTGGAAGAGATTATGCTGAGTGAAATAAGTCAAGCAGAGAAAGTCAGTTATATCGTTTTGCTTATTTGTGGAGCATAAGGAATAGCACGGAGAACATGGGGAGATGGAGAGAAGGGAGTTGGGGGAAATTGGAGAGGGAGATGAACCACGAGGGGCTGTGGACTCTGAGGAACTAACTGAGGGTTTTGGAGGGGCCGGGGGTGGGAGGTTGGGTGAGCCTGGTGGTGGGTATTGGGGAGGGCACGCATTGTATGGAGCACTGGGTGTGGTGCATAAACAATGGATTCTGGAGCAATGAAAAGAAATTTTAAAAAAATAAATAAAAATTAAAAAAAAAATCGAACCAGTAATCAAAAAACTCCTAACAAACATAAGTCCAGAACCAGACAACTTCACATGTGAATTCTGCAAAACAATTAAAGATGAGTTAATACCTATTCTTCTCAAAAAATTTCAAAATATAAGAGATAAGAGAAACCTCCTAAATTCATTCTATGAGGCCAGCATTACCCTGATACTAAAACCAGATAAAGAAACTAAAAAAAGAACTATAGGCCTATACCTCTGATGAACATAGATGCAAAAAAATCCCCAACAAAATATTAGCAAAATGAATCCAACAATACATTAAAAAATAATTCACTATGTTCAAGTGGGATTTATTCCAGAGATGTATAGGTGATTCAATATTGGTAAAATCAGTCAACATGATCAATCACATTAATTTCAATAGATATAGAAAAAGCACTTGACAAAGTATAACATCCATTCATAATAAAAACTCTGAACAAAGTAGTGTGGAAGGAATATACCTCAACATAATAAAAGCCATATTTAAAAAAAACCTAGCTAATGTCAGTAATGGTGAAAAACCTGAGGGCTTTTCCTATAAAATCAAGAACAAGACAAGGATGTCCACTCTGACCATTTTGTTCAACATAGTACTGGAAGTCCTAGCCACAGTAATCAGAAAAGAAAAAGAAAAGGTATCCAAATTGGTAATGAAGGGGTAAAACTTGCACTATTTGCAGATGATATGATACTATATATACACAAAACCTTCAAAACTCCACCAAAAAACTACTAGGACTGAGAAATGAAATCAGTTAAGTTGAGAGTAAAAAATTAATACATAGAAATCTGTTGAATTTTGAAATACTTATAATGAACTAGTGGAAAGAGAAATTAAAGAAATGATCTCATTTACAATTGCATCAAAAAGAACAAAATACCTAGGAATAAACTTAACCAAGGAGGTAAAAGACCTATATTCTCAAATATAAAACACTGATGAAAGAAATTAAACCTGAGACAAACAAGTGAAAAGATATTCCATGCTCATGGCTTGGGAGAACCAATAGTTAAAATGTCCATACTATCCAAAGCAATTTGCAGATTTAATGCAATCTCTATCAAAATACCAACAACGTTTTACATAGAACTAGAAAAAATAATCCTAAAATTTGTATGGAACCACAAAAGACTATGAATAACCAAAGCAATCTTGAGGAAGAACAAAACTGGAGATATCACAATCCTAGATTTCAAGATATACTACAAAGCTGTAGTAATCAAGACAGAATGGTACTGGCACAAAAATAGACACACAGATGAATGAAATGGAGTAGAGAGCCCAGAAATAAACCCATTCTTTTATGGTCAATTAATCTATGACAAAGGAGGCAGGAATATACAACGGGAAAAAGATAATCTTTTCAACAAATGGTGTTGGGAAAATGGGACAACTACATACATAAGAATGAAAGTAGACTACTTTCTTATACCACACACAAAAATATACTCAAGTGGAATAAGGGCATAAATGTGAAACCTTAAACCATAAATTTCCTAGAAGAGAACATAGCCAGTAATCTTTCTGACATCAGCTGTAGAAACATTTTTCTAGATGTGTCTTCTTTGGCAAAAGAAACAAAAGAGACATTTAACTATTGGGACTACCTCAAGATAAAAAGTTTTTACAAAGTGAAGGAAACCATCAACAAAACAAAAATACATTCTACTGAATAGGGAAAGATATTTGCAAATAATATATCTAATAGGGGTTTAATACCCAAAATATATAAAGAACTTATATAATTCAATACCTAAAAACAAATAACCCAGTTAAAAATGGGTGAGGACACGAATAGACATTTTTTCAAAGAAGACATACAGATGGCCAATAGACACATGAAAAACTGTTCAACATGACTTATTATCAGTGATAAAAGTCACAATGGGATATCACTTCACACCTGCCATAATGGCTAGAATCAAAAACACAGGAAATGGTAAGGATATGAAGAAAAAAAGAACCCACAGGCACCATTGGTGGGAATGCAAACTGGTAGAGCCATTGTGAAAAATTTTGTGTTAAATTTTGAGGTTCCTCAATATAGAATTACCATATGATCCCATAATTTGAAAAGATACAGGCAACCCTCTGGTAATTGCAGCATTATTCACAATAACCAGATTAGGGAAGCAACCCAAGTATCCATCTATAGATGAATGGATAAAGATGATGTCGTATGTGTATATATGTGTGTGTGTGTGTGTGTGTGTGTGTGTGTGTGTGTGTGTATACATATATATGTATATATATATATTAGACTATTAGTCATAAAAAAGAGCAAAATCTTTCCATTTGCAACAACATGGATGAATCCAGAGGGTATAATGCTAAGTGAAATAAGTCAGTCAGAGAAAGGCAAATACTATATGACTTCACTCATATGTGAAATTTAAGAAACAAAACAAAGACAACCCCACTGAAATGCAGAGTACATGGTTACCAGAAGGGAGGTGGGTGAGGGGATGGGTGAAATATATGAAGGGAATTAAGAGTACACTTATGTGATGAGCACTGAGTAATGTACAGAATTGTTAGGATCATTATATTGTACACCCAAAACTAATATAGCACAGTTATAAGCGGACTTGTAATCCTTTTTATTTGAGTCATCCTCCCCACCCCCACCCCTTACCACTCTGGCAATTATCAGTTTGTTCTCTGCATTTATAGGTCTGATTCTGTTTTTTGTTCATTTGTTTTTTTTTTTTAGATTCCATACATGAGTGAAATCATATATTACTTGTTTTTCTCAGTCTGATTTATTTAACTTAGCATGATGCCCTTTAGGTCCATCCATGCTGTCACAAATGGCAAGAGCTCATCCTTTTTCATGGCTACATAATACTCCATTATAGTCTTTTTAAATATCAACTGATAAAAGTATTGACATTGTATTCCAGACCAGGAGTCCTAAGTTCATCTAGGTTCAACTACATACCTGTAGCACTGCTCTCATCATGGCTCCTGGCTCCCAATTCTGTGATTCTATATATCCTCCTTATCCCTTTAGGTGTGGAAGCCCAATCAAATACTTCTTGCCTTTAAGCATTGCTGGTAAAAAAGCGTAAAATCCCAGATGATGGGAATGTTATCACATAAGAAAATTCCTTAATCAGGTAAAAGAGCTCAGCATTCATAGCTATTCAAAGCAACTAATAGACATTTTATCCTAAGAAAAAGCAAGTGGTAAAGAGAGTCATAAAACACTACTTCTAAGAACTGTGTCAAAATTAAAACAAATACCCCCCAAATTTGGAATAAATGGTTACTTTACTAGAGTGCAAATACATAATGATGTTCTAAGTAATAGTAAAACAACTTTCAATTCAATTGCATGAATCTTAAAGGTAATTTGGGGCACAAAGATCACATAGATGTAGTTTTTTAAGGCATTTAAGTAATCTCTTTTATCTGCTCTCATTGCCATTGTTTGTAAATGCATTGCCTATCCTTAGTGAAGATTTTACTACCCATCACAGTATTCAACAGTTTTCTAAAATATGAGCATGATAGCCAGGTAATTTGAGAGAATTCTTCTTTTTCATTCAGTAAACCATTCTAGACCTCCAACTTGACTTGATTCCCTTTATCCTCTCTCTATTCGTCTTCTTTAGGATAATTCAAAGGCCAGGATTGCCCCAGAAAGATCCATTCTAGCATTGTAAAAAGGAAAGTGCCTAAGTCTTTAGGAATCACTGCAAGGATAACAATCATCAAAAAAAAAAAAAATCTAGCTGTATTTCTGCTGTTACAAGTCGTGTGATCGTGGTTAACCCAGTACATTTCTTTGGGCCTATAGTTTCATGCTTGTAAAATGAAAACTACTGTGTTTCTACTATAAATAAAAATGTCAATTTAAAAGGGCACATAAAAACGAAAGTTATTTTTAAATGTAATTTTTACATCTTTACTTCATATAGACTGTACAAATTCATATCATTTTATGTTACTGGATTTGTTGGAGATTTCATGAGTGGTGATCACAAGCACTTTTTTCCAGAGTTCTTGGGATAATAAGGGTTAGAATTTTCTTTACTGGGAGTCAAGATGGCAGAGAAGTAGCAGGCTGAGACTACTTCAGGTAGCGGGAGATCAGCTAGATAGCTTATCTA